>NW_011948423.1:7147825-7162931 GCF_000503995.2 Ceratosolen solmsi marchali
CAGCGCTCTCCCCCCCCCCCCTCTCCCTGCCGGGGCTCCAGCCGAGTCCTACCGGTCGCACATAGTCGAGACGTCCGCGCACTGACACCTGGCTCGCGCGCTCGCACTCCTGGTCCCGTCTTTAGCGCGCGCCCCTCGCAATCCCAGCCGATCGATCGCACTTCCGCCTCCGCCCGACGATTATCGTCGTTGTCGAAGAGGCGGCCGATCTCGCGGAGACGTCGCGCGCTACTACCAGCAGTACCGGCTCATCCTCCTTCCACGTGGTTATTTCGGTCGAGGGAACTCTTTTACGGCTTCTCCGGCTCCCCGCCCAACCGCCCCCTCCGCTTACACACAAACGCACACGCACACACTTTCTCTCTCTCTCTCTCTCTCTCTCCCTCACTCCAGCTGCCGCTCGTTCGACTCCGTCTCTTATCCGTTCTCCGCGGTTGTGGCCGCCGCTACCGCCGCCACCGCCGGCACCGCCGCCACCCCCACCGTCGTAGCCGCTGCTGTTGCTGTTGCTGCTTCTGCTGCTGCTTCTGCTGCTGCTGTTACTGCTGTTGCTGTTGCTACTACTCCTCCTCCGCCCTCCCCCTCCTCCTCCTCTTTGTATCTCAACTCTGAAAAGAATTCTTATACTTCCACATTGCCGAAGCGATACTTGGAGACGACTCGTGAGGCGGCGGCACTCGCGTACCGGCTGCTGCTCCCCAGCTGATTCGATGGGCGTCGCTCGAGGTGCTCGGCCTACGATTAATCCTACTCGCGTCTATTACCGCTTTTACCGCTAACCACGACGCGTCATGAATATTTGCCGCTTCGTTTCAAACGTCAATCGAGCCTCCTCCTCTCATTGGCGAACGCGCGCACTTCCCACCCTTCCTAACTCCCTCAGCAATTTTGAGGAATGGCCTCTCAGTGAGCAGTCACCTCGTGTCGATCATCGGCACATATCGCCATGCGCTAATGAATATTTCCCAACTGCCATCTAAATTTCTAAGTCAGATGATTAAGGCGAGCGCTCTGGAATAAACAATATCTACTAATAAGACTAATCGCGTCTCCCCACTCACGTTTCAATTCCCTTTTTCCGGCTTTAATGCGAGTGCCGCCTCGACGAGGTAGAGAAAGTGCAAGACCGAGCATTCCACATCACTCGATGCTTGTATACGGCGCATGTAACCCATTTCGCACCGATGGTGCTAAGCCCTGACCCCACACGTACGCGCGTACACGCACACGCACACGCACACGCACACGCACATACATACAGAGAGGGGAGAGAGAGAGAGAGAGAGAGAGAGAGAGAGGGAGAGAAAGAGCAGTCTTAATATACTATCGATTCGACGAGTTCTCATCAATGTTCAGTGTTAATATTTGGAGTCAATTTTCTCGATCGACGTCGTTGATTAAATGCTGCCTCCCTCCTCCCATCCCATTCCTTTGAAAGTCCGCTTAGCACGATTTCAAGGCAATTAAAGTGAGATGAAGCAACGTCTACAAACGTTACTCTTTATTGACACACGTACGTGAAATTTGGATTAATGTAAAGCTATCGCCGAGCAATGGTGAAGAAGAAAAACGTCGTATGAAATATCGAATTAATGATAATGTTATATATATATGCATAAGTTAATTAATTAATAGACGTATGTGCGCATGTGCGCGCGTTATGATTTAATTTAAGCAGAGCAATTGATAATACTAAAATTAGTGTACGAGTATAATGATGGGATATCGCAGGATTAGCTATTGCTCGTCCAACGCAAGCCCGATGCTTCGAATAAACAAAATGTCTAGTTGGATTAATTCTAATGTCGAAAGAAAAAATATAACAAAGGGGGCAGCGAGGTAAAGGAGGGAGTAGACAGTTCGATAAGCTTTGCCAGAAGTTTTGTAAGTTCTACTTTAACTGCTAATAGCTCGATGACTGTCGAAAGTATTGTATACGCGTTAAGTGAAAATTGCACGCGTCGTCACTTAACTCGATTGCTGCCAACATAAGGCTTGGAGTTGCATCTATGCACACTAAAGGCATTATAAAACGAAGAGTAGGCAAACATTTTAGGCAATAAAATTGGTGAATATGAAGGGGAGATTGAGAAGTGAAGAGGGAGGATCCTCCCTAGCATGCCCGTAATTAGAGACTATTTTTTGTCGTTGTGCATTTAAATATATTGGCACTGAAATATGGGAGGACAATCGTGATTGCTGCCCTACTTTTCGGGGTTGCAAACTAAATGTCCCGAGTAGTTTTATATACCATCGAGTGAAATAGCACGATCGAATGAAGTGGCGCACAAGGCTTGGTTTCCCTTCATCGACTAATTTCCTCATAAGCGAGGATAATTTTAAGCTTAAATCTTTATCAATATATCTTAATATCGTTTATTCGCGCGTTCTAGAAACAAATCACTACAGAGACAGAAATAGTTTATAAATAATTCGACGAATGCTAGTCTGACGGTATCTCTATCGATCTTTCCCACAGTGTATATGTTTGTTTCAATAGTTGGTTGACTTACGCGACCCGTCAACACCGGAAATACGCACACAAACAGTACGTACTAACCGACATTGACTTTTTGAATGACAGTTTTGGCATTTAAAATCCCAATAGCTTTTGAATACGAGGGACATGACATTCGCACCGTATTTTCATTTTGGTTAATCTAGCGAATTGCATTGTTTATTTATTTATTTCATTCATTATAATCCTAAAATTACATGTAATGTTACTATGGTTTATTTATGTTTCCGCAAACGAGTGTAAAGCAAAATCAAAACCTGCGGATAATCTTTAGCATGTGTTTACATTTTAATAAAAACGATTTGTAAGTTACGTGCTTAAAGTTGGCCAAGGCGTCATTTTTTATTCGATGAAATTTTTTTACCGCAAGCTACGAATTCTCAAACTTTAGTAGCATACGAAATACCATGTAATGTCCAAATGACGTTCGACACAGTACGATAATAAAATTAATAAGATTCTTATTTTCTTCCCTCGAAAGTTTAGAAAATTCATTCAACAAACTCCGACGTATTATAATACGTTTTGGCAGATTTATTGACATTTAAATTGCGAGTTAAATTTTAATTATGAGTGCGAAATATAAAAGCTAAAAATAGAGAGAACAGTATAAATTAGTTTTAATAGCTCAATGAGAACATATAGACTAATAAATACCTTATTATATCATCTAAAAAGCAGAGTCAATTGCATCTTAATATTGTCGTGTTGGACGTGATAACATTTAATACGCAATCGAAATTTATTCTCAAGTAATAAATCAATCGAGCGAGCTTTCGAAGAAAGCTTTCGGAGGCTTCGAACTTCTAACCTATCAAACTACACAAGATCCTCGTGTAGGACGATTTTAGAAGATGTCCATGTATCAACTCAATTAACAGATTATTTCACTGGTCGGGGAGATTTAACGGCGCGTGGCACGTTGGAGAGCACATTAGCATTCTTTATCGAGATGAACTTTTATTAGTTCACCATCCAATGATCAATGCCGATGAGCCTATTGCATTGCCCGAACACTGGAAGTGGAAAAGCGTAAGGGGAAATTAGAGCGATATAATGGTTACCGGATATTTGTGAGAGTGTAAAGATCGATTGTCGAGGGAATTTAAAGTGAAAAGTGACCTTCGTCGCCAAAATAGTTTATAAAAATGACTGATCGAGGAGAATAGAAGGCTCATCAGAGAGGATAGAGAGGTTTTATTCGCTAAGGACGGAAGAGTAAACACGTCATGGTATTGTAAAAGCGTCGATAAGCTGTACGCGCAGCTCGTAATAATGAAAGAAGTCGTCGGTGCATTTCTTTGTTAAATGTCCGCGGGCGGAGGAGTAGCGGCAGGCAATATTTTCCCGTCTACCGCATACACTGCGTTTTCAGAAAAGTCGAATGATTGGGTGACCGAGGGTCGGGCGGGGAGTTGGTAAGACGCTCGTCTCGGATTCTCACAAGAACCGTCGCGCACCCATAGAGGAGGAGGAGGAGGAGGAGGAGGAGGAGAGTGTGTGAGAGAGAGAGAGAGAGAGAGAGAGAGAGAGAGATAGCGAGGCAAAGTCTCGCGAACCGCCCGATATCGATTCCTAGATGTTTCTTCATCGTCGAGCTCGCACGTATCCACGTACTTCCATTGGACGAATTATTGCCGTTAATGGGCACGAGAGTCGCACGAATCTCGTAAGAAGCACTTACGTCATGTGACGGGGCCCAATCGTTAAATGCTCGCCGTCCAGGCGAAAATCTTCGCGACACTTTCGTCGTTCGCCACCTTGCATCGACGCACGTGCCTCGCGACTGGTGGGGGGGGGGGACACGGGACTTCTCAGCTATTGCGAAAGATCGACTTGTTCTCGTTTACTGGAAAGAGGATTGTAGAGTCGATGCGAATGAAGCGGTATTCACCGAAGGCTAGAGAACTTTTTTTTTTCCATCTTGCTCGCTGGCCACTCTCACCTCGTCTTCGGCATACGAGATTATCGACTGCGCGGTACCATTGTTTTTCATTAGAATCCATTGTTTGTCGGCTGCATTGTGTGAAAAAAACAACAACAATGTCGCTACTTCGATTAGGGTTGTTTTATATATTTATATTTGCAATGAAGGTGGTTGTGACTCGGCACATTGTTTACAATATCTTGACAGCGTTATCGAGCAGCATTTTTTATCGTCCGATGGCCGGACGAGTGTCGACTGCAAGCGAGCGAGAGAGGCGAGAAAGGGATGATTCGATGTTTCCTGAGATAGTCGGATCGGCTATTGCAGCCTCTAGATGTTGGGGTAGGTTATCCCTATAGCGATAAATGTAGGTCACGGCTGCTGTATTTCCGTATGCGCGCGGCTGTTCCGGTCGATAATTCTATCGATGGAAAATGTCTTGCGCTAAAATTAGACTCCGGGGAAAAATCCGCTCTTTCGCGAGCGACTTGGAGAGGCCGAACGATTAAAGAATCGAAGTGGGAGAACCAGGCAATATTAAACCGCGATATTTACCAGTCGCTGGGGCCTCGAAAAATCTATATATAAATTTTATTATGGCATCGGCGTGGAGTTAAGAGCGGAGTTTTTAGAAGGACGTCGTAGAGTTACGTCGCCGCCAAGACTCAAAAGTTAACCAACTCTGGTTGCAAAACCAAGCGAATTGACGAACTGGCAACACGTAGAGTATGCGATGCAGTTGGTGGGACCGAGCGAAGGGCAATAGACGTTGAGTGGCAGAGCGCGAGGGTGCGTTAAGGCAAATTAACCTCGTTGTTTGCAAGTAACGGACGTGGTCGCAGAGGCGCTGGCAGAACGATCCAAATAGTAGTTCGTTCGGTCAATAGAGCATAGAGACAGCGGGCATTTTTCTCGGACCGTGATCATTTTTTCAAGACATTTTTTCTACAGTCACGACTCGATGAGGGTAACTCGATGAGTGACAAGCACACTGTAATCTAACCACCGCTAATAACATTTTGAAATTCTTGCGAATCTCATTGTACTCCGACGTTAAAACAGCTCAACTGGTAGCGAATATTTTTGAGCGGGTTTGTTTCCATGACAATTTTAATTGGGATGCGAATAATCAATTACACGTACAACGAAAAGACACGAGATTAATTATATCTGTACTTTTTTACAATATATATATATATATATATATATATGTAATTATGGAACTTTTGTCAAGATCCGAAAGATTTTACGAGCTCGCAGTCGGATTTTAATGTCGCTTATATTGCACGTATTAATGAATAACGAGACCTAGTTTCCATTACTTGCTTGTACCACCCATAGTACGTGAAATGTATGCGCGCGAGCGTACCCGCATATTGAACTCGCCGCCATACATCTGATTATCAATTAAAAAACAAACCAAAAAAGTAAATAAATAAAAAAAAAAATTTTTTTTAAACTCGAATTTATAATTATAATATCAAGAATACACTCGGGACTAATTAGGTATCGCTCAGTAAGCTCGAGGAGGAGCGTGAGTAGCTCTTCGGGGATCCAGGGCGCTGATTAATATCGGGATCGCTTGAATACAAAGCCGATACAAAAATAACAGCCAATACTCGATGCACTTGCCGGCGTTGCTTCGTTCGTTTAAATCAATCAGGCACGCCTTCACTATAGCTTCGAAACCGTAAAAAAGGTCCACTTGATTAGCCGTGGCTTTCGTAATCACTGCTTTGCAAGCTCGACGTGATTTACCCCCTCCCCCCTCTCATCGTTCCCATACAACCATATCATTCTCATACTTCCTTACTCTCTCTCTCTCTCTCTCTCTCTCTTTCTCACACACACACATACACACACACGCGCGCGCGCGCGCGCACACTCACTCACTCTCTCTCTCTCTCTCTCTCTCTCTCTCTCTCTCTCTCTCTCTTTGTAGTTGTCGATAACGCGCTCCGCTGCATCTCAGGAAACGGCGCGACTGCGAAGGAGCCGGTGCACTCGCGTGCGAGGCGCAAATCGAGTCCACTGGCCCCGATCACGCAGCCCAGGTCACGATACCAGCGAACCGCCCCCGCGGACTATCATTGACGGCGTCCCGGTCGTCGGCCCTCGTCAGCGGCGTCTACTCCCGGCGAGGAGGCGGTGGGCCGCTTGCGCAAGCGCTGGCCCCGCGCCTCGGTAGGTGGCTTACATCGTGGCCGGAGCCCCCGGGGGCCAACTGGGTCATCCTCGAGAGAGCCTCGCCGCGGTGACGACTCTCGGTACTGAGCGAACGTCGGTGCGCGGCCGACGGCGCGACTGCCAAGGCGTCGCGGCACTTCGCAGCTTTCGCCCGTCAGCGGCGCCTCCGTCGCTCGCCCACGCTATATCTGCCCTCTATATCGATCCGACATCTAGCCGGGCCTCCTCCCCTGCCCTACTCAACCCCGTGGATGGCGTCGCGACGCCGCTTCCGGCGGCGACACCCCCAGGATCGCCCGCAACCTCGGGCCTCTCTGCCCCGACCGCGCTCATTCATTTTTCTTTTCATTCTCGGCTCTTTGTAGCTCCGTAGCTTCGTTCACTCGCCCCCGGCCACTCTTGCGTCCAACCGAGAATGAGACGAGAGTGACCGACTGTGTGGACTACGCCGGAGGTCCGCCGTGGTCTCTCACATTACATCTGTTTGTTTAGATCACCGGTAGTCGTAGCTTGCATTGACGTTCGCTTTCCTCTCTGGCCGAAAGCCGCTTTAAATGACCCACAGTACGCTTTTTAATTGAAAACTTTCGCGTTTTAAGCTTCCTCTCTCGTAGTGACTTATCCGTAGGCTTGTTTAGCCGGCGGAATAAGAAGCCCCTCTTCACTACAGCCGAGGGAGTGAAATTTTTGCTTCTTATGTTTCAAGAAGCGCCCACGACGTGTACGTTCATCTTAATTGCGTATCAAGCTTTTTTTTTTCTTTTCTTTTTGTTTGCACAAGTAAAAGGGCTTATAGTCTGTTCGGTATTCCGTGTATATCCCTGTTGATCATCAAGTGTGCAATGAGCAATTATTGAACGCCACATGTTAATGCATAAATTTGCCGTTTCGGTATTTAAGGCCCAATAGGAGGAAGAAAAGAATCAATCTTTTCATTAGCTGTATATAGTTGTGTTTTACTCTCCACAACAATCTTTGCTACTTTACTCGATGAATTAACGTTACTTTCCTTAGCGCTTCCTCGACGCCTGAAAATACCAAGATCTGCCATCACCGGCCATCAACCAGCAAGATAATGCATTATTAACAATTATAGCACAAATAAAAGCCAAGATTAAAAGTTCGAGTTAAACAGTGCTTACACAACGTTGGCAAAATAATTCCGTCACTTTGTATTATCAGTGGAATAAGATTTTACAAATAATGTTCTTTCCAACTCGCTTATTGATCGATTGATTTTCAAGATATAACTTTTATTACTTATGGATATATCGTATGCCAATATCAGCAATCCATAATCCATTTGAGATATTACGAAAGTTCTATATATCGAGCAAATGTTATCGTTCGGTTGATTAAATCGATAATGCAATATTATTGATCTCTATTAAATGAAAGTGCTTAATTGTTTGAAAGCGTCGTAAGAATGAATTGAACAAAAAAAAAAAAAAAAAAATATAAAAATTTATTTAGCAGAAGAAGGCGGTTATTCAACCAGTGGAACTTATTCTAATGTACTAGTAACTTTCTGCTAAATGCCAAGTTAATTCTCGTAAAAGTCTTCTGCAACGAATATGTTAAATTTTACGGAATACGGACTTTATCGGCCCAAGCGGAACGTTCAAACCACGTCTTACGAATCCATCCAGCGATTATAATCGCAATCTTGTGCTCACTCAATAAGTTTGAAAATCGAGCGTCCATTCGTCCATATAACCGCCTGATCGGATCCGATAAAAATTCCCAGCTCCGGACTTCGAACGCGAGCGCGACTATAATAGTGGCGTCGGCGTCGGCGTCGGCGTCGGCGTCGGTGTCGGCGTCGGTGTCGGCGTCGGTGTCAGTGTCGTCGTCTCTGTAGGTTGCCGACGAGCTCGTCCTTCGATCGACTTCCGCCAATATTCCTCCTGCGCTCCGTGATTGCGGCTCCCAGTAAAGGGCCACGGCCGTTAGTTACGCCCTCATCGATCCGATCGCCTCCCATTCAATCAACCTCGTATTTTGCTTTCATTTCCATTCTCCCGGCTCTCTCGACTCTCCCGACGCTCTCCTCGTTTTTCCACTTTTACTCCCGATCTCAAGCATACGTGCCGTGATTCCCTACGTAATGACAATGGCGGCGCGACGTCAAGCAGCGAAAGCCGGGCCGAGAGTCCGGGCCGCTTGGATTTGCGCTCCGACGTCAGCCCTAAAAGAAACGATCTTCCGGCAACGTAACATCCTGCCTGGTGACGTGACAGAGTCCCGCAAACCACTTAAGCCGAACTTGTCGCGCGCTCTTCTCTTTTCATGCAGCGCGAGCGTTTAAGCGCTCTAGAACATCCGGATTTTATACTCGACACACTACGCTCGCACGTAGCCGCCACGGCAAATAGCACTTTTACCCGAGACTACCAATCTCCGAAGACACGCTTCGAGCAACACCCGCAGCAACTTCTCTATTTGATCGCCCGCATCCTTTATAATCCTCTCTTCCCATCACCACGGGAAAATAATTCAATCGCACAAGGACTCGACGGAAGCTCGACGGTTGAAACAATTGCATTCCACGTAGACGCTCACGCTTAGGCGCAAAATTCCTCGTCAACGTCACGAATTGGTTACAAAGTAATGAATACCGGGACTTGGGCGTCTCTAGTGCCATTACACTTCGCCCAGGTCCCCTCGTTGGGCAAAAAGAAAAAAAAATCACAGAAACAAACAAACGAATGAAATAATCCACGCGAATTACCTGATTTGTGTATGATACGTCGGCACTGTGTGATCCGTGTGGGCGGTTAAAAGTTCCGCGGGACTAGCTGCCATGATATCTATCGGAGGCCCTATCGGTTCCAGTAGAAGAACTCCGGGCGTCGACGGAAAGGGAGTGGGTCCCAATAACGATACTCGTACCTTCTCTCTGCCCTCACTGAAAATCAAAATCAAAAACAGCGAAATCAAGTCCAGTCCGCTAATTATATTTCATTCTTGTTATTGTTATTATTATTTCCTGTTTGCGTTTTTTTTTCTTCCTTTCGTTTTTCTTTATTTTTTTTTTTTTTTTTTTTTTTTTTTTTTTTTTTGCTTTTCCTTCACAACGACTCGAAGTATGTTTTGGCCCTATTATTACGATAATGGGAATGGCGTTTCCTAATGTAATCAAAGTCCGAGAGCTGAAGCAGTCGTGGGCTTGGGCGCGCGTTCGGCTCGATTATTCGCGAATCGACAGCGTCCAGCCGGCATTCCGGCTCGGGGCCGCCAACGCAAAATTCGCGAGCTCCCGGGGTCTCGTGTTATCAACGCGCCCTCGCTCGAGGCGAGCCTAACGATTTAACTTGCCGCGTTGTCACGCCACACCCCCTCGCGTGTCCCGTGCGTATATAAAAGCTCAGAGACGAGGGGCTGGGTCAAGGAGTCAACGGGGGTGTCGGGACTTTATCCCGACGGCTCGATCCTTTCAGGCACTTGTATGAACGATCACCGTACACAAGGCAATAACCACGTCCATATGCTCCTTTGTTTGTATCTCTTCGTATAAATCTTCGTAATACGAGGAGGAGGGTCACGAAGAACTGGGCCTTCTAATTTTTTTCACAAATTTACTTTGATCTCGCTCCGTCGGATATGACTTATTGCGCGTTGGCCAGAGCCGATTGTGCGAATTTTGTGGGAGCCGAATTTGCAGTTGCCCAAGTTGCGTGGGCCATGCGTGAGCCAGGCTTGCCAATCGAATGCTTAAGGATCGATTGCAATTTTGCAGTGTGAATTTCCGTTGAATTTTTTGTTTAGAGCTTAGGGTGTAATCGATCAGGGCGGCTCGGGAATACGCTGTAAATCACTCGCTCCGCGACCATTTAAGGCTGATGAAGAAAACGTTTTGAAATTTGAGTCGGCCTCTTTCATAATTTACAATCATTTACGACTCGTCGTCGCCCGACGCTGCCTCGACATCTAAAAGCAATTAAGAACGTCGTAATCTAAATCGCGGCAATCTCAGTCGCAGACACCGTTTGCAAGTCTTCGGATCGTTGCTCCTTCGTCTCGCGCACACCGCCCACGTGCACGTACACGTGTACGCAAACGTATAGGTCGAGTGTCGCGCGAGACGGGCACGTGTGATGGTGTGGGTGTGGGTGTGGGTGTGGGTGTGGGTGTTGGTGAGGGGGTTAGGTAAGGTAAGGGGTAAGGTGTGTGTGTGTGTGTGCGCGTGGTGGGGGGGGGGGGGTGTAACACGCTAAAAATGATTATTTTTTTCGTAATTTGTGTTTTTATGGAATTAGTTGGACTGGGAAGATATATTAATGCACGAGGGATTTCTTTATGGGATTTGTAACTTTCCTATTACGATGATGCTTTTCGTTTTCTGCGCATACTTTGCCTTACACGTATTTTCGACATCGTCGACACAGTCTGTTCATGATATTTATTCAAAAACGCTGGCTTTCCGTTTAAACGCGCGGATTCTTCATCTATGACATCTACGTTGATTTAAATGGCCAATGGAAAATAATTAAGAGATAAGTAAATGGAGAACGTAAAATTGACGGAGTCGTTAAAACACACGAGAGCACTGTCGTGCTCGTACGTTCATCAATTTATTGTGTCACCTAAACGTGTTTCGTTAAAACAACACTCGATAACGTAAATTATGCAGTGCAAGGTAAATTCGCATAAAGCATAACGGATTTAGCGAGTTTACGTTAGCATTGATTATGTTATTGCTGTTGTCGATTGTCGCCCAAGTTTCGATACATTCTGTTATCCGACTAATCCTACGCCAGGAAGAAACCTCTAAAGAAATGAATTAACGCGATTATTAACTAATTTGATAAAATGTCCATAATGAGGAATATTGGGCGTATTATTGTAAAAGCAGCAAGTCTTTCGGTCAGATAATTTTTAGAAATTCACTCGTCTTCGCTAAGACGAGTTTCGCATTCTTAAGGGGAAATGTCTTTGCCATCTTAATGGATTTCCGATGTCGTAAAGACATGCTTGGCATAATGAGCGGAATAAATTTCTAGATTACACGTAAGCAAATTTTTCGAGAAACGACCATTCGTCTATGGCCATTGCATGAAAACCGCTTTTTATTTGCTTACTTGTTTGTTTTATTTAATGTCTTTATCCACAAACGTCCCTCTCATTGTTATTACAGAGAAAATGAGTAACGTAAGAGACGCTGTATTTGCTTCGTTTACCGAAGCGGCATTTAAGCATCATCGTTTAAGAAAATTCATTTAATTGACAGAGCGGTTAACTCCTATCTTGTCGAAACTCGTCCCTCTGACAAGGCACGTTCTGGCCATTTATGTTGACAACTATTTAACATCATGGGCAGTGATAGCGTCAGTGCGCATATCTAATGCCTTGTACATATCGAGGGAGTAGCCCGAAAGAAGTCGGCGATCTATGGCACAGCCTGGGAAGGATTTTGTATCGGCGATTCGGCAATTTAAGTGCGAGACGAGAAGGGACGTAAATACACGACGTATCGAGCCATATGAACAGCACTTTCAGCTCGACCCGTAGTCGTCCGCCTGTCAGCATTAAAGTTTTTAACCTTGAATGACGTTTGGGAAAAAGTCATTTCATGTCCGCGGTTTCATGCACTCATACATGACAAAAGCGAGCGCGAGTCGTTTTTTTTTTTTTTAATTTTTTTTGTTTGTTTGTTGAGAGAAGCGCGAATAATCGCGGCTAATTGTCGCTCGAGCGCCACGGAAAGGCCGAGAGGAAAAAGCCTTGTTCGAGCGGATGAACAAAATCGACAAATTTTCGTGCGCTACGTAGTTAAGGTTTAAATCAGATGCGTGCACAGCTGTTATTGAGTGATGAAGGGAGTGACGTCACGCGGCTAAAAGAGAGCCAGACCGAGCGGAGAAAAAGGGCGAGGGTCCGCGTGAGTTGGACCGCGTCGTCCCCTAACCCCCACCCATCCAAAGCCCCATGGAGCTTTTTACTTTGACTTGGAGGCAGCAGCTCGTGGCCACGCGCACGCCCGACTCCCGGATTGTGCCCAGCCAACCTTTGGACTGACTCGCGTCCTTCAGGAGCGAGAGGCCGAATAAGCATCGTAATGTAGATCGGCAGAGAGAATAGTTCCGACGCATACACGAAGCGAAAGAGTCACGCGATAAGGTAGGAGCGAAATTAGCGTGTGCGACTAAAGACATTATCCACACGTACTGGTCGTGACGCGCGTACGTGGATACCCGCGGCATAAGTCGATAAGGTCGAACGTTCCGTATTATTTGTCGGGTATTGCGCTCCCGAGTGGCGGTACGAATCGCACGCGTAAAGTGCTCACAGTTTAAATAAGATTGCGGGAACGGAAGGCTGAAAAGTTTCGTCCTTTGACGACGATTGCACAACGTTGTCGTACGTTCACCCCTCTCTGACATATTCGCAATATCTGTGTAACGGGGGATGGATGGTGGGGGATGGGGTCGAGGACTGGATCAGCATCACGAGCGTTAGGCGCACAAAATAGATAGATAGACATGACGAAATGGCCCCTGACGTATCTGAATTGCTCTTTACGCCTTTAATAAGCTGTACAGTTTGTACACAAAAGTTTTATTTATTTTTTAGCAGCCGTATTATCGCGCGATGCAATTAATTTTCCAGCGCTACGTTGGCGACTGCGTTCTATAAAGGAATTATTGTCTGCTGAAATGAAATTTTATCAATTACCGCATAACCGATACGCTCGTTTTTACAAGGGAGAATGGAATGAGTCGAGCGAGCGCGTAGGAATTTTGTCTAACCTCCTCGTGTAATGCACATTTTTTAGATTAGCCATAAATCGAGGAAATGATTATTTGTTATTGATTAATCGGTATTTTAATCGCCCGAACATTAAATTGAAGATAATGTTTAAAAATAGCTTTGAGATGTTATTTATGTTAAAAAAGAAACTCGCACGAGGCTGAAAAATTCCATGTAATATATAGTAGAGGCAGCCTCGATAAAAGTTCGAGGGGGCACTTTACTTAGTTGAATTTAAACTTTTAAAAATACACTTTTCTCTCCATGGTAGTAGGCTAATACGCGGTACAGCGAAAAATTACGTTTATGTTTATTTAGATAATTTCTTATCAAATATTTAGAATAATTCGTTTATAATGATTATGCGCGTTCGAGCTACGTTTAAATATTTGCTTAAATTCCATACATTTCTCTTTAATACAAAATAAGGTATTTTGATTTTTTTTTTCTTTTACTTTTATCGTTCTTCTAATAATACCAAGATAACATAACTTTTTATGCTTTCTTGCAATGTCATTGGGTATAAGTAATTTGATGAATTTTATGAATTTTTGAACTCTTAGTTCACTTTTTCGAGAGAGGATTTTTTTTTCTTTTCCTTTCCTTTCCGGTTTTTTTTTTTTTTTTTTTTATCGTACTTTATAACATTAGAATTAATTTAAATAATATATAAACGGGCTAATTAATAAGTTGCAGCTGTATCGTGTTAAGAAAAATTTAATTTTTTGTTGTTTTTATTCTTCTCATTTTACCTACTTTACATATATTCCAAGGACGAAGCATCAAATTGTTTTTTAACGTTTAATTCGCTTAAGCACGCCCCTGACAAATAGACTCGAACGCCAATAAAACATAATACATTTACGTACTGCTGAAAGTAAAAATAGATTTAACATCATTGCGTTTGAGTTATTAAATGTTTTTAATGACTTTGAAACTTTGAAATTTGGCAAACGTTTAGACTCATATTTTATAAACATTATTTTATAAAATATTTTACGTTAAAATAACTTAGAATACGTTAAAATTATTAAAATTTCAATCCGGAAGAACTTTGATAAGCGATAAGTGTGCGTTAAAATTATTCGCAAATTTGATTAAATTAAAAAAAAAAAAACAACAACAGAAAAAACAGAGAAAACAGAAAAAAAATGAAAAAAAAAACAAAATGACAAAAAATATGAACGTAAAAGAAATAAGTAATTCATATATATGCATGTGTGCACCAAGTAGGTGTGTATATAAATTTAAATTTATCATCGAACTACTTGCTGTGACGTAACGCCACCTATCGTCTGTCCTTTACACTCAACACTCTTGCGCATTCGCTATGTAAGTGGTTATAGCCTTAGCCTTATAATATATAATTGATATTTATTAATTTTGAAAGCCGCTGTATCATTATCTTTTAATTGAATGTTTATTTATGCATATATATGCGAATATATCAAATGCGCTAAGTGTCTGTCACGGCTTGTTAATAAAGACGCGCGAGATTGAATGTGAAAAAGAAATTGATATGATAATTGCCGCGTGTGTACACTGTCATTGAATACGTTTTTGTCGTACGTATGCAGATAAGCGAGATAACGAAGGTGCGGTTGATTGTTAATCTATCCGATTCAACCGTGACCCAGTAAAAGACAATTCCGGACATGCGCAGGAAAAGCTACGCTCGTCACTCGGGAGGAATGTTGGAAAAATATATAATCCAAAGGATCGAG
>NW_011948423.1:7162941-7163837 GCF_000503995.2 Ceratosolen solmsi marchali
AGGAACCGCTCGGTACCGCTCGGAACCGGACGTTTCATGCGCCATAGCTGCACAAATAGGAATTGAAATAAAATGCGCGTAACAAGCAACCTGTTGCAATACGCTATTGGCTTTTTAAAGAAATCGCAATAATTGAAGGTGCACGGTACGTAGTTAAATCGATAGGGAAATAATGCATTTAATTTGTAATTTCCAGCTGTATCAATGCTCTCGTAAAATTTTTTTACGTTATAGTTGATTAACTTGTGCTCTCTGTGCTATTTATTATACGTCACCGTATAGTACGATAAGACGGCAATCAAGTGGAGAGTAAAAAATCGACGCTGGCAAGTTAATAATTTTTAGTTTAGCGTAAGGGTGGGGGGAGGACGAACGTGGACAGCTGCCAACTAAATACCAGCTGGCGTTAATAAGCTTTATTCTACTAATTACACGAGCTTTTGTATCTTGACTCGATGAAGTTAGTGGTGACTGCAGGTGGTGGTGGAGATGGAGGCGGAGGTAAAGGTGGTGGTAGTGGTAGTGGTTAGGGGGCGTCTCGCCACCTCGCTAGAGGGCTGAATTCCTCGTGTCGTGGTTTGTGGCGCATCCTTGAGGCTGAGTCGAGTCCACTAGCGTCTGGCAACACTGTCCTGCAGCGACATCCTGACCTACTTCTCGCGGCGCATGGCTTCGCCTTCTTTTTCCCATCCCGCATCCGCACGCACTGCCTGTGGCAGTACGGTCACCCATCGGGGGTGGTATCGAGGTGGTGTTTTGCAAACAATGGCATCGATCTTTGGCCGTGAGTGCGCAGGGTGCTGCTGCTTCGCTTTGTGGCGCCATTGAGTATGGGTGCCCGCGAGGTCACTGAGCTCTCCCCCCCCCCCCCCCCCCCCCCCCCCCCCCCCCCCCCC
>NW_011948423.1:7163847-7173512 GCF_000503995.2 Ceratosolen solmsi marchali
CTGAGCCCGCCCCCCCCCCCCCAAGCCCCCTCCATCCCCCTCTCCGCTCATTGCGGCCATCATATCAGCCCACAACGAATTTCAATGGGAAAGCACTTGGAGCCTACTCGTGCACTTTGGCATCCACTTGCAGCAAGGGAGGAATGGACCTCAACTTTTTTCTTCTTAAACATTGCGCCTTACTTACTTTTCTCAAGAACGCCATTAATAATCCTTACTCTAGTCTCATTAATTTAACGCATTAGCCCCCCTACTACTCCTTCTTCTTCCTTCCTACCGTCCTCCCATATTGTTTTTTTTTCTCTATCTCTCTCTTTCTATCCTATTTGTCTATATATCTATTTATCTTGGAAGCTTCTCGAGCCTAATGGTTGAATTAAGTACCGTACTAATGTCTTTATCTACGGACAATTTGACTCGAGACGCATCTGGTTCTACATCTACAATCAAGCATTTGCAATTTTTTTTCTGATACTTAGCTCTCTCTCTCTCTCTCTCCATCTCTCTCCATCTCTCTCCATCTCTCTCCATCTCTCGATTCGTTTGTTTAGCTGAAGCTCATTGTCAAGTATTTTTCATCCACAAATGCATTATACATGCAGCAAATTTCCGTAAATTAAGACCGAAACTAGCAATTAATCACAAGAGACATAATTAATATCAATTAATTGTGAAAAGCATTTTTCATCTATTATTGTGTTTGTGCGATATAACATTTACAAAATATTATTTACTTATTATGCGTGTAACTGATGCAAAACTCTTGCTGAGAAGAGCGGGAACTGATGACGGAACGAATTTTTAATTAGAACAGACCAGCTGTTTAATAATGGTAACATAGACTTTCGTTTACAAAGCATCTTAATCGTAGAAATCATCCTCTCTCTTTCTGTGTATGTGTGCCTGTGTATTGCTAAAACGAGATGGCGTCGGGGCTGTGGGGGAAGACAAAAAGTCGACTGTGTTGGGGGTATGGAGGGGGGGGGGAAGAATGGTCAAGCTATCTCCTGGCTCTAGATATGAACGAGTTCCAAAAGGATGAATGAATGTAATGAGCCAAAAAGTCGAATTTGTTCGGTGAGAAATTGAGATAGTAGAACCGGTAAATAGTCTTCGGTAAGTTTTTTATTCTATTTTATCATCTATTACCTCTCAGGCGGCATATCATTTTCTATTTACGCGATCGTGCGAGAAGAAAGAATCGGAGTTACATTTCGCTCCGAATTCGAAGGGGGCGATCTGCGCTTATACGTGTAAGCGCCGAGCATTGTAACAATCGTTCGTAAGATCCTATACATTTTAAAATAAACGTTGACTGGCTTGATTGATCGACACGAGCTATCAAAAGCGCAATCTCACATTCATAGCAGAACGGCTAAATTTCCGCTTTATAATTAAGTAACAAGAGACGACGACGATTAGGCAGCTAAGCTCAACTAAATTTTTAAACGTGATGTAGTTGGAGGGGGAGGCCAGGGTCGGTGTTGAGTATCATGGTGTGGGGCGCGGGAGGGGGGGGGATGGGGGTACGGGGAAGCGGTAGAGTAGAAATGGACGGGTGAACGAGTGGGTGGATGGATGGATGCATGGATGGACGAGTGATTGGATGGAGGACGGGAGTAAGGTAGGACGATTCCAAAAAGGCAAACCAAGGGAAATCGAGCGGACGAATCTTTGGACTTCCAGTGTGCATAGCTACAGTGTGTCAAGATGGCGTGTCTCCATGGCAACGCTTGGAAATCAGAGCTTTTTGGATCATAGTGATTGGGAGCCGAGAAAGATTTTGCATTAGCGCCTGTTTGCAGCATCGGTGCTATTTACACGTTAGCCAATGGATAACTCAGGCAGGAGGCACGGAAGCTGGGAGGCTTGGGAGGCTTGGAGGCAGGCATTCTAGATCATCTCCGATTACAATGGAATCCTTTAATCTTTATTTAGCTTCGTTGAATAATATTGCTGGCACGCGGCTGGCTACGTGTCTCTCCATCGCCGATACCGGATGATCGGGTCGATCGCCTTCGATTCGAAATAAGGATTTTTAAACGAGGCCAGAGCTCAAGAAAAACGGAGCAAACGGATTTGGCCGTAGCTGGTCCACGGCATGGTCGGTCGCTCCTAAACGACCAACGGACAAAGCAAGGAAGTATAAGCCTACCGTCGACCGTAACCTCCCGGCACTTAAATCAGGCCTAGGACCGGCGAGGCTTATCATCGTCTCGGTATGGGCCCGCGCGATCGTCCTCGAATATTATAATGAAAGCCGCTGCTGGTGACGGTGCTTCGGGCCCAGCTTTCGTTACCTGGCAAGCGTCGGCTCGTTAAAGGTCCTCTTGGCCGCAGGTCGCGCTTCACCAGGCCAATCGATTCACACAACACACGCACCAAGGAACCCACGCACGCGCGCACGCACGCACGCACGCACGCACGTACGCGCGCACTCACGCAGGCACTGGGAGGCGCAGGGGTCCTCGGACACGGAGCTCCTCGGCGCAGACGCTCGCGTCGCCTCGTGCCTTTCTGCCACGTCGGTGGCGCGTGCTGGGACCTCCGGGGTTACGCGGCGACTATCGAGTACCGCGCCGAAAAAGCTCGCGCCACTGCTGGACTGACCGAAACGTCCGATCGGGCCGACGCGAGACGTCGCGCTCGTCGGCGCCCCTCCCCCGCGCACACCTCCCGGGCGTCCCGCGGGTGCGGGACGAAAAGGCACGAGGAATCACTCGTCGGCGCGTTTACCGCCGCCAGAGCCGCCGCCGCTGTCGCCGTTGCTGCCGCCACCGTCACCGCAACCTCACAGCCTCAGCGACAGCCGCTTACCCGGCTTCGTTCGACTGCTGGCCACGGAGCAGCGCCGTGCCGGCTCCTCTGACTCTGCCGCCATCCCTCGTCGAGCCCGCAAAGTAGAGTCGCGCATGTGCGCCAGCAGCCGAGGGGAGCGCGCGGGAGCCTGTGTCGAGTCCCGAGCCTATGAACCAGAGGAGGCAATCGTCTCGTAGCGCGCGACCGGAGTATCGACGAGCTTGGACTGGGTCAACTCCTCGTACGAGCGCGGTGTCCTGGCCCGTTCGGCTATCCCCTTCCGCCACCCAATTTTTTCACTCGCACTTTTTCCTCTATGACTCTATGTCTTCACGCTTGGCCTATATCTGCCTTGTAATAGCAATTCGTAGTGACGATAGCGATTACATTATCTGCCTTAAAGCATAATTGAACGTTCCCCCGAAAAGTAGCGCGTGTAGCTGCTTCATCTAAACGAGCATCGGTTTTCGTTTAACCAACGGCGTGCCGAGCGAGCGACATTTATAGAACTACCTCATATACTCTATGACTATTAATTAATCAATTATCTACATAATCATTGGGTGCAGAAGAAGGACGACGATTTGGTTTATTAACCATATCTCATGTCGTCTCATGTCGTTTCCTCTCCAGTCTCACCGGAGATAACGACACCGTGATCGCGCCGACGGTTCTTCAAACGACAAGCTTGCAAAAGAAGCTTGCGAAAAGAGACCACGACTTTTATGACTCTGACCCCCCACCCCCCTCTGGACTTCTACCGACTCGAAGCGATTGGCCGCAAACTCCGGTAATTACGAGCGAACTGCGCAGTTTTGGCCAATGTCGTCGAAACTCCAATCTGACGCAACAGCCGGCCGACCTCCTCTCGATAAAGAGCCTCGTGGCGCGATTAATAGCGGCTCGTTAATAATTAGTCAATGGGCTCACGGGAACACGAAGGCTGTTGCGCTTTTGTCCACGTCGTCGTCAGACGTCACCCTGGCTACGGCTATTCCGCCCGTCGTCGTCAGACGACGATGACGGGACGCAGCGGTAATTGCGATCCGTTGGACGCGGCAACGGGCTCCTATTGTCTCGGTCCTGCTGTGGTCGGCGCGCGCCTGCCTACGCCGAGGCGCGCACAGGAAATTATTTATGATTGCTCGACTAATGAAGCTAATGAGCATAATTAACGAGCTGATAAGGGCGATCGCGAGTATCCGCGCGAAGCCGCTTGCCAGTCCTTTCGTCCTCTCGGCATCCTTGGAAAATCCAATGACCGATGAAAGCTTTAGTGAATTCGGTCGGATTCTCCACTGGGAGTATTGGCTCATCGTAGTATTAAGGAAAAAAATAAAAAATAAAAAAAAATAAATATCTCGCACGAGTGACGCTTGAGAGATGGGAGATTTAAGTCGCTGGTCGCGCGTATTCGATTCTACGGAGCTTATTATTAGCTTAGATGGTAGTTTTGCTTTGGAGCAAGGAGGTGGATTCCCGGTATCTGCGACTAATTGACAGTGATATCTCCGGGGCGCCTGAAGGCGAACGTTCGTCTACGTAAGTCTGCGACAAGGAAGAGAAACGCCGATAACTTTGATAATTCGAGGCCGTCACGTGTGCAGGGATGGAGGAGGAGGTCGAGGGTTTTATTTAATAGCCATGACAGGTATGTTCATCGATTCGGGCACTTTTTCCAGCCCCGGCTCTGCTACACTCACGGCAGCTTTCTACCGGCGATCAAGTGATTGATCAGGCGGCCCCTGAGAACTAGGTATCGGAGATCAAAGTTGCCTAGTCTCCCCCGTTCTTCCCGGTAATGTCGATGTAGGTGCGGCCGCGCATAATCACATCGCGAGCATATTTATCGTCGTTACTTGGAGATACGCGTGCAATAGGTGCTTCTGGCGAGGATCTGGCTCGCGTGCCCGCTCCACGTCCTGACCTAATTCGTCTATTGTCCATTCGCCTGTTCTGCGCCACTTCCGCTTGGTGTTTGGTGCACGTGGCACGAAAAACTTACTCGGTATCGGGGACTGACGACAACGGACACGGCACACGGCCATTCTGCTCCACGAAATGATTGTTCTCCGGCTCCTCCTGAACGGGCGTCTCGTAAACCAGCGTCTCGACCATGGAGCCCTTGCTCGAGCCAAACGACACTCTGAAACGAGAAATGGGAGTGTGAGTTAAAATTCCGAGGCTCGGGGAAGAAGGAAACCGAGAGCGCGACTGCCCACCGCTGATCACTGCTAATTCAATTTTGAATTTCTGTTCGCTCGCTAAATATATCCGGCTTTTACGGATACACATTAAAAAACGAAAGAGAAAGAAAGAAAGAAAAAAAAAGAATAACGAAAACATCAATCGGCTGTTAGAATAGTTTATAAATGTGAGTCATCATCCAGAGTCGCGTTCGCACTAAAATAAATGCTCGTTTCAGTAGCCAAACAATGTCATCCAACATCTCCATTAACCTTCATAACACCCAGCGTTCATTCACTACCGACGCCCATCGTTCCAATTAATCTGCGTCATCGATTTCTCATCGAATTTTCCAAATTTATCATGCTCCGCGATTTGAGTACTCAGCTCGACTCGCGAAGACTCGAGAATTCGCGACGAAGAGAAGAGGGCCGAGCCGTTGGCTGATCGTATCAGGCAAAGATCCGTCGACCCTACAAGACGAAATGCTAAAGGAACGCAGGCCCTACAATAATCCTCGGGCCAGACGATAAAGCTCTACTTCGTACCGCGCCTAACCACCTCACGACGGTCGTCGACCGCTAAACCGCCGAAGAGATGCGAGAAGAGAGTCGATCAACGCGATTCGATCGCTCAGTCTAGACAGTCGTCTTGTGGTCTCTCTCTCTCTCTCTCTCTCTCTCTCTCTCTCTCTCTCTCTCTCTCTCTCTCTCCTTCCCTCCCTCTATTTCCGCGGCGACGGAGTGTAGGAGTCAGTGCCAAACAGCCAAACATAGAGGATCCTCGGTTGATAGGCGGAAGCTTTAAATTCGTCGCCGACTTAAATAAGCAAGCATGGGGAGAAAGTTATCGAGCGCTTATAAAGAAAGGAGACGACAAATTTCAAGGATCTCCGCGTGTGCCCGATGAACCGTCCTTACTGCCAACGTAGAAGCGAAACCTCCGATTGTCGACGATCCTCGTGCGTTTACCGCTTTACGCGATGTGAGCAACTCGTGAGATAAATCAGCGATACCGAGTTTACCCGGGATTTTGTCGACTTGGACTTGGCGACATTTTCTAGCCTCCGAACTCGCCTCTTGGCCTTTCTTTCGTTATTACTCTACGTTATTATCATCAAAAGTCTCGCCGCGCAAAGTATCGCGGCGATTTTGCATGAACAAACGACGCCGGGATGCCGGGGTATACTCGGTGATAAGAGAGTCCGAAATAAAAGTATGGCGACTCCTGCGCGAGGACAAATCGGATATATATATATATATATATATATGTTTTTTTTTTCTTTCTTAAAAGTCATGTAGTCGAAGGACTTGTAATGAATGAAAGAGAGACGGCGACGATTAAACGAGGTGCTCGGTAATCGCCGGCGAAAGATCGAGGGGGAGAACGGAAGACGATGGGCTCGGGTCAGCTTGGACGAGTCGAGGAGGTCTTGCGGATAGCGACGGTGCGCAACTCGAACGCGATAAAGGCAATGGTGCTGACACCTGTCGGGCGTAACGGCGAGCTCGCGTAAAGCCGCGATCACGTGATCGTTGGCGCGAGATGATGGATGCGTCATCGTCGTGTGAAGGCAACCGGAATCCTGCCTATACCCGAGCTCGGGAATCATCGCCTAGGACTGCCATCGGAATATTTACAATAATCGTTGCCGTCGCGGCAATCCCCACCAACTCAGCCCCACACAAAATCATTACGACTTAGGCGCGCGCGTTTTTAAGTTTACCCGTTGATTTACCGATCGAATAGCGTATCGCCGGGTTTTTTTTTGTTGCAAAGGCAAAGCGATTTTTAGGTTGGAAGGACAACGTTAGCGGCGAGTAGTAATCTCGCGGGCCAACGATACTAAGGTCCATCGGTCAATATTGGAGGAGAACTGCGAGCACGGATAATTCTCAGATAGCAGAGTGTTGACTGGAAGAACGTGGGTAGCCGAGTGTCGCATGGCGAGTCGCAGTCGAGGTGCCGAGGTAGTAACGAACGCACTCGTTGAGCTTGGTGGCAAGGAGAGGGAGTAAAGGCAGTCGCGACTCCCTGGCCTATCGAGGCGAATACGCGGGGAAGCGTCCGTCAGAAGGACGGCTGACGGGGCTCGGCCCACGTCACGGGAGATGAAGGACCTTTTGAGATTGGCGTGCTTGGGCCCGTTGAGCATGCGACCCCGACGATCGCTGCCGGCACCGCTAGCGTCACTGTCGATACTGTAGAGGCTGTCGTCCTTAACGACCTTGGCCGTATGAAGGGTAGACTTGCGAATGGCGGTGCCGTTGTGCTTGGGGCTGTGGTCGGAGGGAGGCAGGAGCGGGGCAGCGGAGCCAGGTCTAGCCGGGAGGGGCCCGATCTCGGACTCGCGCCTCGCGAAGATGCCGCCGCTCGTTGACCTCGGTACGCGGTGCTGCTCAGCCGGATGGCCCGCGCGAGCCAGGCCACCGCTCTGGTACCTGGCGGCCAGGCCCCCGCCACCGCCGGCCCCACTGCTGCTGCTGCTGCTGCTGGTGTTGGTGCCTCCACCGCTGCCGCCGACGCCGCCAATGGCCACGCCGCTGCTCCGGAAGCCCTGGTGATTGCCCGCCGGGGGCTTCTCCTCCGTCGGCAGCATGTAAGACAGCATCCTCGAGCGAACGGAGCTCGACGGTCTCCGGCTCTGTTGGCATCAAAGTGGGTGAACGTTAGTCTCGGTCATCACCTGGTAACTTCCAACTCCTCGCGCTCTCTTTTCCCGCGCCACCTTCTCTTTCTTATTTTAGATCTGGCGTTGCTACGTGCGTCGGGACAACCGAGCGCGACTCGATTACACCTCGCACTTTTCACGCGCAGCACGAACTTTTGCTTCTCGTAGCAGTCGTAGCATCGTTAGCCAGCCATTATCTTATATTGTCTAACTCCGCCTAAGAGTCTGCACGCATGCGAATTCATTTCTTGTGTGTTGAGCAGATGGGGCAGGGAGGAAGGACAATGTTGCGAGGTCCGACTGGCGTAGCGACGCGTACTTCGACCGTTTCTCTAAGAAGTAAATTACTTTTTACGTAAAGCGTCCGAATGTTGAGTGCCAATTTTCTAATGTAAATTTGAGAAATGTCGAGAGAGAGAGAGAGTGAGAGAGAGAGAGAGAGAGAGAGAGAGTCAACCTTTGAAGAATATATTCAACGTTTAATCATGTAAAATTTTGCTATTATTTTATAATGTCTGACCTCGAAAGCTTTCAAAAACACGTTTTGAAATAAGCTGAAGACAGGAATACGAGCCACCGCTTGAGAGGGTTAATGCACTGTAGTAGAGCGATAAAGATCGCGAGTTAGCGTACGAAATCGACTATAATTTTTTACAACAGCGACGGATAAAAATTAGAATTGCACAGGCTAACACTTGACTTTCAACCGAATAGACCTAGAATCATGACGTCTTCCCTTTATTAAATGCACTCCAGTAATTCAATTATACTTTCATCACTGACGTATTCTCTGACGTACGGTTACCCAATAGAATTATCTATTTATCCTTACTAAAGTTTTGCAGCATGACCTGTCCTCGATGCGAATACAATTCTTCTAGGGATAAAGTACCCGCTGCCACAGTAGCGAGTACATTATCAACAATATATAGTCCAGCTCGATAAATCCGTCTCGTTAAATAATTCATTGATCGGGAAGTGGTGTTTGTGTTTGTGTGGGGGGGGGGGCTGTACAATAAAAATACTGGCCTCACCGTCAGAGCTAATGAAATGATAATAGACGTCGATTTACGGGAATGTTGAGGGACGGAGTCTCTATGGAGAACAGGTGGCTCCGTACGTCGATCGTACGATTCGAGCGATCGGACGGATGATGCTGAGCGGTCGATCGAGATCGAGAGATAAGCAAGCAGACGCTTTGGCACTTCCTTACGCCGCGGCGAAGCAATCAGTGGAAATTACGGGTAATTCCTTGGTGTAGTGTGGGCGCGCGCGCACGCGATCACCGAGCGTAAAGCCGAAAGGAAAGTCGATCCGGGCTCGCGGTTGGCGGCCGCCGTCACCGCCACGGAAAAAGCAGCGAGCCGACTCCCCGCCACGGAGCGCGAGTGCGCAAAAAGCGCGGCCCGGACGGCTCCAAATGGGCCGCGTTCGCCAGGGGAACGAGAGCCGAACGCCCGTGGCCCCGACGCCGGCGTCTGCGGATTAATATAAACCGCGACCGGGGTATGGGCGCGTGCTCACGAGATGCCTCGGGGCTCTTGCGCTCGAGGCCGATCGGCCGATGGGGACCGAACCCCGAGCCTACCTCTCGACGTCGGCGACCATAAGAATTAGACATTGCAGCCCCGCCTCCTAAATCGTATTTGCGAGACTTTGGTCGAATCAATGCGATATGGCGACGGACGCTATCCCTATTTCGATGCAGCGCTCGTTTTTTGAAAATATTTCTTTCGCCACTATCTCCCCAACCTCGGCCACGTCCATGTCGCCTTCCCCCCCTCCCCCCTCGCGACTCACTCGATGTTTATTTCATTTTTTCTTTATCCATCCGAACCTCGGCATCTCGCCGATTTACTCAAACGAAATACGAAACATCTGCCTGGACTAAAGTCTTATTCCAAATTGCTCTTTTTGCTTGCTCGAGCGCTTCTTTAGGCCGATGTCGAAATTGTTGGTAATTAGTAAGATATGCGACTGCATTCGAGGCTAATTGCCACACTTTCAT
>NW_011948423.1:7173586-7176566 GCF_000503995.2 Ceratosolen solmsi marchali
AGCAGGAAGTTTTTCATTTGACTCGTCGCTCAGGAAGAAAAATGCAATTGCAAATAAAGAGATTAAGGAATGGGATTCCCCTCTATCCCAAAGATTTTATGGCGTATTATCAATAATGTAAACATCGGTGTAATAAAAGCGTTTAAAAATAACGCTATAAATTGGCTAAGAATTAGCCATCAAAATACTAAACGATCAATCCTCTATCTTGCGACATTTTTCTCTCATTTATTTGTGTATGATCCGACGTAACGAACTTCTAATGCTATTAGACATTAACTGAAGTAGAGTATAATAATAACTTGCCACTCGAAAAGAACCAATATAATTTTGTATTACGGCTACGTTGATTCGACGTAGCCTGCACATGCAAACTCCACACTTCGTACAATAGAAGAGCTCGATTTTGGCTTTGAAACTCACGAAATAAGAACATTAAAACAAAACAAAAAACAAACAACAAAAAAAGAAATTAAAATAACGATAATTATATATTTGTTTATTTGGTGAGATTGGCGGGGGGAATCAGTGTATGTGGGGGAGGGGGGGATGAAGCCATAGAAACAGAGGAAAATGATAGATTGAATAAATGTTCCCGATAAGAGAGACGATAAATCGCTATTCAATATTTCATCGGACAACAGAATTACAACTACACATTCTCCGATACGCGGCGACGTTAAAGATCGTAGATAAGTTTCTATTTCTATCACTTGCATCGTATTATCATAATCAGAAATTTTTTCATATCGGACAATTCAAGCCATATTACTAGTAGTGAAAAAAAAAACTTTATGTTACTGGCCACATAATTTTTTTTTTCGTCCCGTTATTTCTGACTTCCTTTTATTTGAAATTGGCACCAAGAATCCTTGCCCTCGTTGCTAATCTATAAATTTTGTGCGCTCCTTTGCTTCTCTCATATTGATTTCTCTGTGAATCATAATCGATCGTTTTATCGATGCTATTCTCGCAATATAATTTAATAAGCGTTATTATTATTGTAAATAAATTATTCGTTAGAATTAGTTGGAAAAAGGTGTAAGTATTCTATTACATGCTTTGCTTATAATTGAAACTATTAGCGACTCGGCTAATTGCTCATTGCCAATTTCCTGCTCTAGCAAATGCAAAGTTGCTTTCTACTATTTTCATAAACGAGACAATAATTTATTAAAAATATGCTATCATTAAAATATTTTATGGATCGTAATTTTTATTTTAGCAATAATTTTAAATAAGTTTGGCTTTTAATTTGACCTGAAATGGCTTAACTTTGGCTCAGTTTCTTTCATCGACAGACACATTGCGATATTTTCCAACATTCTGATTATACGTAGGGAACGGTGTCTCGAAAATTTTATTACAGATAAGTGTTATACTTGCGTGACATTTCTGTTAAAATATTACGGCTGTTTCTAGTTTGAAATCGATTTTACGAATATTTCAAACATACAGGCATTGAATTGTAAATAATGAGAGTTTGCGAAACTCTCGGTTTCAAATGAATAATCATATTATGAGTTGCGATTAAAATTAAGTTGAAAAGCTTTGATGGATGTTGAAATGATTTGGATTTCAGGAGACAAGGTTTGCTTAAGTCATATCAACTTCTTTCGTAAAGTGAAAAAATTCAAAGATATAATTTTTATTTTTAGATA
This sequence comes from Ceratosolen solmsi marchali, assembly GCF_000503995.2. Lineage (NCBI taxonomy): Eukaryota > Metazoa > Arthropoda > Insecta > Hymenoptera > Agaonidae > Ceratosolen > Ceratosolen solmsi. Next base: position 7,175,248 of record NW_011948423.1, read on the forward strand.
TGTCTTTGATGTTTTCTTTCTACCTAACTTCAAGGAAAATGTAATGAAGCTTTTATGCCTTAAGTAAGCAGTGCTCGTCCCGATATAGTAAATATCGTATTACGGAGTAACTTTCTTTTGCTTGCAACACTGTTTCGCGATAATCGAGGAAAAACACTAATGTAAAAAAAGAAAAAAAGAAAGAAAAAAGAGGAAAAGCAGAAAAAACAGAAAGAACAAAACAAAACGGAAAAAAGACATAATGAGTTTTAACGAACTAATCGAGTAGAAAGTATCTTAATCGAGCCTCTAAAGCTAATATCGTCTACACAATTTATTTCTAACACGTACCGATTTGTTCTCAAATCATCAATCATCGCAAGATTAACATTGAATCGGTCTAGTTTGATAAAACGTCCGAATAATTGAAACAGATATTATATCTTAATCGCGCACGCATAACAACAATGCACATTCTAAGAAAAGAAAAAGGTCGACCAACTCAGACGAATGAATAGTCAATGATCTCACCTATGGGACAGAAAGGAACTCCTGTATCATATACTTCTAGGGCTTGACGTCGGTGCAGCATCTGTCCGGTATCTGTAACATAGAAGCAAAGGGCAAATATTAGAAGAAGAAGAAGCAACCGAATAAGTGAAAAATAATAGCGTAGCTAAGGCGGTAAAGATAGAAAAAGCGGAAAAGGTCTGGTCTTTGGGCTACGGAACATCAGACTGAAGACTCTGAAGATCCGGCGCCTATATTACAGCGATTTCGTCGAGAGCCGAGGCACTCTATTCAAAAGTCATTACCGCGAGTAAAGAGAGACGGGATCGCTATACGCGTTTTATGTCTTCGGACTTTCAATGAAGCCCCAGTGCTGGAGAGGATGGGGGCGACGCGAGGGAAAATCGCCTCGTCGCGACAAAAGCTTGAGACGCGTGAGTCCCTATCGTGAATAAACACCTGTTCACCTTTAGTCGAGCTCGAATTGGCTGCTCGCTTTATGTAAGCCACCCCGAGGAGGTCGTTGACCCGGACAGCCGCTCGACACTAACGACGTATCGAGGAAGAGGCCTGCCTCTCCTGACACGCTTTTCCCTCCTTTCGGCGGTCGCTACCCTTTTCATTAGCATTCTGTGCCAAATGATGGGCTTGACCAATGGCCCCCGAGATGCTTGGCCTCGTCGATAAAGGCGAACGGCCTCTTGCGCTCCGATTTTTTGTACTCCGAGGTTCGATTGCATTGAGGAGGAGTTGGAGGTGAAAGTGGCGCGGATAAATAAAGCAAAAGTGAGGACAATCTTGGGGTGGGTGGATGGGGAGGGGGGATGGGG
>NW_011948423.1:7176654-7181654 GCF_000503995.2 Ceratosolen solmsi marchali
GGAGGAGGAGGAGGAGGAGGAGGAGGAGGAGGAGGAGGAGGAAAAGTACTTTGGTCGGTACAATGGAGTGTGATACAATTCCTATTGACGATTGACGTATATTGAAGAGCTGAATCGGTGCGTAGGGAGCGGCAGGATGTACTACTACCAATGGCTCACAACGATGATAATGAGATTAAAAAAGAAAAAGAAAAATGAAAAACGACGCGGTTTTTGCATTTTTATGTGAAATGACAAAGCGAAACAATGAATCGGTATTCACTACAATTCATCGACAAAGTAACGCAAGTATTATGGATGTATGCGAGGGTTTGCTAACATTAAAAAAAAAGAAAAAAAGAAAAAGTAATTAAATACTTTTGAAAAGATTGGTCACGTGATCGCATGTTAATCTACAGTTATTAACCATTACATATAATAGTTTGGTATTTATTTGCCAGATGTTCTTTTCTTATATTACTTGTCATGCTCATATTTCTGAATTACTGTTTTAAGCATATCAAATATCGTATTTGATACTTTTATTAAAAGCAGATATTCATTAAAGATAAGTCATATATTCAACTATATTTATAATTCTTGGTTTAATGAAATTTTTGTGAATTAAAACGTACTTAGAAATAATTATTACTAATTCATCGGAAGTGAAATAGCCACAGGATGACGTCGTGAAAGAATACATTTACCACGGGATACTTATTAGGAATGACAAAACCCTCAAATATTACTAAACTGTTCTAAGACTTGTTTATTTTATTTATTAAAATTATTACTTTAATTAAATAAGAGATATGGGAATATCGATCCCCGTACGGGTGAGTAGAGGGGCTGCTTGAGATACTATATAATTATTGTATGGAAAAAATTGTCGGTGACAGTAATGATGTGGAAGTGTGCTGAACAAACCTACGGTATGAATCACTGTCATCCAAAACATTATTTTCCCCGTTTGTATATTTAATTTTTCTACGTACAAATCTCAATTTGACAACTCATATGAAATGGTTTTTACTTTTTTTTTATTGTTCTTTCTTTATTTATTTTTCCTTTTTTTTCTTTTTATTTAAAAGTAATTTTGATAAATGATTTTTTAGGTAGATTTAATATCTGCACGCGAATGATTAATAAATAAGAAAACATAATACATTTATTGTAATTTAAAAGAACTGAAAATGTATGTTCTTTGATAGACAATTTTTGCAATAATACATATTCATTTTTGCCGAAGACTTAATTAAGTATAATAATTTATATGTACATATAGTTAAACTAAGCCAGCATTAAAAAAATGAAAATTTCATAGAGCTGGATAAAATTGTTTCTCATTGTATATATGAAAATTAATTTGTATGCCAAAATCATGGCCATCAGCATGGCTCTCCGTAAGTATTATAAATTTTAAACATATTCTGATTTCAATAACAATTATCCGAATATTTATTCAAAACTTATTTATTCAAAGTTTAAAAGTATATTGTAAGTTTAAAATATTAGAATTTTCTCATAATTATAACTTAGGAATATCGAAAGTATTAAGATAAGTTACCTGAATAATAATAATTTTATCTAACCAGTAATTCTTGTTAGTTGTGACCGGTTCTTATCAAATATGTTTATATGGAGTACGTGCTATACTTAATAAAACGAGCTGTAAGAAAATTCATTGAACTGAAAATCTAATGTATACATATACATTCATATATATATATATATATATATATATATATATATATATATATATATAGATATATACGACATCATTGGAATGGATCTTCCATTATTGTAAAAATTTGTCTTTCGGCCATTTTTAAAAAATCTGAAACTATCCTTACGTAAACAAAACTATAACTCTTCCCCATTCAATTCATAAAATCATGGAATAAGCTTATAGTAAATTGTTTGCTATAAGATGTAGATTCACTATAAAATCATGACACTTTAGAGGAATAAAATCTGTAGAAATAAAGAGATATCAATTTTAAATAATAATTAAAATAATGTATGTACATTATTTAAGGTTCAAATGACTTACGACTTGTTTAACCCTTTCCTTTTCCCACCGCAAGTGTCAATAAATTTGTCTGTCTTAAAACGAGATTCTCTAAGTGAGTCTTAATTTAACACATTAGTCATCTTTTATATGCATGTTTCAACTCATAATTTTAATGCTGCTATAAGAATTATGGGAGGGGGTGGGGAGGAGGCGACGGTGGCTCGAACTAGGAAGCAACTGGAAACCAAATGTGGGATCAACGGCGAGATGTTGCATTCATAAGTTGATAAAAGTGAGTTAGACTACTTGCGACTCCTCGACATATTCGCTGTTTATGGCACAACGATGCAATACGCTTGAGTGCACCAGGGCACTAAATTGATAAATTTGCATGGCTCAACTGCATCTTTACGTCTACATGAAGGTAAATGGTTGATTGAGCTAAGACGTTTGTATACACTTTATGTACGACTCATAACTGCCTAATTCCACTTTCAATCTAATCTAATAAATCTTTATCATTCAATTCTTTTGAATTTTAAAGCATACATTATGCACTATCTATTTATAAAGATAAATTTTATTCTTTTGAACTAATATACATATTTTTTATATGATAATGGTTCTATATATATAGATTATGTTTTATATGAATCTTCTTTGTTATTTTTCATTGAAAAGCTTTATGAGAACAAAGCTCGAAGGATTATTGTTGCTTTGTACTTATTAAGAACAAACTATTAACTTGCAATTTAGCTGCAGTACAAAAATTGGTAAGACTGTAATGGTTAGAGACATTGCAGTTCGTTTAAATTAAATTAATCAATATTACTCGGATATATATATATATATATATATATATATATATATATATTAAAATACTTCCCTTTCGAGACTTCCGGCGCCTGTCAGCGTGACTTCCTCCAATGACGTAATCAAGCAGGATATGATGCCTTTTACCGATATGTAAATATATTCTCGTTCGTTCAATTGTAAATCTTATTTTCAACTGAACTGCAAGTTAAATGTCAAGAACAAAATAGATAAACAGAACAAGAGCTACTAACCATTGATATAAGCATGAAGCATAAATGTGCGCTACAAAATACAAGGAAATAATACAATGTAGCGCTGAACAATATAAATTAAATTTACAGGAAATATAAATTAATATGACATATTTCTAAATGCACTTTTCATCTATTAATCAATAAAGAACAATAGGAAATTTGAAAATTAAAAAGAATTTGTTTTGCTTAATCTAAAGTTGTGATTTTTCAAATATATATATACATATATAAATAAATAATAATTTGTAAAATGGCTGATAGATGTGTGAATAAATGCTTTCATGTAATATAATAAACATATGTTTTCAATTCATTTTTACAAGTCAAAAATAAAAAATAACTTGATGAGATTGAAAATGTAATATTCCGTTACCAATAAAATACTGCTTCCAAACCAATTAAGATTTGAAATATTTTAAAATATATTTATCTAACGGATTGTTATAAATTTTAAATGAATTTGAAAGATGACCTTGTGCGAAGGATCAATCTTATGCACTTAAGCATAAAAATCATTTTAACACTGGTCGAATGAAATATGAAAATAAATTAATGATATTGATAGGCCATGATATTATGTCGCATGCTATTCTCGCCTTTTAAATTGAAAAGTTTAAAGCTACGATACATGGGAACAAAATGCTAATAAAAGGACTCGAAGATGAAAATTTTGCTCTCGGAAGGAACTCTTATACGACCGATAAAGAATTTTCCCTATGCTTTCGATTTTATGGGAAAAAAAAAAATTAGTTAACCAGCTGTATACGGCATACGTACATTGTTGAAAACTTCCAATATATAATCATAAGATATTCAAGTGAACGCCATTGTTCGGAGTGTATTTAAGGAAAAAATAGAGGACACACGAACTTCAATCTCACGGCTCGCGCAAGTCGTTATTTACCTTTGTGAGCCGTTACTTGTGTGCGTGGGAGTCTTTACGCAACGCAAGCTTCTCTGTACTACACATACTCTTTAAAGAAGAAAAGAAAGAGGGTAGCCGCAAGGAGAAAGGAAAAGACAGAGATGGGAGAAGATAGAGAGTGAAAGAAACCGGTACACACTACTTGCACGAGGTCATAAAAGTAGAGGGTCTCTCAACCCGGCATTTTTAGTTTCTGTCTTAGCATGCGTCGCGATTACTCATTCCAGTAGAACTGGGAAGAAGACTTTCAAGGTTCCGAGAAGTATATCTAACTTCGTTACGCGAGAGAATTCACACCTACAATATACAATTGTACGAGAAACATTGTCATACAGACGTGGATTAGTTACTATCGAAATAGAAATACGAGCTAGACAATCGGTTGTTCTCATTATTGTTGTTGCAAAGATACTTTATTAATTATTTTATTATTAATACACACTATTGCACATTGAGTATAGCCTCCTTAAATTTTAAATTGCTTGGGGTAGAATTTCACGTAATTGCAAAGAGGAAGAGAGAGAGAGAGAGAGAGAGAGAGAGAGAGAGGGGCAGACAGACGGACAGAATAGAATTAGTCGGATTGATCGAGTAGATGATTAAATCTTTCTATCGAGTTCAAGTTTTCAATTAGTTTGTTAATACAGTATCCGTTACAGTAAGTTTTATAATGAATAAGAATTACGTACTTTTTCTACTCAAACACCACAAAACTGACGGAATATTACGCTCAAAGTTTTTAATCAAATACTATAAGTACTACGATAATGAATCGATTAAAAATGTAGAAGAGTGATTGATAATTAGTATATTTAATTGACGTGTAAATCAAATTATATTTTTATGCTATACGGAGGACGGTGCGGCCTAATTTTCAAATGAAATTAATCTTTTGCTTTTAGCACTAATATTGCATATAATTGGTTGTACATAAAAATTAATACTAATATTGTTTCAAGAGTTGATGTTGTGAGAGATTGTAAGAATGAGCAATTATCCGAACCATTCAACA
>NW_011948423.1:7186654-7205925 GCF_000503995.2 Ceratosolen solmsi marchali
CGATGGTATTTATGGGAGCGTTAGACAGAGAGAAACGTTCACGACGCAATAACTTGGTAAAATGTATGAAAATTGTCCATGCAAGGGTCCCCCGAATCACGAAACGTACCGCCATACCGACATTTTCGGTCTGACAGTCGTCTGTCCCGCGTGTTCACAAATACTCGGATAGTGCGCAGACGCAGCAGAAAGTGTGGTGTCGCACGAATTTTTTACTCCGTTATCTGACGCAAGCACGCAATGATTTTAGCGAAAATGCAAGCGGTGCGCGCCACAAACTCCCCGTCTCGTATTATTTCCTGTGTGTCCTCGCAGCGCCTTATTTTTCCCTCTTATTTCGAGGCAGGAAGAATAAAAGGGGGATTCGTTATAACGTAGACGTTGTGTGGGGTCTCCGTTACTGTCGGTGGTTGTGACCTTAGGAGTTCGAATTAAATAGTTTATGAATCGATAGGGGCGCAGCATTTATTCATGCGCTTTGATATCTTTGGCAGGCGTGACGTTACTTTCAATCCTTGAAATTAATGATTTGTGCCGCGTGTAGAACGCGCTTTAAGCTCGCCATGAACTTATACCTTTTGAACCACATATATTCTCACTTGCTTATCGATGAAATGATGGATTCTTCAATACGACGTATTTCTCCGTCATCTAAATTTTTAATAATTTTCATAATACGTATGGCTTGGTAGTGGGGGATGAGGGGTGGGGTGGGGTGGGGTGGGGGGGGGGGCGTATTATGTTAAGAACTCAAGTTTTCTGCAAACATTTCAATTTATGCACTCTGCATGGTGTGCATCGAATAATGTCCAAAGATATTAATATTTCTTTGGATTTTCGAAAAGTTTCGTTTGAACTTTATTTTGATTCAGCGCCAGCACATATCTATGCGTATCAACGCCATTATTATTTATTTTAGAACTTTTAACAATAGATAAAGGTCAGATTAACGAAAGAAATGATGTGAATGTGAATGATTGTGAATAGCATATGTTTTTTGGTTTTGTTTTGTTTTGTTTATTTTGTTTTTGTTTTGTTTTCATTTTTATTCTTATTTATGAGGCGTTTTAATTGTTATATTTGGACGGAAGTCACTTTTCATTATTTCATTATTCTACAAGCGAGTAGACAATGAAGATTGCCTCACGACGTCAATTATAGAACAACCATTAAGCCGATCATTCATCCATTACCAAACGCATCTAATAGTTAGTTGGTTTACTATTTTAAACATATCAACCGAATAGAATTAAAGGTAATATCGAGGTAGTTTTATTTTTTTTTCCTTTTTTTTCTTTTTTTTCCCTTTTTTTTCTTTTTTTTCTTTTTTTCTTTTCTTTTCATTTCTTTTATTTTCAATTTTGTCGTTGTTGTTGTTGTTGTTGTTTTGTTTTGTTTTACATAGCGATCCTTAAAACTATAGTTGAGTTGAATGATGAGGAGTTATTGGCCCAGCGGTGGAAATTGAAATTTAATTCCCCCGTAATATTACAATAAATCACCACAATCTTTTTATAATATGAAATAACGTTGTATTATTATAAATGACAAGTAGCGTCATAACTAGCGAAACGCCCAAGGTCGTTTTGTCACTTTTGTTATTTAAAGAGGTGCGAGGTGTCAATTGGTTGAATGGAAAAGGTTAAATGTAGCCAGCTATTGGGTGAAGCGATAATGCAATTATCATGATATATTTCTTTTATAAATGAGCAAATTGTCAACATTATTGATAACTAGTGTCCTAACATTAGCGCGTTACAAATTCTTACGAGTTTAATGTTTTTTCTTTTTTATATGTAACTCGCGCATCATAATTATCGCGCAATTTGTAAATCAGTGTACTATGATAATATTATAAAGTGCTTGAATTAGATGATTACGTACTTCTATATTCTAGTAGTCAAAAAGAAATTTCGTTTGTAAGGCCTAAGATATTTAATGCGTGAATAGCCGAAATGACGCTTCTAGTACAACAGAGAAAGCAAAATGGTGGTTGAGGCGGGGAGGAGAAGGAGGAGAGCGATAGTCCGAGAGATGATCCGAATAGCTCCGGCGGCCAACGTCTCCCCCTTAAAGCGCCTCTGCTCCTTCTATCTCCCTCGACTTGATTTTCTACGGTATATTATAACAGCTGTGCTATTAATGCAATATTCGTCTATGCTCGTACCGCAAACGTCAAAGTCACTCGGGTTAACTCCTCGAGGGCACGGCGCACCGAGAACTCTGTAGTCGTTCGAGTCGTAAACGAGGCCCTAACAAATAGTGTGCAAGAGATTTATGAAATACTAAGCATCCGAGCGCCGTTTTTAATCTCAACGGCGTAAGAGGGACTATGATTTTCGTTAAAGAAGATTAAAAAAAAGAAAAGGTAAATGTAGCCGCCTTCCAGAGATACGTAAAAGTATGATTGAAGTTATGTATGCCCGTAAAGGATTGGTTGACGATGTGGATGGGGGGGGGGGGATACAAGCGATGAATAGGCGATGCTTATGGTATAATAAAAATCTGCTAACGACTTTGTTTATGCTGTCCGACCGAGTTGTACGCGAGTCGGAATTCGGATGTTTCTATGCGGTCCCTCCAACTTTCATGTGCCAAGATATTTCTATTTTGCTCGTCGGTGGGTCAGTGTACCAAGACAATTTCGAATATGCGCTAAGTGCAAACGTGTTTTGCAAGAACATATCCGAATTAGCGATAAGAGCGGCTCCGCAATCTCGATTCTCATTTTCCGAGCTTTCTTAATTTATGCGAAATCTTCATCCCGTACAATGTTCGAAAAGGCACATTGAAGTTGGCCCGATAAGTTTGTCCTCTTTCATTTCGTATGAAATTTATTGGACGTATATATCGTTGTTAAAAGATGAGTATGGAGGGAGCGAGCCGAGCATTATAGAAACACGACTACAAAGCCGACACTCCGCTGATATTTGGCAATGGCGAATGCTCGAGCGCCCTACGGCTTCGACGTAAAATGACTTTTATTACGCTTTTACGATTGCGCAAGAGATTTTTGTCAGTGCTCTATAATTACGCGTCCGGCCTTTCGACACTTGTCCGTTAAAAGTGCACATAAGCAGCATTACTATTAATCCGGTGCTTTTATTCGGAGCACATTTTTAGCATTCAAAATTTCTTTTATTCTCATAACGAGATCATCTATAAATATATAAAACTGAAATACGAATTGGAAACCGGCTACCGTTAAATGACGCATAATGGCAAGAAGCTTAAAAGCCACCGCGAATGTCGAATTTTCAGTAATGTAAACAGACGTACGAATATCTTTGCTTCCTGACAAATTCATCTCAATCTCTCCCGCGAGCTTTCTCGCCTTAATCTTAAATGTTCATTTAAGATTCGCGCAATTAGCCTTGCGTCATTGTATCGTGACAAATATCTTATGACGATGGACGTCGCCGACATTTTCCTATAAATCCCAAAGTCGTGGGAAGCCCGTTGATAAACACATCGGAATGCTGTTCAATAGCGTCGCAAAAGTTTCGGTAATAACGATAAATAACGCAGTACCCACGGGCCGTTTATTTTAAAACGAACGGACGATTATTTTTTTCAGCCCGCAATATTCTAGGACTCGCTCGCTAATACGAAAGCCCAACGTGGTATCCGCATTCATCCTAAGGATACCAGGCTGTTTCGATTCCTGCCCTTCCGTATTCCACTTGCCTCTCTCGCCGCTGCCGCCTCCTCCTCCTCCTCCTCCTCCTACCACCGCCCCACAGCCCTCCCCTCCAGCAACTCAGATTCCCATCCCAACGCACGACACAACCTCGCCATCGCGCCCGCCAAGTTAAGCGAGGGACAGTCGCTATTTAGAGCCGCGAAATTCGAAATCCCAGAGCCGCGGCCCATTGAAGAGACGCGAGAATCGTGCGAGGGAAAAAACTAATCAACTGGGATATTTAGGAAGATCGCAGGCTTCAGGGTACCTCGTCGACCCAAACGTCCGCACGACGTTCACAATCATATTGACGCGACCGCCTCCACGCTCTCAACCGTATTGACGCGACCGCCTCCACGCTCAATTATCGCATTGGAGTTTAAGTCGAATTTAAGTGAAATTTAGCCGTAACGCGTAAGATCGATCACCTTCCCGCATCAGCCGCGCCCATCAATTTCCGATCGCTTTCCCATCGAGCAGGAAGCTGCTCGCTCGATCGCCGATGGGGCCTCTTGACAATGGCCCGATCACAATGGGGCCCTTGGACCTGGTGGATTGGTGGCCTTTTGCTCGATGACCTCGCATTGGCTTAACGGACTTTGACCTGCGCGCGTTCGACAACTTCTATTACGGCGAGAGCTTCGCGCGCATTCGACAACTTCTATTACGCCGAGAGCTTCGTGCTTACCGGCTGCTTCTCTCTCTCTCTCTCTCTCTCTCTCTCTCTCTCTCTCTCTCTCTATCCTTTCAAGTTCACGTCGAAAGTCTTCGATTACATACCCACTAAATGCACACTGAGGTAAAAGTCGAGGCGCGCGATAAGCACGAAGAGAGCTTTTGTGTCATTGTTAACGCCATTGCTTACTATTTATATTGCGAGACACGGTCGCTTTTCGACATCAGTGACTGGCTACTTTTACCCACGGCTTCTTCCACAAAATTGCGTAGTTTATGGGCGAGATGATGGACGAGCGGTCAAGCAGTGCTTACTTGTTATCGGCAGCTCGCTACAAGACTCTTGGCGGCATATTTCCCGACCAAAGCAAATAAATAGGCTTTCGGCACTTGATTTTAAACCGATCGATTATCCACGTTGTATTATGTACGGGCGCGCGCGCGCAACTATTGCTATGAATAATGTCGTGTTAACGAAAGTAAAAAGATTTTATAAATGCCTGGATTAATTAAAAAGAAAAGGAAAAAAGTAGAAATTATATCAAGGAAGGAATAGTTGAATAGTTAAAAACTGATAAGTTGGTAAATTGTTCATTATCTCATCATCGTCGCATAAATTTATAAATGTTTTCGGTACTATGAATATTGGTGGGAAAATAAAAATAAAAGTAGACTCTTTCTTAATAGGTACAAGGCAATTGCGTCGTTCCGAATAGTAAACCCGTGCACGCATACTGCTGTGGCAGCCATGTCGGAAGGCGGCGACATTTTGTAGTTTCTAGGAGCTTTAAAATACTTTTATTATTACCTACCACGAGCATTTATTATTGTAACTTCGTTTTAATGCGAGTGCAAATTATTGCGCAGCTGGAATAATACGTTTAATTCATCGTATGTTTTCTCTAGTAAACTGGCAAGCTTTTAGCATTTCTAGGTCAAGTATGATACGAATCGTGACATTTGATCGATCATTCCACAAAGGCATTGTAGTACGAAACGTGCATTGCTATTTTTGCAATATCAACAACAACAGCAACAACAGCGTCGACGATTTTCGACGATTTTCGACGATTTTATCGATAGCAGTTTATCAAAATAGGGATGATTTTTTCGCCTCGCGCAATGTCTAAGCTTAATAACAATACTCGTGACACCCAGGCCGGGAAAAAGATTTCCCAAAGCCGCTTACGTTATTAATTGCTCGTCACGTAAACAAGAGCCGATGCGTTGGTTTATACGTGTTTCAATTCGATAAGACTAGCAACAGAATACACAAAACTTAATGCAATATTATTTACATTTGGTAGGATTACGGCGAATACTTGAGAATTGTCAAGGCCTTCTCGAACGTATAACGTCGCAAAGTGCATTAGATGTACATCCTACAACCTTAATATATAAATTATTCGAGTGCAGTGGGTGGTTTGCTTTATTATCGTTTTATAGGGGCTAGAAAGTAATCGTGTCTATTTAAGTATATAACTTTGTACAAACGAGTGCATCAAAGAAAGTGAAACACCATAAATTACAAAGCCAGGTAGATGCGTAATGCAGCTTATTCATAAAATTATTCATGAGGTTCTAGAATAGGAGAAACAACGACGCGAACAGCTTTGAGAAGTTATGGCCGTGTGTGTGTGTGTGTGTGCGTGTGCGTGCGTGTGTGTGCGTGTGTGCGCGCGCGTGTGTGTATGTGTGTATGTGTGTGTGTGCGTGCGCGTGTGTGCGCGTGCGTGCGTCCGCGCGTGCTTTCCCGCATCGCAGCTCCCTACAACACCACTTCACTATACGCAATTCGGTCAGAAAATACGGCCGCGTAAATCTTTAGGTATGCATGGGCACGAATGGACATCATCTAGGCGGGATCACATTGACGTGCACGAGCGTCCTCTCCAGTAGGACAACTACTCGATTTTACTCGGAAGCCCGTAAAATATCGGTCAACATCAACTGCCTAATGTGAAAACTTGAAAACGTCGTACCCCGCAAGCTCGATACAACCTTCATTACGCGCCATATGTCACTAGGTCTTGTTCTGTGCTCGTCAGGGACCAGCGGACTTTTACAACGCCCACCCACCTACATTCCACTTGCAATATATATTCTCTGTGTCAAGATCCCCAGAGGCATTATTTCATTTTAATATGCGATTTTCAATTAGATTAAGTAGGTTGAAAAAAAATTACATTTTGAGACGACGTTTGGAAAATTGACTCTACTGATTCTACATTATTAGATTGTTGTTCAATAAAACAAATCGGCAGATGTTCATTATTTCTTTCATTTATCATTTAATTGGATGGATTAAATGGAAAGCTTAATTTATTATCGACCTTATTCAGTTTTACTCTATATAATTTTGAATTAATAATCTGACAATTGTATCGTTTATTCAAACTATTGCACCGAGGAAGAAAGGAAAAAAGGAAATGTACATTACTAATTTTCAAGAGCATATATTTTTATTTTAATGGTATGTTAAAGTACTTACGAGCAAGCAACGAGAAATGAAAATTTCAATGTCTATTTGTTAATAGTCCAAAGTTTAATCGTCTGCAATATAATTATTTAACTTGCCATTCATTTTTTTTTTTTTTTTTTTTTTTTTTTTTTTTTTTTTATAAATAAAAAGTATGCATAATAAATCTTAGATGAGCATTATTTCAAAGAACAAAACAAAAACTAAAAATACAAAAAAAAACCAACTTCATAATATTATATTTGATAACAATTTTTTTATAAATATTGTCATTTACACAAAGATTAGTTGGTTAAAATATTTAAAAAATTATACGCTCACATTGACATTCGTTAACCTAGCAAATATTATGAATCTCAAAATGCAATTATTCAATTAAAAACTTAAAAATATTATATTGAATAATATAAACTTGACAACGTACAATTTACACTGGCAGAAAACTAAAACCAATAAATTACGAATAAATATTGTTAGTTTTAATACAGACTGTCTGTTTACATTTTAAAATAATCAAATATATTGTTTTATCGCCACGTATAATAGCTGGAAATATTTTGCAATTAAAATGGTCAATCATTTTTCCTTTATAATAAGCATTGCGTTAAATTAGCTTTCATATTATTAATTAAAGCAATGCACGCAATCAAAGAAAAGAGAGAAAGAAAGAAAGAAAAGAAAAAAAAAAAAAAAAAAAGAAACATAAAAAATAAATAAAAAACGCATTTGTAATTATCTCTATTATCTAATAAATTTTTTTGTAATGCAAACATTCACTAGAACGTATAAACATAGATCGTTAATATTTATATTTGATAGAATAGTTCTTTAGGAGAGGCACTGTTGATTATAAAATGTGTAAAATAAATTAAATAAAATCTATGTACTCGTATTATCGAATGGTAATATATTTTTTTCCCATTAATATTATATATATTTGAAAATCAATTAGAAAAATCACAGATTGAAGATCTGTATAGAAGCAACTAGAATAAATATTCATAGACCCTATTTTTAGCGATTCATCGCCATTAACCGCCTAACCAATAATTCTACTAATATTCTTCTAATTTTAATAATATCATGACTATTTCCAGAAGGACATTTTGTTTTAATCAAGCTCATCATTCCACATTGAGATAATAGCGCGTATTTTCTTAATCTAGTTACAATAGAGAGTACACCGTGGACTTTTATCGCTAATATTGTGGAATTGTGGAGGAAATAGCGAGAATAAATAGTCATGACATTTTCGAGAGATCTGCGCGTTTATTCGCCAATGCCAGGAGAAAATCTAGCCTTGTAAATGGGAATGGGGGAGCTTGCTTATATGCCGAGTTGATTGTATGTACGTGTGTGTGTCGACACGGTCGGAAGGTAGATCGATAATGCGCAGGCGTATTACTCTTCTCGTCAAGCGGCTGAAGTACACGAGGGTGCATCCTATGTGACTATATCCTTCTTTTTCTTATTTTCCCTTTTCGATTCTCCCCCATGCTACAACAGCCTTCTCCTCCCTTTTTTTTTCGTCTTCCAAGCTTAGCTTTCGACGCTACTGCAATTTCATCGTCTATAAGCTTTTTGGGTCGCGTCTTCATATTCAATTGCTCGACTTCTACCTTATTATTTTATGGTCGAAAAATCTCGTGAATCGTAATTTAGAGATGTTTTGTTATTTATCCAGTGCTTCGCGAGTCACTCACTCTACCGGGCAAGATTAATTATGTGTGCTGAAGTTTTCAATTCTTTGAGAAATAATCGCAGTATTCTTTTTATAATATTATGAGTAAAAAATTTAGGGTATCTTAATTATTTGACAAATTTATCTTATCCGACCGGTTACTTGCTCTTACTTATTAAAATTTCTACATTAACGCATACTACTGTTGCGCGAAGATTATTTTTTTTTTCTTTGCTCAATTTAATTCATTCATTCTAGCTTAGAATTAGTTGAATTAAGAGCTTAATTGAAATTGGTCTATGTTCAGCTGCGAAATATAATCCTCCTTGAGTCATGAAGTTCTAACAACTAAAAATAGAATGACAAGTATATATCACGGATGTTATAAAGTCAGTTTCTGTCGATAATTGAAATCTACATTTCCAAAGATTTCATGTCAAAAATATTTTTTATACAAAGAAAAATTATGTTTTCTTTGAAAGAGGAGTATTGAAACAGTTGAAAGTTTCAATGCGCTCGTCAATTACTTTTTAAATTAAAGAATGGATCATCGTCAATTTATTAATTGTCTACTTATATATGGATCGAGTTCCATTCGATAACGAAATAAAGAAGGTTGTTTTTCATCAAAAGCTATTTCCCCTTGGGATAGTCTCGTCGATCGGAGTAATTCCTTGCCTAAAAACAAAGAAATTGAAGAGAACAGTGAGTTCAGAGGCTTTTTAAGGGACATGTACATTCCCTACCTCCATCCCATTTATTTATCTATATCTATATATCTCGAGCGCTCTCTTTCTGTCTGTCCTGTCAGTATACGTGAAGCGCAACGACTTAACCAGATGGAGGGTGAATTTTCGCGATGACGGTCGGTACGAGGGGAGATCTGTCAAAAATTTAGAACATTTCTAGTGATAGATTCTCGTCAAGCTCAATAAGCCTTTAGGTCTGTGGGAATTCGATAGCAGATGAAAAAGTAAAAGTAATCGCATTAATTAATAAATTTGTGCTTAATTATCAAAAGCAATATATTTTTCAATAATTTTGTATTTTATTTGTTTAAGATCCACTTGTACGGTTTCATACATTAACTAATATTGGATTAATTAATTATAATTCATCATATGCTCTATAGTTACGTTTTTCTTGACTCAATACTTTACGAGTTCCATTATAAGTACGTGTTAAATAATTTAAATGTGCATATATATATATATATATATATATATACACACATATATATATATATATATAACAGAAATAATTCTTCTACAAATAAATTATCTAAATTGTATAAAAATATATACAAGAGTCATTTAGTAAATTTGATAAGAAAAAATTAATTTTTTTCCCACAATTACCAATATTATATCGTTTTGGTATTAGTTATACCTCAACTTAGATTTTTCTTATTTATAGCTTAGAACATTGTTCTGTTTAGTAAATATTTTGTTGTAACAAGAAAATTTTTGAGACTTCAGAATGGAACGAGTAATTTAGAGATACGTTGGCAAATGGGAGCAGATAAAAAAGAAATTTTAAATCTTAAAAAACATATTGTTTTTGTTTTTAGGATGTTCAAAGGGCGAAATGTTGTAATGAAGATTTTTCCGACGAGAGCTGTCGTTTTTATCTAATCTACTCGTGCATTGTCTAATAATTTTTCACGATAAGCTCATGTTATTATTCACCTCTACTTTCAATAGACAATCAAAAATACTTTATCATTATCCCAGATGCTCTCAAAGCTCGTTATTTTCTGGCCAACAAAATAATTCTTCGCTCTTTTGCATACTTTCACTAGTTACAGTAGACTGCTTTAATTATTACCTTGTTTAAGAATGTATAATATGTCCATTTTTTGTCAGCAGTTATACATAAATCGGCAACAATCTATATTACTAATTCCTATAATTATTATTTATATTATCTTTTCATGCTAACTTTCACTAAAAGAAAAAAAAAAGTACCCTACATTAACGCCAAAGCATCATGAATTTCGTAAAATTTGAGCTGATTTCCATAACGACATCGATAATAAATTTATTTTAAGTCGAGATCAATTGACGCTCATTGCATATTTCATTACCTTCGAACTCATTTATAAAGAAATAAATAATTCTTAACGATGGCACAGTTTCCATGAAATTCATACAACTTAACTTGGATTATAATGATAACCTACTTCTACAAATAAAAATTCCTGATAATTGCACAGTATTGTTTTTTCTTTGTATATTTAGGTAGCAACAAACCGAAATATCTACCTCAAAAATCCATCAGATCCATCAAAATTAAACAATACCCTATTTTTTATTTAGAATTTAATTTGAATTCGTTTTGAAGGCTAAAATTTTAACAAATCGATCAAATGACTCGTGCATAATAAATCGCTATATAATGCATAAACTGAATAATGAAAAAGTATTGCAATTTAATTATAGTACAATTGTATTTTTACTACGAATAAAGGTGATCCTTGTCATTGCATAAGATATATGACGAAGTTTTCGATCGGTTATTTATTCGGTCGTTTTTTTTTTTTTTTTTTTTTTTTTTTTTTTTTTTTTTTATAGAAAATTTGTAAATTAGGCAAAATGCTGTATGTTGAAATATTATTAAATTCGCCTTAATTTTAACGTATATACTTGTAAAATCATTTTCAATGGCCAAATCAATCGTTATGTACATTGTATATTAAGGTGATATGACAGACAGATGAGAAACTGAGATGACTATGTTTGCTTTTTTTTAGAGTTAATCGAATTTGAAATAAAACAAGCATCGATGCCCCATTCGATTCTTCAAAGTTTCTCACTTACCTCAGTCTTTCTCACTCTTTACTCATCTTTGTAAAAGGCTTGGCAAAGTTCGGACAACTATTTTTTTTATACATTTCTTATTGAAATTGCAATAAATATAATTATTTTAAAATGATTTCTGAAGGCTTTTTCATGATTCTTCGATATTATAATATACTCTTGTTTTATTTGTATTACATTAAAAAATTAATAAAAACAATGATTCAGCAATGATATTTATATAAAAATACTAGATGTATATGCAATAAAATTTCCTCATTGTATTTGTTTATTAATACTTCCCGTTACAATCGTAAATATGCATAATAAAACATTATTGAGTTAGGCATTAAAAAAAAGCTGTCAGGTAGGACATTACAAAATCATTCGATCGTTGCAGAAGATTCGAGGCAAAAACTCAAGTACTAATACAACATTCTTAAGTGTAAGAATGTACGTTCAAGTTTTTTTTGCAAATGCCTCGGCAGCATAAGTGAGGCCATATGTAATAACTTTGAGCACGCGAAGTCCTTTGACACAGTGGCATGGAATTTACCGACTTCCGCGAGTAACATGTCACAGAATTTGACCATTAAATAAAAAATTGTTCTAAATACAAATAGATATTTATATGCAGTGAAACGAATTCGGAAAAAAATCTTAACATCAAAACATTATACAATTATTATTACTTTAATTTTCAATATAATTAGTGACGCGCATTCATTAAAGCAAAGTAAAATTCAATATTCGATATAATGTCATGAGGACTATTTCAGATAGATAATAAGTTCAGAAGGATACCGATTAATTCCAACAATCATAGATTATATACATTCTTCCTTCGCTAAACATCGTATTCTAATTTCTCCATAAAAGTTCAATGTTTCTTTTTAATTTTCTAATTATTTACTTTTGAAATTCATAGGTTTTTTGAAATTCATTTTTAAAGTAGCTAGCGAGTGCGCATTCGCTAAAACGCTAAAATTTGTTATTTACAGTTGTTATTGGCACAAGGAATGTAATATTTTAATGAAACTTTTTCAGATATCAAACTACACAAGCGATATTATATTGGTATTATGTAATTGCATTGATTAAATTTAAATTTCAAATCGCTGAAATATGATGTTATATTCGTCACTTAATATTAAATTATTACGCCTACAAAATTGTGGCCTTTTCGACGTTTAAACGAGGAAAATTTCACATCACAACGGATATTGAAAAGAACAGGGAAAAAAAAAAAAAAAAAAAAAAAAAAAAAAAAAAAAAATATTAAATAAATAAATAAATAAATAAATGAATAACCATCAGCATAATAAATCCATTGCCGTTAAATACAAAGTATTTATTCGCTTAAAACGTACGACTATTTTTTAGAGTTGTAATAAACACGCGTATATCAAGTCGTCAAATAACATTATAGGTAGTTGCTCGTCATAAAATGTCTCTCATTATAATACGCAAAAGAAAAACATTTGCTAAATGAATTTGTCGATATGTTGCCGAAGGCCGTGTACCATTAGTACGATCACAACAATCTTCGATAAATTGGCCGACATTTTTCTCAGCCAATAGAATGCGCTAGTGCAAGCTACGAAATAGAGCTTTAAAAGCTCTAAAGTAAGTGAGGTTAAACAATTGACGGACGAAGCGCTTAATGATTGTAAATTTTCCAAGTAGCGCTGATATTATTTGAAAAGCTACGTGTCCTTTCACGAACGATCCAAGATTCCTCCCTTAATGCACCTCGATGAAATTTTCTGCCAACAGGCATGACAACGCGGAGGACAACGAACGCTTATCAATACCGTACATCTCGACTTAAATCGTGCGCGCACAAGACGTAGAGAGCTTGTGGCGCCGGAAAGCCATTCGGACAAATCAAACTGGCAGAGTGCGCCCGGGTAATTCCAAGTAAACGATAAGAAGATCGCACGTGTTGTGCTTGCGTGTCCCGATAACTCGCATTCTCGCCTTTACTCATTACTCGGCCGGTAATGGGTGTGTGAAGAGCGGGAGGATCTAAAGCGTCGGGACGAATGGGTAGATCGATTATCTTCGTCTTTGGGCAGGTGTGGGATCGCGAGTCTGATTACAGCGATAGTTGCACCGACGGATGGGTATCGTCGCCTCGACGACGCATCCCAAGTTTGACTTTGGAATTTTCCGAGTTGGCTGGTCTTTATTGCCCGTTGCTGGTCAAGCCTTATGATCATCTTCGAAGAGGCCGGATGAAGTATTTTGCGAATTAAAGAATTGACGGGATGCGAAGAGAAAGACTCGCTGCTTAGAGCCTTTACTTTCCTATTATTTGTCCCCTCCCTCTCCCTTAATAACACTTATTGAAATTAGGAGAGGGGATGGGGTGGTGAGGACTAGTAGACGCTAATCAAGGGAAATGAAACTCTCCGTTAGATCGGGTTAACTTCCGTTTGACCTTCGAGGCTTCGTCCCTTGACATTATCGAGTCAAAGTTGAAAGTCGATTACCGCCAAGTCCAATGCAATTAGGAGTTATAATTGAGCGACGAATTCGTTATGGCCGTTATTACGAAGAAACACGTATCGAGCGTTAAACCAAAAACTAAGCTCAAAATATTCATCATAACTTTCACGGGTCTACGATACAGCAGCGTTACCCCGAAAATGAAAAATACACGCAATCGCATCGAAAGTTATTAAAACCAAATAATAACAACAACGAAACAACATGACAAATAAAAAATGAGCTGACAACCTAAAGCCGATTAATTTTTAGCGCGTTTGCTTTGCTCTGCCGGTTACATAATGCGCACTAGTAATGACGAGAACTGTAAGTGCGTCGATCGAAAGAAAGAAACTATGCTACCGCAATAGCGACGTTGCACACACTCGAATGCGAGACAGAGATGAAGCATGAATTGTCGAATCGAGTGACTGAGATACTGGCAAATGAGCAAAGGAAGCGACATTGCAGTCCAGCATGCATGTACACCTGCGTTAGTCGCTTATCTCGAGGAGGAGGCCTCGACGTCTCACCTCTGCTTGACTTGCGACTCGGGGAAGCTCTAGAAGCGCTCGGCCACGTGCGGACGGGAATGTCGGGGTAAGGTCAGAGGACTCCGGGTCGGCGCCGTTACATCAGCCCTATCTCTCCTCTCTCGCCCCCCCCCCTCTCCCAGCTCCCATCGGCATCCCCTCCCCACCATCCCGAGTGTTTTCACGACGCCACTTGCGTAATAATTCCGAGGCCGGGAGATATCGTGTTACCCGTCCCCGACGATGCATCTACCTTTTTCCTTTTCCGCGTTCGTGGCGCCTCTTTGCCGCGAATCTTCGCGTGCTGAATTTTCCACGTGCATCGCACGCGCGGTCGCGCGCGCACACACACACACATTCTCCATCTAGTTCCCACGTGTATCTTTGGCGTTCCGTACTTTCGACCGGTACTAACGTCGCTACTCCCCCCCCCTCCCCCCGCTCCACGATAAACACAGCAATTATTTGTTGCTCGTCGTCGTTATTACGCTGACGCATAATTTTTCTTTTCTTTTCATTTTTATCGTGCCATCGATTGCACTCTCTTTCACATTTAGATTATTAGGTGAATTATCTAGAGCGATCGATGGGTACGAGCAAGATAATGAAATATCATTAATATTGCGATCTAGATGCGCAAACTTCAAACTCATTCGCTGCAATCTGATAACGCTAATCGTCGTCGGCTCTTTCCAGATAATATTTCTATTTGTTATTATAATCGAGCGCACTTGTGACTTATCATAAATAGATGCATAAATTGTAAGGCGATAATAGCGATAATCGGACTATTATTCGATTGATCGCTAAATAATGCAAAGGACACATATTCATACAAAGGTCACATATTCATAAGCAAACGTTGATGCGAATGTGCAGGGCTAGTTGGTAAAATTAGCTTGGCATAGCAATTTTTATTGTCACCAGTAATGAGTACTCGAGCGCTGTAATGTCTCACGTTTATCAAGTGCGCGCTGTAATCTTCACTATTAATTTGTCATGGGAAAGTTCCCTCTGTGTGAAAGTTCCTATCGGACTGCGATCTATCCCAGACTCAGGGGAAAAAGTGTAAAACGATTCGAGTTCAAATTAAAAATTGAGGATTCGTGAATGAATACTAACGGATGTGAAGGCGTCGTCAATTTAGGAGAACTAGTTGATCTACGAAACGAAGCTCGTGAAGCTCGAGCTTGAGCTTGAGCTTAGCGACATACTGCCGTATTACAGACGGTCGAGCGAGTCGGAATGCCCATACGCGAGATGCTTACCCATTGTCCATCGAGGCAGCTAAATTAATATCAGGGTCCACTGTGAGTTCGATATACATTTCTGTTTGTTTGTTTGTGAATATCGTGAATATCGAATGTACGTACACCAAGTGACGAGCTTATATAACTTACAAACAGCTTGATAAAATAATAACGACAATAATAATAAATAAAAAACAAAGCACGGGGTGGTATAATAGATTTTCTTCAAAATAATATCTACAAGCGATCCAATGTTCTTTCTCTTATGGATAAACTATCCTTTAAAATATAATCTTAATCTTTTTATGAAGGGCGAGATCTTGTAACGCTCGTTTCTTTCAATTAATATAATATATAACGTTCGACTACACTTATCCTTAAATATAAACTTTATGTAAAAGTATTATTTATGTCTCTTAGCATTTGAATGCCAAGTAAAAATGTTCGTATCGTATACGAGTTCAAACTTGAGCTCGTCAAAATTCGTGGGAATGGTAAAACTTCGCTCAAACTTGTTTTTTGTGATCGTGCAGTTATTTTATACATTTAGCTTATATCACGTGCATGTGTAATGTATAATTAATGCGTTAAAACAAAAAAAAAAACAAAAAAAATATATATATATATATATATATATATATATATAATACTGCTTTAATTTCTTCGGCTAAAATAAACTTTTAAATAATTCGAATACGGATGTGGAAATGACCAGTATTAGAGAAATAATATAGAAGATATTATATTTAATATTACATTTATGTGATATTTGTCTGATTTTATTGAAATTATAGATAATTGTCAATTTGATGTCTTACAAATATTCAGGAATTTTTGATAATAATTTTCTTAAAATTTAATGTCATATACATTGAAAGACTTTGTCATCGTCGTCAACATCATCATCATCATCATCATCATCATCATCATCATCATCATCATTATTATTATTATTTTTAGATATATGCCAAAAGAAAAACAATTTATTTCTTACGTAATAATGAACGAGTTTCAAGAGTCTTGACTCACGTCTCAACACTTATTACTTAGGTGCAGTCATTTTCTTATCTTGGCAGTCGTAATTATTTGCAAATTATTAGCAGTCCAAAACTTATTGTATCGCATACATTAATTTAGATGAATATATAATGTGCGCAGTATTTATTGTAATTTCTCCAAGTCACACCAATAGTAGTAATAATATTAATAGTAGTAGTATTAGTAGTAGTATTAGTAGTATTAGTATTAGTAGTAGTAGTAGTAGTAGTAGTAGTAGTGGAAGTTGAAGTAGTGATAGCAGTAGTAATGTTAGTATTAGTAGTAATAGTCTTATTAGTAATAGTGATAATAATAATAATAATAATAATAACAACAACAACAACAACAAAAGCAACAACAACAACAACAACGACGACGACGACGACGACGATGACAATAATATGTAAGAGTATTATTGGCTTGATAGCAGTAAAGTTAAATTCGAACGATATCGCAAATTTAAGCAAACGTTCCAAACGTTTTACGAGACAAAGAAAACATTATTTCCGTAAGCCAAAAGAGCGCGTGTTTTTCTATTCCTCGGCTTTGCGAATTTCGCTGGTTCGCGAGGCATTTGGCAAGACGCCCTAAATACAATAGGATGATTACATATTTCATTACAATGTTTGAAATTGAATTATTGGTAGCACCGGTGCGGCGGGGTTTAATATTATTTTCCGAGAAAGATAGGACGGATGAAATGAGACATTTTGCGTACAGCAACTTTGCTTCTTGATGGGACATTTGAGCATCCCAGCATTTTCTGCGTACCAAGTGTCATCATCTCGAAAATGGATGTTTTTAAATATTGACTGGACAGTGGTGCAGAATGAATAAATATCTGGGCGACTTTCCAGCGTGTTGTCAAAATTAGTGAAAATGTCCGAAATCAGAAATAGCTTGGAATAAAGAGAAGCTGCTGCGTAAGTTCGTAAGCTCGATTGTCCAGAATGAAAAAAGTTGGAGACGCTTCTGATGGTGGTGGAGGTGGAGGTGGAGGTGGAGGTGGAGGTGGTGGTGGTGGTGGTGATGACGGTGGTGGTGACGATGGAGGTGACGGTGGTGGTGACGGTGGTGGCGGTGGCTACGGCAAGGGGTCGAAAGGGCAGAAACGGTGGGACGAAGAGAAGGAGGGTGTAGGATAAATTGGGCCGGCTCGGCAGGTGGGTCAGCGGAATGGGCGGGGGAGGTGGTGCCGTGGGTGGAGGAGCCTCGAATAGGATCGCCTGGGAGCGGAGGTCGCGCATGGTGGGTGACGGGTGGCGGCGGGTGGTAGCCCGCGACGCGCATGTGGGCCGAGGAGATTGGCGTCACGTACCTGCGCTCTCGAGTGGCTCGAAAGCGATGTCGCGTCCCCGTAGAACAGCTGATCCGGCCTCGAGGGCCTCCAGGACGGAGTTCAACTCGTGCACCGGTCGTAGCTCAAGCTCGCTTATCGAGGTCGTGGAGGCAGGGATCTCGCCGTTGTTGCCAAGCCGCAAAGTCCGAGCTTGGTCCGGAAGGACCTTGGACGACTCTCATCTCATCGGGCGGTTGCCCGCACTTCCCTCCTGCTTCGCCTCCTCCTCCTCCTCAGCCTCCTTCGCTTCCTCCGCCTCCGCCTCCTTCTCCTCCTCCTCCTCCTCCGCGCCTCCTGCTGCTGGTGTTGCTACTTTTTGAGGAACAGAACGAGGCACTCGCGCTGGGCTACGGCTAACCTCAAAATCGGAGGTCTTATCCCGGTCGACTCGGGGGCGGCGCACGTTCGTCCTCTGGCTCGACTTCGGGGATGAGTGCCGGCTACGTTGCACGAATCACCGGGTGTACGGTCAGGCGATCGGAGGGTCGGATGAGGGGGTTGGGCAAGTCCGGGGGAGTGCCGTTAGCAGGCCGTAGAGGTAGGGGGTGGTCGTGCTCGTGGTCGCGGTCGTGGTCTTGATCGCAGTGGCGGGATGTGAGGGGGTGGAGGACGAGCGAGAGCGGGGACGGCGTTGGTGGTGGCGGTAAAAGGTGGCGGTGGCGGTGGCGGCGCGGAAGAACCGCGCGGGCAAAGGCGTCTCTCGGCTCGGAGCGAGCCAACGTTACTGCCGATACTACTCGCGAGGAGCTCGGCTGAGCTTATCTCTGGGACTCGGCAGTCGGACGGTCGGCGCACGGCCGTCGGCGTAGGAGTAGAGGGGCTCCCGACTCTCCGAGTGCGCGCAGACGCACGGAGACTCGATTCCCTTGGTCCGTTTTTGGCGGCTCTTTGTCCGTCCGGTGAGCCGGCGCGCTCGAATCTTGATGCAGGCGCCCTTCGCCTTCGTCCGAGTCGGCTCTCAGCCCTCGTCGTGGCTAGGACGTTGCTTTTACTCTCGGTGCGGCCTTTCGCCCCGGCACACGAGGGCGCAGCTACCCCACGACCGCCACTCCTTCTACCTATCGTAATAGCTTAGTCGCTGTCCCTCCCACTCGACTCGAGCCCGTTTTTTACGGTATTTGTGGGATAAATGTATGGAGGGGGGGGAGGTGATGGGGATTGGCGTTGGAAGCGGCTGGGCTATAAGGATTTGATGGATCGTCGGTAAGGTGAGAAGTAGCGCTTCTATGTCAGCGTATTAAGTGCAGCTATCATATGATATTGTAAAAGTTGTCGGTTGAAGGTGCGCGGCGCGGAGTGAGTGGTT
>NW_011948423.1:7205935-7268435 GCF_000503995.2 Ceratosolen solmsi marchali
GGTGGGGGGGGGGGGGGGTGGGGGGGGGGGGGGGATTTGGATACGCGTGTTGATGCAGCGAGGCGTATAGTCGGGCGATTAATTTGATATTTAGGTAGGTTAAGCCGCGATCTGTTACGGTAAACGATAAAATGGTGAGTGCGTTAGAGAAGTTTTATAATAGGATGGTTTCGTGGGTTCGTCCGTAAATGATTTATTTTTCCATATTCGTTCTCATTGCTGTTTATTGGACATTTTATTGTCCAAGCATACTTGCGTTGCGTTACCTTTCTTTGTTTATTGCTTTGTTTTTTTAATCGTAGGGACGTTGTTGAAAGCATTTGTTGAGCTTTTTTGCAAACGAATATGAAATATTAATTGTTGTGCGTTATCGCGTTATGTTTGATAGTTGTACGAGATATTTACAACCGCGTTAAGAATATGTAGGATATAGATTGGCAATTTTTGCTCTGTGACCTACCATACCGGCCCTAATCGATAAACCTTCTGGATTAAAGCCAATAATTCGATATTAGAGCGCAAATGTAATATTTGAAAATATCAGGCATATGAATAAACGATATTTTTGGAGGATGACAAAGAACGTGAATAAGCGACTGTTGGAGAATGGATCTATTAAATTGCTCTTGGGTAAATACGTATTTGAAATTAAATGCCAATTGTAATTATTTACTTATCGATGGGTTAGGTATGTTTATCAATAATTTCTCTTATATCCAATCAGCTGCGCTTACATTTTGTTATAATTATATATTAGAATAATAGTTTGCATTATAAGTTAACCGACATTAATCTATAATACGTAGCATGGATTTACAAGATTTTATGGAAATATATTTTCATGCAGTATTTAAATTTAGTATTATTTAATGTTTTCTATTATTGAAGAAATAAGAGACATGGGATCTTTGCAATTGCATTAAACTCGGAATTAAAAACTTTAAAGCTTTGAAAAAAAAGATATTTGTAAAATAATATAATCATAATTTATAATTTTATATGACATCGACGATATAAAAATTTTATAGAAAATCTGATGAAATGTAAGAAATGATTTTTTTTTTTTTAATTTTTGCTTATGTGTTATGTTTATCTATTGCTATAAGGCATTTATTTTTGAGATTATTTTATCAGAGATATCTGTTAAAATAATGAAAAATTAAAGAATATTTTTGTTCAAATAAATCCATTTACAAGTCACTTGCAAGTCTTTTCCATCTTTAAATTTAATGGAAATTAGTATATATTTATACCTGAATGCAATTCATTTTATCTATTTTATCAAAATGGATTGATAATTAATTTGAATCTATTCTATCGAATAGAATGAATACATAATGTACAGAAAGTGACAAGACACATGCAATCAATTTGATTTAATTACTATTTACCATTGTGACTTTTTAATTTATTATTTCTTCTTTTTTTGACATTTGAAATATCAAAAGATCAGACAAAATGTAATTTTACGTAATTGTATGGTAAGTGTTTGTCGAGGAATGTATAAATGAATAAATGATATCCATTAAGACAAGACTAAAATAAAATTATTTTGTCAATACAGATAGAAATCTACTAAAGATATGAGAATAAAATATTGTAAATAATATGTTGAAGTGGTAAAAGTGAAGAAAAATCATTGGTTATCCAATTTATGTTAAATTTGATATTATATTATAATATACGTATTAAAATACAATTGCCGCCCTCTCGATGAATAAACAATAAATGTAATATTAGTCATATTTTACTACACACTTGAATAAATGAATGTGTATATTACAATCCAAATTCGAACGCCAATAATGCTAATACTTATAAAATACTTGTCACGACCGTTACAATGAATAGGCACTTTTAAAATAATCATCCATTGTTTGCGATTGAAGAAAAATTAAAGTATATCATATATTATGTAAAAATGCAAAATAATTGCCTGTGGTAAGAAAATGTATGCGAATATAGGTTAGCTATATAGCTTGACAAAGGTTTTTCTATCTCTCATTGGTGAATAAAAGTGCTCTTTAACTCTTCGAAACCATTTTATAGATGAAGTTAGAGGAGATTTATAATATTTGCATTCTCTAAGCTAGAAAAAATAATTTCTTTTCACTGTTCATCCTTGTCCTTCGCACCATGTTTCAAAATCCTTGTAAACTCAAGATAATCGAACATAGTATTTTTTATTGGTGCTTCACGATACATTTCGTCAACATCGTCGTCGGTAAATCTGAGCAAAATTAAATAGTGGCTATAAATAAATGTCACCCGGGCGACAAAGCTGTCGCGAGTTTAATTAAAATAATATATTACCGATCTCCCATAGTGGTCAGCAGTTCTCTGAGGCGTTCTTCGTTGATGTGACCTGTATTTTCTTCGTCAAAGCAGCCAAAAGCATTTTTAATTACATCTTCCGGATCCGTGCCTTGTAGTCTTTCTCCAAAAAGTGTTAAGAACATGGTGAAATTTATGGGCCCTGGAGCTTCGTTCATCATAGCCTCCAAATACTCATCAGTAGGATTTTTACCCAACGATGCAAGCATATCGTGCAGATCCTCTTTGTCGATGAAGCCGTCATGATTATGATCAATCATATTGAAGGCCTCTTTAAATTCCGCAATCTGTGCTTGGTCAAACATGGCAAAAACATTGGAAGTTGCACGCTGAGCACGCTTCTTTGTCGTTGCACGACGTCCAGCAGTTTTACGAGACGACATCTTTAGCTAAAATTAATTCAACAAGTTATTTCGTTATAATGCTAAGGGGGCAAAATGATCCAATGCATTAATTCTTATCATTTTTACGTACAAATGTCTTTGTAAAACAAGGAATTATATCACTGACATAGATTCTAGTCCCCAACATACAGAAATTAGATTCTAGCCTATTTTTGGATAATTTATAAGCCTATATTTGGATAATAATTATAGATATAATTATAGAGCCGAAGACAAAAATAAGTTTGTTTGTTTGGACGAGCGATATACACAGTGCAATAAATTGGTAGTCTATCGATGATATACCATAAAGTAACGAGATCTACAAACAAGTCTTAAACAGCAGCGATTAAAGATATTGCAAGATGCACAGACGAAAGCCTACGTCATCGCTTTGTTTTAGCTCTGTAACACAACTAATCTCTTACGAATGATGCTTAAGTAATCGATAATGTCAAGTTTACTCTAAAACTTGCCCCAAAAACAAATGAAATGACTAAAACTACAAAACTATATCTAACAAAGTAAATTTAAATGGTTTAATTTATCACTATATTATCGATTATCGTTTTATTTTTACAAGGCGCCCTAAGCTCTCGATTAGCCACAGATAACCATAAAATGCAACAGCGAAAACAAATATTTTGCCGATGAAATTGACGTTCCCAATACTTCCTTAATATTCCGTACCATTAAAAAATCAATTAAATTCGAAAAAATCGCCGATATCCATTAAAAAAAAAAAAAAAAAAACTACAATCATACAATTGACCATACAATCGTAAGCCCGAAACAAGCCATAAATTATAACAAGTCGAAAGGGGAATCGTGCGAGCGGAACGTAAACATTGCCAAATAACACACGTACGTCAGTCAGAAAATCCCCATCAATCTCGCACTCGACGGAACAGACGTGGAATTTATTTTTAAGGCAGGGGGAGCGTCGACGGCGCAGAAATTACCAAAACGGCTAACGATGCTCGACACGAGAATCAGGTCACGTATAAATACGCTCGAAGTAAAAAACCATTTTCGATCGAGCGATTGGCGAATCGAGGCCAACAACGATGACTCGCCAACCGACGACCAAGAACACGACAATGGCTGCCCCTGACATCGAATCTTCTCTCGAACACGCCAATCCAGCTGCCTCCAGCTGCATTTACCCACGCAAATGCGCTTCGATACTGAGCTCGAAAACGACGATAAAACTCACCGACTTTTTGGCCCTTTGAATATAATATAGTAGAGGTTTTAGGGGGCCGCTGGCCGAGGACTCTCGTCCAACTCTCCTCCTAAACAAACTCGTCGACGATCTTTACGTCAATCTACGACCGACACAATTGCGCGACTGAATTAACGAAGCCCAAAAGCCGCGATCGAACCAAGTACACCACTACCACCACCACCATCACCACCACCACCACCACCGACACTTCAACGCACTTCCAGTCCGTTGTCCACCTCCACCGGCGATATTACAGTCGTCGAAGCAGCAGTCGCCGTCGTCGCCGCCGCCGCCGCCGCCGCCGCTGCTGCCTTTCACCACACCCGCGAACCTTCCCAGCGTCATCTAGCGGCTGCGAGCCCGAAACTCACCGGTTAATCGTGCAGGATGGGGGGAGAGAAAGGCCCCACTTGGCTTAGCTACAACCATCAAACATATCACTCCTTATGCAGCCGCACAAGGCCATTATTATGCTGGTAATTAATATATACAACAGTCGCACTTCGTCTCGCATTTTCGCGAACTTTGAGTGCTGAGCGACGCTAGGGATCTACCGTATCCTCGTCGTATCGGTAGGTTGAGTCTCGATGGGCAGCAGAGAGACGAGTTTTAATTTATTCCCATGGATGTTTAGCAGCCAGGGATAGATAGATAGAGAGATTAAGGACGTCGTCAGTTTCGAATGGCAAAAACGAAACTCAATTGCCCCGGGCTTAGCAGCAATTCGTTACCATATTTGGTAAATTCCTCCGTCGGTCTGCGATAACAGCGCTTTTTTATTCTCTCGTTGTTTTGCAATCGTAGGACACGACGGACTGACTCGTTTTACGAATGATACGCGAACGAGTTATATTTGATACGATTCGTTCAAATTGCATTTTTGTTCATTAAGATCGTTAAGGTGTCCCTTTGCTTCGAATGACGTATGTATTGAGTACGGACGTGACAAAAAAAAAAAATAAATAAATAAATAAATAAATAAATAAATAAATAAATAAAAATAAAAAATAATAAAATTAAAAAAAAAAAAAAGAAGAATGAAAAAACCAAATCAATTGAAATTTAAGGGGAAATATTGTCAATATTTAAGTATGAGCTCAAGCGGATATTGTTGGAGTTATATGGAAATGTCAGTGTATGATCAATAGGATGACGATTATTTTGCCGATTAACGACTAAGTGTTGATATTACATTGAATGTTGAATTATCATTATTGAGTCTGATTTGGAGTTTTTAAGGATTTTAAATAACATATAGTCGGCATGACATTATATACCATATTTCTTAATTAATTCCTTTTTTTATTACGTCAATCACTTTTTTTATTTCAACGAACAATCAATCGCTCTCGGCGATTATCGATAAAATAGATAATAGAACAAATCTACCCTTAAGCAAATCTAAAATGCTTTTGACGCATTATATATATATATACAAAAAGTACATTTACAAGGTGCCACATGGCTAGATAAATTTGTCCTTTTCACATCTGTAACGAGGAAATGATATTTACGTCCATAATTGTAATTGTTCTGAAAGCTATTTACATATTCATTCATAATTATATCCTTAAGAAGAGTGTGCACAAATACATAGTTAATTACAATTTCTCTCTCTCTCTCTCTCTCTCGCTGTCTTTCTTTTTTTTCATTCTATTTTTTGCATAATGTCTCAACAAATTCTAGTCATTGATAGAGAAAGCATTGATTTACAGGATCACGTACATCAAAGTGATTCGAACTTAATACTTTCATACTTGTGTACACTTTCACTATAAGGCTGAAACTATTTAACGAAACAAATATTATTAAATATCTACGCTCTATTAAAAAACAAATAATTATCATAATACTTTACTACTCTTGGTCTAAAGCTTTCGATATAAATTCAAAAAACTGTGAGTGTTAATAAGTTGTACATATGATAGACAAATATAAAATCCGTTGATTTGTTGCCGAAGAATATTTGTACAAAATTCATTTTAAATGGCAGGATGGAGCTGTAGATTACGTTTGAAACTCTTTGATTATGGTCTTTTATTAAATACCACATTATAAACTATCTAACGGCAACTCCGTTAATGGTAATTCCATTCCTGATTACAGGTTCTGCCTCGTAATGTCCAGATCTGTTGTAATTCCTTCTTCCTTGTCCTGAGCCGTATCTACAAAACAAATGCATAAAACATAATACGTGTGAGCGCGTATGCGTGTGTGGGTGGATGGATATTCGCACGTGCGTACATACTAATGATATGTCAATCTGAATTCTGTTATTGATAATGTAAAATTTTACATAAGCTTAAATACAACCTCATAAGTAGTGTATATGTGTACACGCCACGCACGCACACGCGCACACACACACACACACACACACACATTTCATATAAAATTTCAAATTACTTTATAGCATTTGATATTAGTTTTTATTGTATTAGTCACATATTATATTACTTTTCAATATTTGTTAAATTTATATAAGCATAGGCAACAAATAATAAAAACCGAAAAATTTATGAGAAATGTATTATTAGTTGAAATTGTTTAAACATAAGGATTGAAGCTAATATTTAAATATTGTAAAAAGCATTATAATACAAATTCATTAACAGAATAATAAAACTTAGCTCTAATTATAAAATTGTCAAGCACGAAACTTAAATGTATCGTATCAATACTTCAAAATGGTAATATAATTATTCATAATAATGCATAATATTGCATTAGCAGTACTATTGATTGAGAAAGTTTTGTTTGTCATTTAATTATAATAAACGCTAATCTAATTATAATTAAATAAAATTATATTAATGATTTACACGTAAAATATTAGTCCTACGCCTGAAAAGCATCCTAGTTACTTTTCAATTTAAACGATTCGAATGCTCCGAAAGAAAGCTTAATGCATTTAACATTAAAAAGCTGCAGTTCTTAAAATCACTTAGACAAATACGTATAAATAAATAAGTGCGCGAATTGGAAGTTCATCAGCAACAAGGAAGCAATGCTAATTTCCAATTATACATTAAAGTTTTTATCTTATTTTAGTCCTTGGGCAACAATGTATGTTAAAACTAATCTCGTTAATATAGGATTACCCATAGGTACTGCCATTTATGCTGTATGGATGATCATATAGACCATCTTCAGGAACATTTTCGTACATTGAGTTCGGCGTGCCGTCATTTAACGTCGCGTAAGACATAACGGCTGCATTTTGGTCTTCCTTGCGCTCCGCAGCTTGGACGTTCTCCGTGTTTTTAACAGGTGTCGCCTTACGTCTAAAATCAACAAGTCTCGACATTAAAATTAAATAAGGGACATTAAATAATGCAAAATCCAAGCTCATGTACTTACAATCGTAGGTAGACCAGACCAATTATAATTAAAATGATTATTATTACTCCAGCCGCGATGCCGACACTCGTGCCAACACCCTGAGCTTCGGCGATTTCATTGCCTGATTCTACAAATGGTCAGTGGATTAAGACTTAATCGGATATCCATCTTATCTCGAAGTTTCAGTTTCGATTAGCCGTTAATGCATCGAAGCGAAAGGACAAATAATATCAGGCAAGTCGAATCCGTTATCGCGGTGTTAAATAACGATCGTATAAAATTACAAGGTACGGTGTATGAATCTAACGTTTCGAACGCAAATGACGTTCATCTATCATACAGAGCAGCGTGCAAATAATCATCACGATTATCCGAGTTCTTGAGATAAATGCCGAGATGTACAGGTGCGCGTATACGTACGAGGAGACGATCGTCGCTCGTTTCGTCCTAACTTCCCCGTCACATTAGTCCGTTATTTCGATGCATTAATCACGGCTGTACATGTGACATGTGAATTAACCTTCGCATCTAGGCTCCTCGCCACTCCACAGTCCACTATCCAGACATTTCCTTAGAAAGAGACCGACTCTCTCGAATTGCGGCAAGCAATGATACTCGGCTGCTCCGCCGTAAGTCGTCGTCCCATTAACGACGATCACTCTGCCGTTATCGATTAACGACGGGTGTTTACAATCAACGGCTGCAAATAATCGTATGAACGGGAACTCGAAGAAAGTCTATGAAATCGCAATGCCCCCGCTCCTGCCCCCTCATCGCCTTAACCCCCCCCCCCACCCCATCCCACTGAAACCGCCAGCACCACCACCACCATTACCAATAATTGATTAATAACTAATTTACCGAAACAAGCTGGAGCCCGACCGCTCCAAGAGCCGCTCTGCAAGCAAATCCTAGTGGCGTTACCCTCCATGAAATATCCCCTCGGGCAATTGTAATGAGCCACGCCTCCGACACTGTGAGTCGACACTTGCGTGCTCGACATTCCAATTTTATCCGGCTCCTTGCATTTTATTTCTACGACAAAAGCACGACGATTAATTAATGACAATGGAATGCGAAGTGGCGAGTAATAGCGATGTCGATTGGCTAATCTACCCTTGCATATGGGCGTCTCGCTGCTCCAGGTGCCGTTCTCAAGGCAGAGTCTCCTGGCGAAGCCGTCGAGCTCGTAATTGCCGTCGCATTCGTAGAGTGCCGCGGCTCCGTAATACGTCACATTCGAGGTGAGGGTGTAGCGTCCGTGCTGGATGTCCTCGGGCCTGCCGCAATCGACGTCTGCGAGCGGGCGTACAGTGGCTGTTAGCGGTGGGCTATTGTGCTCGTGCGCAAGGCTAATGCGAGCGCCGGGAGGATGGGAGGATGGGAAGTTTATGGGCGGGGCTGAGGCTAAGTGCCAAGGAACTAAGTCGGAAGAGAGGCCCCGTTGTCCGTTGAATGGACTATATTATATCGGCCTTGCGGGCCTGGATTTTCACTTACAAACACACTGGGGCACCTCGCCGCTCCACTTCCCGTTGTCCTCGCAGGTGGATAGCGAGTCGCCAACCACCTTGTAGCCGCGCTCGCACCTGTACTTGGCGAGGGCGCCGATTTTGTAGGAAGTTGCGCCGGTATTGGAGTTCTCGGCCGTGCCCGTTCTTATCAAGGTTCTGCCGTACATGCGGTCGTTACCCGTCAGCGAGAGGATGCCGTGCTTGGCCAGGACTGGCTCTTGACACCTGATTTCTGGCGGAGAGGAGTGTGTTGACGGTGAATGCGTTAGATGAACGTTATAGAGTTAAAGTCGTTAGAGGAGAGTCGGCTAGCGTACCTTCGCATTTGGGAGTGGCGTCGCTCCAAATCCCGTTGTCCAAGCAGTAGCGTCTCGAGCTGCCGTTGAGCCTGTAGTTTTTGGTGCAGCTGTAGGCGATCTCGCTCCCTAAAAACGTGGTACCGTTGACGTAATCGACCGAGCCGTTGGGCACGGGCAGGACCTTACCGCAGTCAATGTCTGGAGACGAGGCGAAAGAGAAACAATGGATTAGCGAATTTTCTCTTTCACGCGTAATTATTTAAGGAGTTAGAAGGAAGGACTCGGTGTACGTACATTCGCAGTACGGTAGCTCGCCCGTCCAGTCGCCGTTCTTGTCGCAAGTGTGCTTGGCCTCGCCGTGCAGCAGATAGCCCTCCTCGCAATGGTATTCGATGATACTGTGAATGTAGAGATCGTAGCCGACGACGTAGCTGCCGTTGGGGACTTCGGGCTCCTCGCAAGTGATTACTGAAAGTAATCGTTATGATCGGTAAATTGTCGAGATGGAGACACGCGACGGTAAATAAATCGTAGGTATTAGTCCCCAATCAGGGCTTATAAAGCGCAGGGTAATTTACGTTCGCATTGGGGCGTCTTGTGGCTCCATTTTCCTTCCTTGGTGCAGTCTTGTCGGGCTTCCCCGTCGACCCAGAAATCGTCCTGGCAGGTATACTCGATGAGACTGCCGACGGTGGTCGTACCGTTGAGCAGCTTAACCGCGCCTTGGGAAATTTTGGCCGGGGCGCCACAGTCGACGTAACGACACTGCGGTGTTTTATCCGACCATTGGCCGCCAATGTCGCACGTCAGGACCTTCAAGGTGAATTCAAATTTATCCCATGACGGGACTGCATTGCCTTTCACTCGTCTTACATAGTACACTTTATTGTGAGCCGTGCGTGACACCCCCCCCCTCCCTTCGTCCCTTCCATCAATGACAATTGTCTGGTCACGGGAAAAATTTTCCGTGTATCTCGTCGTATTATCTGAATGTGCTCCGTTTTCAAGTATCACGAGCCATTGTTTCGTTAATGTTGGTTAACGAACCAAATGAATTTTTAAACTGTAGAAGTTCTTTGCCTTCGTTTGAGGAGCGATAATGTGGGAGAGGGACATGGGTAATTGCGTTAAGGTCATCCTTGTTACCTTACAGCGGATTTTTGTTTTTTTTTTTTTTTGTTTTTTTTTTTTTTATTATAAACGGCAATTTCTTCGTCACCACTTTGCTACTTCAATTTTGTCGTACGAGTCGATTTATATAATAGCAGTTCTTTTGAAAATGCTCGCATCACGATCTTTGTTCAGCCATCGTGATGGCTGAGAAATAAAAATTACAAGTAATCGCGCTTTATTACCGATTTGTACTTGCATATGCCGATAAGTGGAAGTTAATTATTTCTTTACGAGATTCATATTCTTCCTAATAATTCCTCGACATCTAATAATAGCTCTTAAAAGTTTTCGCGTCTTCTCTAAAAGCGCCTTGCTCCTGCTCCATCTCCTCTTTCTCCTTTGAATTTACTATTAACATACTTACGTTATCGCCGAAAAGTACGAAACCATTCTGACACGAGTAAGTAGCCTTCGATCCAGCACGTTTACCACTAAAGGAGACGATGCCGCCGTTAACCTCGGGTGGATCCGGGCACCAGTCGACTATAGATTTAATTGGACATTAAATTTTGTTGATTACACTTGCATTCGTAATGGTGGGATGCGGTGTTTTAACGTTAAATCATTACTTACACAAGCACTGAGGCTTGTGGCCACTCCAGATCCCGCCATCTCCGCATCTGCGTCTCGCATCCCCTACCAGTGTATAATTCTCCTTGCAGGTATAATCGGCAAAAGCCCCGTGAGTCGTTCGGCCATTAACGAAGCTGATGGTGCCGTTGTCCGGCTCTTCGAGAGCTCCGCAATCGACGACTGTAAAGTAAAAATTCATATTGAAGTATTCATAAGCAATTAGGGAGTCAATAATTAAACGGTAACTTGCATTTGCATGTCGGCGGTGTACCGCTCCAGAAGCCGGTGAGTTCGCAGGTTCTATTTTTCGATCCGAGAAGCATGTAACCGTCAGGGCAGACGTACTCGATGGTCGAGCCCAGTGCTCTTCGCATCTGGACGATCGTCGTGTTTTCGTGCTTCTCGGGAGTTCCACATGTCGACGGCTCTGCAAGATTTTTCGATCATATCAATAATCGCCGATCGTTCATCCCAAGAAAATAGTGTCGAGCGTTGGAAAACAAAGATGCTCCACTATTAGGGCCCCTTGAACGTTAAATTCTAAATAACCTCGTGATTATTGCATTATGTCGCGCATTGTTCGCGTGCCTAAATATGACAATTAACGTTCCTCGCTGGCGCTAAGCGACCATCTTTCTCCACATCGACTCGGCTGGCTGGCTAAAGCCGTGCCATTACGTAGCCGCGGGGCCTCAAAGGACCCCGAGACGAAAATCACTCACTGCTTTGGCATATCCAATGCAGGTAGTCCAAGTTGCAGCCAACGTCGTTCCAGAGCCAGGATCGTCCGCCATCCAGGACCACGCAATTCTGCTCGCCGTTGTAATTATTGGGCTGATCCTTGCCCCAGTGAGGCTTTTGAATAACCTCGCCTGCAAACAATGATCGGTGCACTCGCTTGTTTCTCGCACGTTACACGCACGTTATTATGAAAATCAATCGGCCTCGGGGGATCGAGAAGATCAACGACGTCGAGTCAACAGCACATGCGTATTTGCATTTGCGCGAAACTGATTACTTAATCTGGCGAGCTTCGCGACTGGCCTCGTTCTCACCGTTCTTCGTAATTACATGCGCTACGATTTTAGTTAGCAGCAGGCAGAGTTAATGGCTCTCGTGAGATAAAACCGAAGGTAGATTGAATAAACGAAGAATCGCGTAGCCTTAATAATCTGGACTTTAAAAAAAGGTTAGAATGTGTGTTAAAAGTGTTTGATGGGAATCATTGTAATAGGCTTAATGACACTATCGCTCGCTACTGCGTATAAATAATGTGAAATGGAATATGATTGGAAGCGTTAGGTCATGTTAGTCTATTTGCCGTCGTTCGCCAATCGCAGGATTCGTTAGTTTACGTAAGGCGGTGCCTCGCGATGATGCCGTCAGATTAGAACGGAAACGCGAATACGAATTCAACGAAAGGACACTTGGCTCGACTCTAATGGATCTTCAGGCGGTCATTGATTGATACGAATATATATGTAGGCATATTCGTGTAGTGCAAATGCGCTCGAATTGCAGGGTCATCGAACTTTTCTTTCAACGCGCATTTCTCCCGCGCTTTATCGTCGCGTGTACGTACCATCAACCCATTTCCACGTTCTCACTGTTATCAGCGGCTCCTTCTGTGCTCCTATCCAGACCAGCTGAGTCTTCAACTTGCTCTTTCGCCTCTCGAGATTGTTCAGTATGAAAGTCGACGAGATGCCCTGTGTGTGAGAATTTAAGAATGACGGTTATTCCGTGTTATTTCGGTGCGCATACGTCGACATGGCGAGCGTTCGAAAGCATTTTCAAGAGCGCGAGAATAAAATGCAGACGATTAACCGAGGCGAAGCTGCTATTCAAATCGTTATGCATCTATTTTTAATATGGCGATTCGAGCGGTGTTTGGAAAAACTTTAAGCCCGAGTTTTATAACTTCATAAATTCATTATGTACGATTTAACTGTTAATTGCATTAATCGCAGAAATTGTCCTGCTATCCGTAGATTGAGAACTCTATATTTCATAAATATCCATTTATGCAGGAAGCGCGCGTTTATTTATGGATAAAAATCTTATGCTCGATTATGGTTTGGCCTCTAACCGCTCGTAAGCGTATTTTAACTGCGTATTTTTACATTCTTATGGAAATTAAGGTGAGTACTAGCGTAACTCAACATTTCGCACGTATTTCGTCGTAACATGCTGGTATTGTTGCAATGAACAGAATCTTATATTATTTATTAAGAATTCTAGGTTAATGCACTTCAAGTAAGTTAGTTACTTATTTTATTTAATTACTCGGCTGTCTTTATTACGGGACTTTTATATTGAATTTGAGCATTGAAAAGTTATTGAATGCAGCATATGAAATAGCAATTCGTTTGAAAAAAATATTGACTATTACGCGAAGTAGGTGGAGCATTTATATAAATGGCAATTCGAAGACGTAAGAGATAAAACCTGTGATTTGGATAGAATTTTATTCATTAGCCGTTGGACGTACGACTTCGATAAGAAATAACGAATCTTTTTCTCCCTTCTTCTAATGTCCATCTTATTCACCATTTTACCATTGAATTGCGAGTGCGGCACAACGCAGACAGCAATAGGAGGGAAAGTTATCAAGGCCGTTATTACAAAATCGTAAATAAAATGTAAGCGAGAGAGAGAGAGAGAGAGAGAGAGAGGAGGAGGAAAAAAATTGAAGGAAAAGCATAAGGCCTTGGTAAAAGTCGGAAATATTGGAAAACTTTTATAAAACTATATATTCATTATTCGAACGTTGAAATTGATAACCTTAGGTGCGCGCAACTCTGATATTCCAGAAAACGGTGTGCATTGGTTATGTTAGGTCGTTGCGTAACAAAACTCTATATTCTTTAAATGCTCCGATTATACCACGAATCAAAGTTTATTGCGAAACATAAATGCAAGGCTAAAAGTTATCCATATGGCTTATTGATATGTGTGTATGTAAGGAGCGACGCGACAAGTCGAATATTAAAGAGAGATATAGGCAGACCGTTAAAGTAACGATGGTTTTTGTGCGTGCATAACCACTCTTTTCGCAACTTTCCCTCGC
Organism: Ceratosolen solmsi marchali; assembly: GCF_000503995.2. Classification (NCBI taxonomy): domain Eukaryota; kingdom Metazoa; phylum Arthropoda; class Insecta; order Hymenoptera; family Agaonidae; genus Ceratosolen; species Ceratosolen solmsi. The sequence goes on from NW_011948423.1 coordinate 7,219,852, forward strand.
TGAAATAGGCAAGTTTTTTTTTTTTTTCGCCCATTACTTCGTAGCTCAGTCTCTATCGAGCATGAGGGGAAAATAGAGAAGCCAATTGCGGCTTTTCCATTTCCTCGTCACGGGGGTTATGGCGGGAGTTATGGTGAGTTACGGGAGTACCACGAATCACTATGAGTCACCTTGAAGCCGTGCACCAGGTCGCCACCGCGCGCCTGGCAGTAGCTCCTCGCCTCTTGGAACGAGTCGCCCTTGTTGATGACGAACTCGTAGCAGGTCGAGTTGAAGGCGGCGAGGTCGGCGTCGGCCGGGGTCCCCGCGTGGGCGCACCTATCCACCGAGAATTCTGGAAGGGGAAGCGGGAATTCGAGATTAGTCGCGGTTGCGCAACGCGCGGGCCTTTCTCTTAATAATCGACCTCTTAGCCTCTCGGCCCGGCGCGGCGGCCGAACTTGAGAGCCCTCGGGGCCCGGCCCTACTCACCGTCCGTTGCGAAAACCTCGACCTCGCAGAGGCTCAGGCTGCCCTCGACACCGACCAGCTGCAGGAACACGTACTGGCCGATGAGAGCGCGCGCGCACGCGAACGTCTTCGTGATGCCCTCCTCTGGAAAAGTCAAGTTTCGCTGCTTAGGTACGGGCCTTTATTGCGGTGTAAGGGCTCGAATCACTTACCGATCGTCCCCGGGAACCAGGCGCACAGCGGATTCCTCTGGAGCTCGGCGCTGCTGTTCCCCACGCGGATCTCGATATCCTCCAGGGGTTGATGACCTGTGCGGGACAGACAAAGGTGAGCGCCGAGCGCCCGTTAAACTCATCACCGCGGCTAATTTTTTCAAACATCTCGTTGCGCCCTGGCCTATCGAGCCCTGCGCTCGCTCCTAATGACGTCAGCATCGGATCAACTGGCGTTTCTACCTCACCCGGTCACTACGAGTGTGGCACATTTCGTAACGCTCGCGATAATCGCGCAGAAGAGCCCGACAGCTTTTAGAACGAAGCGAATTTTAGCCACTTGCGGTGTTGGCCATTTGCTATTATCGTCTGCGATAAAGTCGAATGACCCGGTGACGATTAAGGTGACGGTGCTACTACCGAAGAAAGGATTCAAGAGAAATGGAGAGAGAGGGAAGAAAGAAGGATGTACGTCGTTAAACGTGTCAGCTTTGTAAAATAATGCGATTGACTCGACTTGGTCGATTGCTTTAGTCGTTAATAACGGGTCGTAGTTGTTGAGAAAGTGACTGTAACGAAAGATAAAAGTCGCGCGAAGCAGGACTGGATCAGCGCCAACGAGAGGACGATGATTCGCGGTTCTTACCACAACAGCCTCTCGTCGTAACCCGCACGACCTTGACCGAGTAGGGTTTCAGCAGGTCGACCCTCCACCAGGGACTCGGTTCGCTCTGCGTCTCGGTGCATCTCTTGCCATCGTGCTCTGTGCTGAGGTCGCCGTCGTTCCCGTGTCCGGCGTCACCCCCACGGACCGTCGTTGACTGGTTGGTTGGCTTCCTGAAGCCGACGTTAACACCTGCAGCATGGAGTTCCCGTCGATTAGTCGAGCAGTCAAAACCCGTGGATCCCTAATAGGTTTTGTGTGTTTAAGCGTTGACAAATTATCATTATTAAAACTGCTTTTGAGTTCATTCGTTAGTAACGTAAAGTTGATTCGGCATTTGGGCAAGATTTATCGATTTATCGATCTCTACGAATTTGAAATCCGTAAGAGCGTTTCGTGCAATTAGCAAGAATCGATGACGAGTGCCTTATTATCAGCAAAATTTCACGTTCTTCTTTTCATCCCCCCCCCCCCCCCCGCCACTTTTTTTTTCAAGGGGTAAGAATTTGAAAGAAAATGAAATACTCTAATTGCCGGAGAAATTGAATGGATTGTTTCTTCGATATCCCCGGAGCAGATATGAATTATAAATGCATGTATACCAAATTTAGTAATCCTTTTACTTCGATTTAACTTAAATTAATATTTCATAACTTTCTCATCGGCCATTAAGGTCGTATGATTTTCAAATCGAAAGTCTTTTTACGCTCGAAACAATAATAGAAATTTAATAGTCGTATTCCCTCAAGACTCTTCAAATGCTCTTATATTTCTAAACAAAACATTTCATTATAATGCTATAATAGAATATAAAATCATTGTAATAAAAGTTATTGAGAATCCATTAAGACTATTGAAAATAAATTATCATCATGAAGTTCAGTGCTAAGCTCAAACTAACTGCTTTCTTTCTCTCATTACCCGACAAACTATTAGACATTTAAATATTTTTATAGCTTATTATTTTAGAGAGTCTTTCTTATTACTTTTCTTAAAAAAGACAAAAACAATGTTCACCTTTTTCACTCGAACGTCTACTTTACCTATGAGAATTTTTAGTGTTTTTGTTTTGTTTTTGTTTTGTTTTTGTTTTGTTTTTGTTTTGTTTTGTATTGTTTTGTTATCTTTGCTTTTTATTTCAGACTAAACATTATGTTTTGACAGCTTAATCTGTAAAATAAAAAGCTAAGGCGAGTACAATTTTTCAATAAGTAATTAACTCTAAGTACAATGGATAATAAATTTAATGGAAACTGAGATCACTCATCCCCGTCAACATCTTCCACAATGGAAATTCGTATTTATAGAAATTGCATTTTGCCCCGGCAAATTTTAATTATTTGGCTTTTTCAGCTGAGCGTGAGAAAAAGTAGAGCAGTTCTCCGAGCAAATATCCCGCTCACACAAATGAATAGACGCAAGACTAACGAGTTATTTCTACGTTTTCTTATTCTTCCCTCATATAATTCGCGACTTTTTGCGCTTAAACAATTGCAACAATTTTTGAGGAGTCGTTTTGTCCGATCGATACAATGCAATAACTTCCTAATCGCACGTACTATTGCAATCAAGATTCACGTAAGTTTTCGCCGTTTCCACTCTATTAGATTACTGCATACTTTCGAAAATCGACTTTTTCCTAACCTTTTACGTTCTCGGATAGTTCGAATAATAAGATTCTCGACTACCAATAAATTACAACTGCAAACTCGACTATCCGACTACAACCTGACGATTAGCTTTATTTTTACGACTTCTTCATCACCGAAAACACCGTTTTGTATAACATAAATACTTGAATTATTAAGACATAAAGTCTCTCGACGCACCAGCAACTGCTCCATAATAGAAACGTCGATTTATAAAATTAATCGAAAGTTTACGTTAATAATGTCGTCGACCGGCTGTTTTCGGTTAATTCGACGACATCCGTTTGTCATCACAGGACTTTTACCATCTCATCATCTTCTTTTAACTTTCCGTATTAATCTCGCATCTTATGAGAAGTATATAAAACGGATTTGGAAAGGTCGTACGCAGTTGTTAAGCTGAACGTCGAGACGAAAGCAGAACACTTGCCAGTGACTATTAGTGCTTGTAAATTCTCGAATGCCTTCAAACGGTAAATCGATAAGTGGCTTTCACGAATGTAAAGTCAAGTCGCGCTTGAGTTAACGATCGAACCTTCGAACGTCTTCACTCGATAGGCGAGTGAAAACAACGGGTATGTCGAAATAGCATAGCATTTGACGATGAAATCAGAAAATCTTAAAGGGTCTTTAAAGGTTGTCGATAAGCTGATAACCTCGATAAGCCCAATAAGCCTAAAGAATCGGAGAGAGAATCGGAAATTAAACATTGGCCGATGATTTACCTTCCCCCATTCTACCCCCTCCCTCCCTCCAATCACCTCTAAGATTCTCCCACAGGTCTCTGATATTTCGGTTCCCTCGCTCCTACCAGTCGTACGTGCGTCCGGGACTCACTGTTTTTCGTGGACTCGCTGCTATTCCCCCGCTGTTCGTTAGCGCGATGGTCGCTTCCTGTTGCATCAGTGCGCGCCTTCTCATGGAAGCGACGATTTTCATGGACTCGAGATAACGAAAACGATGCTTATGTAAGTCTCGTACTCGCTCGTGCCGCGGCTCGTGACTTCAAGCCAATCGCCCGATACTCCCAATCGGCGCCGCCGACCCAATCCGCTCCTCTCCCCTCGCCACTAATGGCAACGATATGATCCCATTATTAGTCGCTCATATCTAATGACGTACGGTTTGTATCATTAGGAGGGCCGAGGCGATCGGCTGGATTTCGCGGGAACTCGTAGCCGCGATTCCGTGCGAGTTCGCGCCGAATAATGCGATCCGCGTGCACGCGTACCGACTCCTACGGTCGTATTCTCACTGAGATTGATAAAGAAATTCAGCTTACGGCAATGTTGCGTACATCGGCAGGATACAGCGTTTGCCGCAATAATCCTCCGATTGAACTAACCAACTAACGAACTTACGTAAATGCTTCCGTTTCCTCGTTGCCATTATCAACGTTTATGTATTCTCGTTGCCCCGGGTGCGGATATACAAATAGCGACTTAACTGTGGATTAATAGTTTGTTAACAGTTTGTTGCTTTTAATGCTTACCGCAGAAAGGTAGTTCTCCTTGCCATTTTCCTTTGTTGCTGCAGGTCAGGGTATTTGTGCTGAAAGCAAATTTCCAATTAAACCTCCGATACAAGATCGGATAGGAGAAGAGACAACGTTTTGTTTAAAAATGGCCTTCAGCTTTTTATTATCCGGATCTTTATCCACGGCGTTTAATTAGATGTATTTATAATGTAAAGATTTATCATGGAGACAGGAGATAAGCGAAAAAAGCACGTTTATCTATTAGCTTATATTATGAAAGTCTCGCTCTAACGATCGTACTTACACATACTTACCATTCCGACACTATTTATTTGCTCTACGGTTAAGAATAATTGCTCGTCGCCTACAATTGTCATAATCTCAATGCTCGAGATAATTGATAGAATGTTAAAAGGAAGCTTAGGTAGCCTTGCTGGAAAATGACGGGCGTTAGATTTATTTTGGATCGAGAGCCAAGTGAACGCACGCCAATTTTCAAAAGCTCGATTAAAAATTGAGACGATTAACTAGAATCTTGCGATTCCAATGAGCAATTGGAACGATCATAATTCCAGGTAGAGTTTCACAATAATGAAAAACACTTACCGATTATCTGCCCTACAAGATATTGAGAAGGGCGAAGGTTCCGCGGTGGGGAGATAAATACGAGCGACGATAAATGATCAAAAGTTGCGATGAAAGTGGCGGCATAGACAAAGACAATGATCATAGACTTCTGAATGATCTGACTTCGGTGCTCCATACAGTTATAAACAATAACGCAGCATCGCATTGCTAACTGTCCGGTACAGTCACGCCGACCATCCTCGAATTAACTTACGCGGTGCTCCAGCAACTTTCATTAAAAAAAAAAAAAAAAAACAAAAAACAAAAAAAAAAACAACCGTGAATTAAGCAAAGTCAACTATGCACGTCTGGTTACACGTCTGGCTCAACCTGCCACAAGCTTATCAAGTCAAGTTCACTAGAATTTTATTAATTCATAGTGGCTCCAACGATCATTTATTTCATCCAATAAATTTTCGTCCTCGTCGAATGTTTAACAAGATGCTTTTATTCATCAAAATGGTCTTGTAGATAATTCATACATAATATCGAGTTTGTGCGTAAATTACCGAGAGACGATAGTTTAAGCAAATCTATGTGTTACGACAACTTAGAGTAATAAAAAGAGGCCAATAACAATAACAACAGCCATAATAATAAGAAAGGGAATAGCCTAAGGAATTAATGAAAAAGAAAAATTGTTTATTTCTTCTCTTATGAGCAGTCGTCCGTAAACTGTAAACGACTTTTTTTGGCTGCGTTTCAACAAATTGTTGGAAAACGTTCTTATCTCTTGTATTTTTTACCGTTACCCGTTGGCGGTGTTAAGTCACCCTCATGCAATTGCATTACATCACATTTAGGAATTAAGCGATTAAGCTACCAACTGACACAAAGTTGCCGATTAAAACTAAACTCGTGATAAGGATCAAATGACTTTTTATTCTAAGATTCATTAAGCATCTGATTAAATACATTTTACAGCTGACTGAGGTAGGATCAAATGTCAGAATATTAATTGACAATAGGCATTGAAAGGCTACGAGACATTAATAGAATAATAAATTTTTATACTAAATAAACAATGAATTGAGATAATCATAATAGGGCTTGATATATTTAATTAAGGAGCAATTTATGAAAAGCGAGACAATGTCGTTGATGCGTTGATTTTTAAATGTGAAATCATGCAGGCCGAGAAGTCAGGCTAATTCCAAACATAACGAACTTTACTTTTATATTTATTTGGAGATAATATTTTTGTTCCTCTTAGCCGGCATGTTATTTCTTTTCTGCTTTTTTTTTTGTTCTTTGTTTTCTTTTTTTTTTTTTTTTGTTTTTGTTTTTGTTTTTGTTTTTGTTTTTTTGTTTTCGTGATACATCTTAATGGTAATAGACACTTTAGTAACCCACATTCTTCATATTGTATCGTTTGCACATAGTGTACAAGATAAAAATCGCTTTCTACGATTGGATAGCTCCGTAAAGTGGAAGAGAATTGAAAATATTCCGTATCTGCTGTGTATATTTTAAATTTAGAAAATAATTGCATAATTTCATGGATAAATCAACACTTTGACAAATGTCAATATACCAGTTTTTATGTAAATGATATTGACTTATTATCAAGCGGCAATATATTGTATTTCTTGCTAATAATTAAAGTGGTTTTTAATTTTATGATAGCACGTAAGAGCAACAACAACAACAATGATGACGTCGACGAGGACGATGACGATAATAATGACAATAATATCGATATTAATATTAATAACGATAACGTGTTTAATAAGGAAATTGAATCGTTCATGCTTCTGAGAGGATACATTTCGATTAGATGATGATAATTAGAGAAATGCTGAGTCGGAAATTTTAAACGATAAATGTTAATGTTCGGCTCTTTCAGTAGGCGAGTCAAACGTCAGCATTAAAAAATTATTCATTCATATTGTTGGTCATTGATCGATATGGGCCTTTGAGAGGCACGATTTGCGGCATTAGAAAATTAGGTAAACGCACGAGAAGAGAAATTTCATTCAATGTTTATTGTGGCATGGGTAAGGCTTTGGTAAAATCCTCACTGTCCTCGATGCAAATTACGAATAACCGCTATTTTTAGCCTTCCCACGGATTAAACAAAGCCTTCCGCATACGAGCGACTTACTTAAGTAAAACAAAAAAGATAGGAATCTATTAGATGATAAATGATCTAAATAGAATGGGCGTGTACAAGTGGGCTTATTCGATCGGTATTAACAGAACATGAATTGCTTTTGAAATTCGTTTTTCAGCTGAGCGCGGCTAATTACGGAAATTCTGCACGTTGAAAATGTTTGTTCAAAGCTCAAAGAGTGTTGTGCTTATCTCTGGAGGATTTCTGGAGGATCACTGGAGAATCGTGGTTAGGGATAAAGGCGCGAGCCCCGTTCCCAGTGCCATGCCGTTGCTTCGACACGGCAATCTTATGAAACACGAGCACATGGGCGTTACGCGTGTAGAGGCACGGGTCATAAAAAGTCGATCGGGCCTCGAAGGAGTGCTCCCGTTCTCCCTCGAGGACGGGCGGAAAAAGTCGTTGCCAGGAGCCGCTGGGCGGATAGTCGCATTGAAAAAAAAAAAAAAAAAAAAAAAAATAAAAATAGTGGTCGCGAATCTCTCGACGTCGCCTCCTCGCGAGGATAACGAGTCTCTTACCCGAAGCGCTCGTATCCCACGTCGCAGGCGTAGGTGGCGGTGGTGCCGACCTTGAGCGACTCCTCGGACAAGGCGACCCTCGCGTTCATTGGCACCGCTGGCTGTCCACATCTGACCTCTGAAAACATAAAATTGAATCGATTGCTAATGAGTGGTAGGCGTCTGGGCTCGAGATAGAGGTGGGTGGGTGATTGAATAGGTAGGTAGGGAAGCCAGAGTTTCCTCGGCTCGGCTACGGGGGGCTAATGGAGCTCGCTGGCGAGAGGAGGAAGAGCGAGAGCAGCAAGTGCGTCTCCTCTTAAATTCAACGGACGGAGCGTAAGATTGGCGAGAGTAAGAGGCAGCGGAGAAATGCCGGTGGCAGGCGTCCGCTAGAGGCTGGCTTATCGTAGACGGCCGGCCGTAATGGCCCCGGAATGGGCACGGTGGGTCCGGGGTAGCGCAGCCGTTCGGGAAACGCGCGACTTTCTAAAGGCGAATAGGACGGCTCGGAGAGGCAGCCGGAAGGATAGGAGAGGCGGGATGTAAACGTCCACGTATGTAAACGGTAACCCAGATTGGATTCGGGCCCCGACTCTCCCTCCGAGCGTTAGCATTGACATTGGCTCGGCCATTCGTCTCGACACGGTCGCCCGTCCTTTCGTCGAGTGCCGCCGTCGTTCTTCTTGCGGTAGCGTCTCCGGGTCGTCGCCCTTTCGTGCGGCTAATGTCGTTTCTTACATCTTATTGCCTTTCATTTCCAGCGGGGAGTTTTTTTTTGCGAGCGCGCGCGCGTGTACACACCCGCAACTACGAACCACTGGGCCTTAATCAACCGTGGCGTATTTTGCAACTGTGGAAAAGGTTTCCTCGTCGTTTTCTTTTATTAAATGATACGCTGTGAATGCGACGATAGCCATGTAATTTGCAGGTCGCGGTATTGTGCGATAGCGATATCGCTGCGGGTGGCGGGGGGAGGGGAGGGGAGGGGAGTGGGGGGGGGGGGGTTGGGGGGGGGGGGGGTCTTGGACAGGCGACCGAGCTTATTTTTTTTTCCTCGGCTTTTTGTCTCTTTTGCCTCTTTTTCCTCTTTCTTTCTCTCCCTTGCGCCAATTGTGAATAATAGACGAGTTTTGATTTAGCGGAATTTGTTAGAAAATGAGTTTAGCGTCGAGTCGAATGCCGCGAAGTGAACGGTTCACGTTTATTTGCAACGCTACCCTACCTTACAACACTCTCCCGAGTTGCAAAAGGCACTTTAATAATACGCATCGAAATACTTCTTTCATTGGCGCATCTATTCATAGGACGTGTCATTAAATTAAAGCAAGTCATGTATAATTCGTGCACCGACTATGAACTCTGGCCAATATATTCCGAGCTGCTGTTGCTCTATACGTAATGTGTATTATCCGTGAACGCGATCACGGGCGATGAGACTGTCGTTTCATCGATCATAATACCTACGTGCATGGCAATTAATATTTATCATTAAGTTAGAAGAATGAATGTATTTGTATTTAATATCGCCACCGAAGCTTCTTTGTGCCTACCCACGGAATTAGTTGGGCCTTGGTGTCGTCGTGGCCGTATGCTCGGTACGCTAAAAATTTACAATTCCATCGACTATTCGCTTCGATCTTGCCAATTTTCCACAATTGTCCTCTAATCGTCGGGGAATGTCGAACTAACGAATGAAACTTTTTTTTTATTCTTTTTTTAATATTGCGACATTACTCGTCCCGAAGAGATAAAGATAGAGAGAAGGAGGGAGGGAGCGGGAGGGGATAGGAGAGAAAAAAATCCCTTTTGTTATTATCCACTTGGTGTTCACGTTATTTTAACGCACATATAATTTTTTTTTATACGATTTTAAAAAAATAAAGCATCAACGCTAGTTAGACAGTGCTTAATTAAATAGCTTTATTAATTGTAAATCAAGTATTTAAATGCTCGATAAGATCAAGATATAATGATTCCGATTAGCTATACAATTTAAACGTGAAAGTACAATGGCTCAGTAAGTAAGCCAATTAAAAATCTCTTACTTCCTCTTCTTTTTCTTGTTCTTTTGCTTCTTCTTCTTCTTCTTCATTTATACTCAAAATTCTATTTAGTTCAAAATTAAATTGTATTTCTTTGTAAAATTCTTGACACCCGTGTTGAGTTTGCTTCGGAGCTGTTTATTGAAAGTAAAATTGAATGCATCACCTCTTTAGTAAATTATCAATAGAGACTTTACATACTATTCGTATTATTCGCCTCCTTATTTATTACAGTTTAAAATGAAATTTTTATTTTATTATCCATCCCTAATATGTCATCACATAAAATTGTATATATATTGATAATTCAGAAAGTACGCGAGACAGGTACTTGGATGACAGTCAACATTAGTAAACTGAAAGTTCCGAGTGTGCAGTTTCGCTACAAGTTTAAAACGAGGATGCGCAACGCCAACTTTCACGTTGTGACCTGCCGTACCAACCGTAAATAAATAAATACTTTTGATAACAAAGATACTGTAATATATATATATATATATATATATATATATATATATAAATGTCGATTCATTATTGCTTTGGAAGGTAGCATCACATTATTATGCATAAACTCGTACCCAACAAAACCCCATTGCACTTTCTACTTTCTCTTAATTGTCATGATTTTGGAAGCTGACGTCGTCGATGCATTACTCAACGATATTGCGTAATTTTAATTTTCATCGTTGGAAATTATTTGCATTGCTCGATCTCGGAATTTACATTTTATCAAGGATCAATCGATTGACCGCTCGAAATACTTTCCGTCTTAATGGCCGCTAATATGAATTCGATGTTCGAGCTTCTGGCGACGAAATTCTATTTCACGATGTACCGAGCCTTACACAATCGATCTTTCCATTATCACTCGTCAAAATAAATGATATGATTCGCGACTTTGTACATTCCATTTTAATCCAATAAAATCTAATCAGAACGAACTCTGCCGTGACGACCTTATCAATCGAGTCTGTAAAAGCCGAACCAACTCCAAATGATAATGGAAAGCGACATAACGATGATCGATGGAGAGAGATCTAATGCCCAGGAAAGTCAAATTAATGAAAAATTGCTTCAACTGGAAACTTGACCATTGCAAGTGGTGCTGGAACAATAAAAGGCTACGGGGAGGCGCGCCGTAAAGTCGTTCGTACACGCTCCATCTTCCTCCTTGTTCCTTTTTCTATTCAGTGCGGTGGTACATGCGGTGGCAGAGACGGGGGGGGGGGGGGGGCGGCGGCTGCCGCGTGGAGCGCCATTCCACCTATGATGGTGCCAACCTCGTTTTCGCCCAATCGACACTCTCCTTCTTCTTCCTCGTGCTTTGACTTTACGTTACGCTGCGTCACGTCAACCTGATCAAACAAGGCCGTCGCAACCATCGAAACGTTAATCTCGACCCACCAGCACCATGAGACATTCTTATCGCCTTCTGTTCGTACCCATTCCCACCATCGTACGTCCAGCTTCGATATTCCAACGAATGATGGCAAATACTATTGCGCGTATGAGCTGTTGCACGGCACTGTCATCGCTAAGAGACATCGTTGACGCACGTGCGATTCGCTAATATCCGAACGTCAACGCCAAGTCCAAGGGGAGGTAGTTTGCCCGAAAGAGGAAGTACGGTCATTGCGCGCAATTTCGGCCGACTTTGTCAATGAATTCGCTGCTCGCGCCTAAGCTTTTGTTCTCCGCGCAACAACGGAGGAGCGGTTAGGGACTGAGAGATTCCTTATCCTAAACTTCGCCAAAATAAGTTCGGAGGCTCCCGTTGAATTTGAACCTTGAATCGTCTGTGTTGACCCAGTCACGAGCGCCGCCATCAACGATTTAAGGAGAGCAAGAATTACATTATACCCGCCACTGCACTTCGTCACTATTAATCATCAAAATTATTGAATGCACAGGCATTGTCGGCTGGACATTGGCCTTATCAATAGGGTATATCGTAAGCTTGCTCAACGCGACAAGGAGGAAGGAAAATGGGAGAATCGGAACGGCGAAAGGATTATCGTAGCAATTCCATCACCTATCCGGTCGTTTACCATTTACGTTAACTCGGCTTTCGTCCGCGTTTCTTTCTGTCTTTTATTGTTTTATTCTGTCTTGTTTTATATTTAAAAAATTTTTTTATTTTCTTTTGTTTTTGTTTTTTGTTTTTTGTGTTTTTTTTTTTTTTTTTGTCTGTTGACAACGAGTGCCGCGCAATCGGTAACATTCTCGACTCTATCGATGATATCCCCGGGCTATTATTCGCGGATAATTAGAGATACAAAAACTCGGCGTTTCTTTGGTCCCTTTCACTTAGGAATTCGCCGGAGCGAGTGAAAAATTCGCGCTCGCGCAACGTCAACTTTTCACACCGCCGTTAAATAGTAGCGCGCGAAAAATTGTCTCGATCGAGGAGCGGAGGTAGCGGGCGACGTAATTACAATCGCTATTAAATTAAAATACAAAACGAGGAGTAAGATATCGGGGCCCCTCCACGGTAGTCATACCCTCGGTGCATTAATGTTTCATACTTGCCTAAGAGATGTTCTCACGGATAGCGCGGTACCTAGGCCGAGAATGAGTCCCGTCAAAGGCGGCCGCCGGTGACATTTCACTTTCGTTAATGAATAATAGTATAGCCGTAACGGGAGGAAATAATACCGGCACTTTCTCCATCTCGTTTCCTCTCCGAGTGGGGACGCAGAAGCCAAATTTGGCCATTCGGATGTGAAAAAACATACGCCGCCCGAACTTTGCTACGTTACGCTGCTTTCTCCCGGTTGTTTTATTCCGAGTTGCCCGGTCGCGGCAACGCGTGTCGGGAACTTAGACGGGGGTGCACTCGCTGGAGTACGGCCAAGTGTCAAAAACATACGCGACTCGCCCGAGGAATCGGAGGATAATTAGATGATGCTGGAATGGAACGCCGTCGCGGTGGAATATCCCGGCCGCGGCTAAGACGGAGAGGAGGACGAGAAGAGGCCATCGACTCCTTCCTGCATCGGCATTCACTCATCGTCCCGTTGGGGTCTGGGTCACTCGGCTACAACGCCTTCAGGCCCAAATAACGGCTCTCGCCACCACCATTGCCGCTCTCCTCTCTCGCCAGCCACGGACTCTGCTCAGATGCTCCGAATGAAGATTTACCGCTCGAGGACTCGTTGCGTGATTCGGTGTAGTGGATGGGTGAGTGATTATGATGGTAGCGATGGCAATGGTGCTGGGGTAGGGCGGACGTCGCACGTTCCTCCGCAGAGATTATCAAGTCGTGGAATAACTGGTCTAGGCTCTACCTCGCTATCCCCGAGGTTATTATGTTACGGGCAATGTACCACGCGCGAGTGCCAATAACTTTTGCAACCGGCGAGAAACATGAATTTGCGATGCCGAAGCGGTATTGGATTGCCGCCTGTCCCGTAGTATGGCCTTGGACTCGTTGCGAAAATTGGAAAATCAATAGTCCCCTGTGTTCTCGCGGATCTGCGATTGACGCTGATGGAGGCAGGAGGCAAGTGAATGGACTTAAATCGGTGCACTTGTCACGCACGTCGACCTGCCCCTAAGCTGAATTGACACCTCGACCATATGGGCGAATATGAGCAAATTCGAATATGTAGATCATTCGAGCGAATTCGAAGAAGGATGGCGAGTGCCAAGCCAGTCTGACAATATCTATGTGGTTTAATTCCACTTGAAATAGTTGATTTGTCGCGATCCAGTCTTTTTTGCCGAGTAGCTGCTCACTGTATTCGCTACACTTACGCTACGTGTCATTTGAGAAAAAAACACCATTTTTAAATTTCAATAACGCCTTGGCGAACGGCATGTTTTGCAAACAAGAATCTATCAACATTTAGCGAATACTCGTAAATCAATTTCGCACAATTGCTACCTCTTACGTCTTTCCAATACTCCCTTTTCATCATCATACTTTCAATACATTGATTTAAAATTCTTAATAATATCTCTCCTTCTCCCCTTCTCACTCTCACTCACTCTCTCTCTCTCTCTCTCTCTCTCTATATATATATATATATACATAGAGAGTATAAAAAATATTATGATATCACAACTTCCAACCTAAAATGAAAATGTCGTCTGATCCTTAATGAAAATACAGCATAATATACTAACGAATATTAATATATTGATTCATGTAAATGATATTATGTATTAGTAAGATTTGTTTGAACAGAATTTATATATAATATCACTCAATAATAAATACGATACCCTCTATGCAGTTTCATATAATTATTTCACTTACAAAAGTTTTTAAACGATAAATAATCGAGCGAGAATAGAACATTACTGTTCAAGAATAAAGAAACATAATCTGACTTTTTGTCGTCAATTATAATTAAAAAAGGATCAAGTAGAAGAGGAACGGTCTAACATTATTTATTTTAGTATATCACTGTTCATACAAAGTAAGTAACTACATAAAAATGATAATAATTTTCATCCTCTACAAGTAAAACTATAACAAGCCTTGCAAAGAAATTATAGAGTACTGAAATTGAGCTCATTATACTTAAAACGAATTCTTTACTTTACGTAAGCTAATAGTTGTTATTTTCATTTTAGTTTCAAATCTCAATAATACACGAGTCTCATATTACGCTAAGAATTGAGAATGTGCATTAAAAATTCATTCCAAATCATTATTTATTTTATGGCCTAAATATATTGAAAGTAAGTCAGAGTGAAAGCCCTGATTTATTATCCGATTAATGAGCCAAAGCCGAGGAAATTGCAAAAAGACACGAATGTTAAAAATTTAGTAGAATCATTCCTGTGATTTGTGAAACCTTGAAACAAAAACCAAACATCCTTGAGATACTATATAATAGGAAATGTTTGACAACGTAATTATTCAACTTGCGCTATTAAATAGTTCGTGCTTATTGATTATTTAATTTCGAATTAATCACAGCCGCTAAACCCAATGAAATGAATAAAGTAACGCGTTTGTTATTAAAACTTATAAACTCGTATCGAGTGATAAAATAACAACAACAACAACAACAACATCAACAAAAATTAAAATATTGTTAAAGTATAATTTTATGTAGACACTCTAGAAAACTAGAAATATCAATTATACGGAGATATTAAGTATGTGTTCGGTAAAATATGAGCACATAAATTTGATATGATCACAAGAAACTTTTGAAACGTGTAAAATTTTAAAATACAAAATACAAATAATCAACTTTATGAATTTAATAGTATCGTTTGAATAAAATAATTGCATTCTTGTAAGGTGATTTTTAAATCGAGGAATTTTATGTTAGAATAGACAGTATGTAAATCATAATTCCTTTATCCTCGTTATAAAGGAAATAATGTCTGATTAATTAAATGAAAAAGAAAAACCAATTAAGAGCAAATTATTATCTTATTTTCTTGCGATTGAATAAAAAGAATTTTTCTTATCTTAATCAACAATAATTTGGATAAATTGGATAGTAATATTACAACGTAAATTAAAAAAAAAATGAACCAAAAAGTTAACAATAAATTATATTAAAAATTAATTAATCGATTATTATTTTAAATGTTCGATATTAAATCGTCGGAATATTAAAAAAAATATTGAAATATAATTATGCTGGAAAATAATATCCTATCGCGTACACGATATGTAATTTCATTATTCATCATTATTATGTATATTTTTATTAAGAAATAAAATCGATATCATTTCTTTTAATAATCCAACTACGTTTGTAGAAGAAAACATTAAATTTTCATAAATGTTTCAATGAATAGATATTTTCAAATGTAATTCATTTATATGAAACAATTTTAATAACGATGCAGATACAAATGAATGGGAAAATATTTTGACGTCAAGCTGTCCTTAGTGTTACCTAATCGACTCACTTAATACTTATTTACATGATGAAAACTTGATATTGAAAATTTCATAGGACTAAACATGTTAATTGTCGATGAAGTTAATTCATTTGTCTTGTTTGTTTATAGCGGATGACAGTCGGTATTTTGCAAAAATTGAGTGAAAAGTTGAATAACTCGTATAATGAAAAACGAGATAAGAAATTTCGAAATACGATAGTAATATATTAGATATATGATAGTAGATATTAAATGTCTTAAAGCCTACTGGAATGGAAAAAAAAAACTTTGAGTTAAAATGAGAAAGTGTAATATCAACTTCGACGTTTTAATGTAATAATGACGATGATTATGAATTTAAAAATCAATTAAAATAAAGCGTTTACAGCATTAATAAATACTCACGATTTACAAATAATGAATTTGAAAAGCCAGTAGAGCTTAATTGTCAATAATAAAAGGGAAGTAAGTTGTTTATAAAAGTAATATTGCAAAAAATTGATATCTCAAGATTGTCCTCGTGAAATAAATTAATGAAGCTATTTATGAACAGATTTAGAAAAACATATTCAACTGCCTGCGTTTGAAAGAAAATTTTTGGCTTTCTATGAGTCAATAATGTTATTCAATTCCATCTCGCTTCTACCTTCCCTCCCTCCAAGTCCAATGAATTATTAATTCCAGCAATTGTTATTATATTTAACATAAATACTAGTAAATATTCATTGTCTATCTAACTAAGTCTTATGCGCGTCAAAATCGCAGTATATTACATTCATAATATACTTATTCACACATATTGTGCATCGATTAGATGAATAATATAATTAATCGAATAATGAAAGTAAATGGCAATGGCATTAATTTCGATGTAAAGAATAATAAAGAAATATCTTAAAGAAAATAATGAAAATAATCCGATGAAATATTAATGTAGGTTAAAATGGAAATTAAATTAATTCGACTAGATTGTTTTTTTAATCGAAGCACGTAATCCTACGTACACATAATGCAATTTTATACAATAAATCATTTAATAACAAACTATACATATTCTTTACTACTTGGAATGCTTGAAAATAATATAAATAAATAAACTCCTTTGTGTATTATAATTTTATTAAGAGATTAACTTACAATGGCGCATGGGTGACCGGCCACGTCGTCGTATAATATAATTTTCCTTTGATCGATTCAAACAATGAACGACGCATATTAATAGTTATCTTTACTACATACCAGTTGCGTTTAAAGCGCGCATTTGAAAGTTCTCGCCTAAAACTTTCACACATTAACAAGCGATCCTACATGCACGATGATGTTTGCCGTTAACAAGATTTCGTATGCTCCCAACGTTGCCCGACCATCATTCCCATCAGCGACATAATCATTTATGAATTGTCCACTCAAACTACATAACAAGGTGTATCTTGGATTTGTACCTACAACCTTTCATTATCAAAGCTCGATCGCCATTTGAAATACACTATTTGCATAAATCACACATTTGATGAGCAATTACTATGCCGATTATCGATTAGGTTCGCACTTTTTTTTACGCGCTCGGGATAATTGAGCGACGGTAGATGGTATAGGATTTTTGGGGAGGGGGGAGGGGGGGGGATAGAGGGATAGCACAAGAGGAGCCACACGAGATCAAAATGCTATGGCCGTACGTTGACGTACACAGCGCATGTAGCGTGAATAAACAAGTGGTTAAACGCTACGAAATGTAATCGAAGCCATAAAGTCACGTTGACGCGAGTCCATTTTTCTTTTTTAAAGCCGATGGCATTGCTGCCGTATGTTGCGAGTTTTTATAACGAAGAAGAAGAAGAAACAAATGTAAAAGACGAAACATTCGAGTGTCAAGAGCGCCAAAACGACAACAATGACACGAGGACTTAACGGGAGATGACGAGTCGTTTGCTGTCTCGTATACGAGACCCGGCCGAACGGGATTTATCCTTCGATATATGTCGAGGGAGTTTTGGTACACATGGCGCGCACGAAGAATCGCTTAACAGTTTTATTTTGAGTTTGGCATGGGTGCCGCTGCTTTCCCAGCAAATGTCATTCGCATGTGTGTAATTGGAACTCGGACGGGTATAACGATAAGTCAGGCGGCTGTTGGATTTGGTCGGGATCTATGGGGCGACGGGAGGCCTAATATGGAGAATCTCTCGCTCGGCGATCGCTGGAAAAACGCAGCAGTCGGACGGGTGACTTAACGGAAAAGCTTTTTCTTCGAGGGCAGCTACAGCAGTGAGTGCACTTTATGCGCATTAGCATAGAGTCGGCGCGTTGGCCTCTTGGCTCCTTTAGCTGCTGCGGCCGATTCTCCCGGAAGGTATCGAAAGTAGGTGTGGTCGAGTCGATCCCGATCGAGGTCGATCCCTCGCCGCTCCATTCCTCTGCTCGACTCCGCGAACAAACGAACGCGAGCACGTACGCTCTAACGGCTCGGAACACGCGGCTTTCCCTCCCTCCCTACCTCACCTACCCAATCGCTCCACATATATATATATATATATATATATATATATCGCTGAAGTGAGAAATACACCGGCCTCTCACTTGGACGCACTTTATCATAATGACGCGCACCAGCTCCATCGATGAAAGTGCATTGGCTCGGGTGGCGTTCCGAGGAAACCTGTCCTCCGCCTTTCTCTCCTACCTCCCTCCTTCTTCTCCTACCACCCACCTTCTCATTTACCAGGGAAAATCGTCGACGGACATTTTTCCACGACGTCGATGCCCCAGTCCGAGGAGCCTAGCGAGTATCGCGTTCGCGACGCGAGCTGCTATTTATACCCTCTCGCGAATTTCGCACTCGCCGTCTCCGATTCAATGGGTGTACCGATGTCAAGGAGTGGAGACTCGGTTAAAGAGAGATAGGAGAGCTCGTTGGTCCCCGTACGCCAAAGTATTAATTACGCGAGAGTCATCGGTCGACTGGTCACTCCTCTTGCCAGGATTTTTGGTCGCGAGGAGCTATCACGGAGATCGACCCAGCCCGGCTCGGCTGTCGATCGATCCGCCCGGTTCTCGCGTAAATTCCCATCGGCGGCGGATCGACGGCCGCTTGCCCAACCCGATTGTTCGCGGCCTTGTTGCGCAACATTGGTATACGCCCGCGTGAGCGCGAGCCACTTGTGCAATCAACCACCTGTCGTAATTGTCGTGGTGGACACCTCCGCGGCGCTTTTTCGGAGTTGGGCCGTGGAGGCCCCTTACGACGGCGAGGCCGAATTGAGTCGAGTCGAGTCGAGTGGAGTCGAGTCGAGTCGCTCGTGGAGCAAACAACGCAGGACAGACGCCGAGCGACAAGAACTAACGCGCCTTCTCCTCCTCTGTCTTTTACGCTCGAGCGTCATTGACCTCGGGAATTCGCATTCGCATTCGCATTTTATCTTTCTTACTCACTCTCTCTCTCTCTCTTTCTCCCTCCCTCCCTCCCTCTCGCCTCGCGTCGAACCAGCTTCGTTTACCACCGATTTAACGGCTGCATACCCGGCCGGCTTTTTAATGCTACACGAAAATCATTTATATCCGTAATTACGCGCACCGACTGCGGAAAATATTTATTTTCCACTACTGGCGCCCGATCATTATGCTCGTCTATGGCTCCGACACTGCCGAAGCTGCCAATTTAGTCTTCGTTTCCCGACATTAAATTGCGATTGACAAGACAACTGCGAGAGACTTAATGCTGCTATTAGTAACATAACGGAATCCAACTCTATTATGCCCTTTGAGTTACTGATGTTCCAAAAAAAAAAAAAAAAAAAAAAAAAAAAAAAAAAAAAAAAAAAAAAAAAAAAAAAAAACACTATTTCCCCCGGGGAGGGAAAAAAAAAAAAAAAAAAAAAAAAAAAAAAAAAAAAAAAAAAAAAAAATGAAAAAAGAAGCCTATCTTCCCGCGTAAGGTAGACTCTTTGTCTGCTTATCCTCCATTATCCTCCAGCCAACCCACATTACATGAATGTATCTGTATTGTCCCGTATCCCCTCCTCCAGATACCTCTCACTCGCTCTACGTACGTGTATTATATTTTCCCTATCCACGGTAACGATTGTTCCGCTTGTTTCCTTAAAGCCTCTTACTTTGCTGAATTTGCTGCTAGGGCGCCGAAATAACGAGGCGCAAGCGTCTTGAGTGGGGGTATTTAAAAATGGTAGCAGGAGCTAATTGGCGAATAAATATCGCGCACAATAGCGCGGGTCCGAGTGCTCTTAACCGTCATTAGTGGCAAGAATCTCGTAACGCGAATCTTCGCAGAGCCCGCGTACCTCTAGAAAGTTCGATACATCTGCGCTCGCATAATCTTACGCAGCGTAATAAATTCCTCGAGTCTATGAACGTATCTATTGAGAAAGTATAAAAAGATTTTCCGCAAATTCTCGAACGCTTATGGAACGACGGGCAGCTCGCTCGGCGTGCGACTTTAATTATGCCGCGCGGCATAACGTGCTCCACATGTGCGCGCGCGCGCACTTTCATTACTATTCACGACGAGCGGATACACGTGACACGTGAAATATCGCCCGACGAGAAGGAAGGAGCGAGCAACGCCAAGATATAATTTACGTCGCGCGTAAAAGTGTGCCGAGGCACGAGAATTCTAAGCCAATCTTAGTTAAGAACTTAGCTCGATGTACGGCCCCGTGACGGCCAATAATATCGGGGACAGGGGCTCAGGGCCTATCCCACTAGGAAGTATTGGGACTCGCGGCCGTCCTTGAGGACGAGATGGATTACAAGCTGGAAAAAGCTCGGGGGAAAAGGCGAAGAGGCGCGAGACAACGATCCTCGTTCTCACGATACCTGGAGCAACGCTGGAGCACGTGTACACTGGCGTGTCCGAGGTATCTTGGCACTTGTGACTCGAGCGGCGCCATCCATGATAAGAGACCATCCATGGGAAGGTGGTGGATGATTTTTCGCGGCTAAGGCGATAAGGAGGATTTCCTCTCGCGAATTGTGCAGCTGCGCTCGTTACGAAACGGATGCGCACGGCCACACCCCGCCGCGTCCGTATCGCTTTGGTCTTTGCGGGTGGAACGGGGAGGAGGGAGAACAGCGACGTTTAAAACGGCATTAAATTTATCCGAGGCGTTATAAAATATTCAGCTTTATTCGAGATTGCAAAATCATATGGATTTTCCTTGGCTACTACAGATGAAAAAGCGGCTGCGCTTAGTGACGTTAATTTTCCGTTATAATAAATACATCGTATTTCTTATCAGGATTGGGTATTATTGTAATTGTTATTATATTTCATTGTCGAGGGGATGGAGAGTTTGATCGTTCGTTAAATTGCTTTGAAGAAACGAGTGAGAAATAGGCCATAACGATAGCTTAACGAGCCCCATGGGAATACGTTTATCTTCGATTGACATATTTAGAAGAGATTTTTTAGTTTTATGTTAAATCAATGATCCACCGTTATTCGCTTTTTAATTTTATTTCGAGAAAAGGCAACTTTTATACCTCCTCCAGGTTATTTAGAATTTCATTAGAACTGGTTATGTTTACAGTAAAATTTGCGGTTCGTAAGTAAATGTTACGAGACTTTCAGTTTCTGTATCTACCCACTCATTATTCGTTTTCACCGCGCGCAATATAATTTGAAAACCTATTTTTTGTTGCTATATTTGCATATGTATATAGGTTTGTGCGCGCGCGTGATCTTGCGCATGTGCGCGTATGTGATGATTCTCTCTAGATTATTAAATTAACTTTCTATATGTATTAATTGCTATATTGCATTATCGAAGCTTAAAATTAACGAGCCATTTGAATAACCTAAACGAATGCAGTTAAGCCAAAATAGGTATAAAAAAATATATATTATTCATTGTATTATTTAGCTATTAATGCCCCTTAAGAATAAAGTATCTGTAAAGAGAAATCAATGGTAAGATGAAAGCCTGGTTGTCTTAAACATCGCGTGGCTTATTTGCTGATTGATAGATTAACGTTGACTGAACGCGATTCAACGCTCTTCTTAATATAAAATATGTCGTATTAAAATTAAATTAAGCCAATGATGAATGAGCAGAGGATGGGAGGAAAAGATGGGATAAAATTTTCCATAGACTGGTAAATGTAACGACTGGAGATAGTCGAAGAATCAAGGATCGAGCCACGTGAATGGAATATTAAAGTGCCGGAATGCATAAACGTCTACGAGTTAAGGTAGAAATACAGTATTTGCAATATAATTACATGCCTGGGTGATAAGTTGTTGGATTTACATATTCTATAAAAAAGAGAGGAATAAAGAAACGTGGGCATAGTAATTAGAATTCTGTGTAGAGGCGAAGGAGTAAACGAGCAGATAAAATTAAAATTCGTCGATAGAAGTCGTGATGAGTTCACGAGGATCTGACACTAGTGAATATTTGTTATTCCGAAGACATGGGTCTGGGAAGCACGCAATGGGAATTGTGATTGTTGACTTTGGACTCGTAGTGTCCGACTCTGGGAATGTCACTCGAGACTGCCGCAGGGAGAATGGGAAGGATAACGGTGTGATCGAGAGGGGCCGACAGCTCGAGTCCAGGTCACAAGTTCAGCTCGCGTCGGCCGCGAATGGACAGAGGCTCGTGAATCGGCTACTGAAAAAATGACTTCCACGTGAAGAGAGTGAGAGAGAGAGAGAGAGAGAGAGAGAGAGAGAGAGACCAATAACGAGGATTATTGGTACAACTAGCAAATTCAGAATTGCGCAGGTGGACCAACCACTGCTTGCTCAGTAAACGAGTAAATGGTGGTTACAATTAACAGACGCTCGCTCCCTTTCTATTGTAATTTACACTTTATTTACGCCATTTACACTTCTAATCGCGTAACTCGTAATTACTTTTTCGTTTCAGCGGGTTAATCGGCCCAGATGCAAGAACAGGGCCTAACCAATCGGCTATCCTACTTCTGTTATTATATTTATGATACTTTGGCTTCGCTCTTATTGAACGATTAATTTATTCGTCCTATAAGAAGTTGTGCTTATTTATGGACCAGCTATATTCTCACTCGTCTTTCTCCTTCTCTTACACCCCGCTCCCCCTCCCCACCGTCTAACCGCCATGTGCCATACTCTTGCTGTAATCGGTAATTGGAAAGAAAATCGGTCCACTTCGAATTCAAGAATCGATGTAATTATATCACCAGCTGCTTAGATAATATTCCTTCGGTCTGGCATAACCCATAATTTCTAAATCTATCTCACTGATTCGAAAAATTATTCAGATCGTAAAAAGCGTCTCGTACCTTTTCGCTTACATTGCAAATTTTTTTTTACAATTTTATGCCACCAATAGGCATGCGTATGGTATAATTATGCCATATTCATTTCGGGCGATTGAAAGTAGACACCAAAGGTAAATTGTCATGATAGAGCGTTACACTTGCCGGTACTTGTGTGCGATATATGTGTGCTAAGTTTTTATCGATAGACATGCTGATAATTTTCTCGCTTGAGCCCCTGCCATTGCGCTCCTATAAACCATTACCTTCTCCTATAATGACAAAGCTCGCTGGTACTCTTGTATATATTATCTCTCGCTAAACCAGCGAGTCTTGTTGACTTTTTTTTTATCGACGTACTCGGTTGATGAATTTGACAATGTATGCGAGGGAAAAGGTCCGTTGCGATTATGAATGATTCAAGTACTACTCGATCACCTGGGCCGAATAAGCCAGTAATCCGGATAAAATGACAAATTCAATGCAACGCCGCGAAGCCCATAAATCTTTCGATCGATCATTACAATGACGACTAAGAAATATGCAATCAGCTTCGTATTAATAAATCAATTTCCTTTAAGTATTTACCAAAGAACGTAAACGAGCTTTCGTATTTTTCGACAATTTTTGTGACTCAAGCTTGCGCTCCATTGGGATGAAAATTGAGAAGCTGCGGTCTGGTTCGACCACTAGCCAAGGGATTACGATTCGCGCGATACCTAAGTAATGTTCATGTAAATTTATCTATCGATCGCATTAAATAGTAGACGTTCGTGTGAAAAATACGACGAAGCAAGATTGGCGATAAAAAATCTCGATCGCAATAATGTGGGCCCTTAGTCAGCGATAACCGAAGGGGCAGACACGGGGACAGCGTTCAAAATTTTGTTTGACGGTGCTGGAGCCCGAAACGCTTAACGGACCAAACAAGTTTTAAACGATAAGGCTCAGCTGAAAATTGTGCGATCGAAACGGAAAGCGATGGAAGGGCGTCGTGCGTCGTCCCCGTCGTCAAACGGCGCTTCCGCGCTGGAGGGGAGCGCGGAGAAAGAGGGGCCGAAACAGGTGCACCACGGATCTCCCCCACATCCGGTGACTTTCAATATGGAGAAACTCGGCGGCGCGCGCTCGCGCAGGCTGTTTCAAAACGAAGGTGCACACGCACGTCAGGGAGAGACTTTCGATTTTTATTGTTCGCAAGAGGACTGTCTGGCTTTTTGGCGATTGCTCCCATCCGGTCGGGGAAAAAAGCGGACGTAACCGAGTCCGCAGCTCCTCCCCACCCCTCACCCGAGCACAATATCTCGTCACAGCGAGGTGCGCGAGGCCGAAAAAGCCAGGACTCGGGCGGGGCTCGGAAGAGGAAACAGCGAGAAAGTAACGTGTGCTCTGCCCTATATTGGTAGACCCTGATTACGGATCGACCTCGGATCGCCGGGAAGCTCAGAACCATGGGTACAGAGACGATTACACAGCGAACGACCTCTCGTATACCAACGAACCATCGACGCGGCCTCGAAAAACTCGAACGCATCGTCACCCCGTAAACTGGGTTACGCTAATACGATCAGTAAAGATTCGATGGACGATCATGGGATGAGGGGCGGGGGAGGAGTTGGGATGGGGAGAGGGACGGAGAGAGCCCTCAACGAATACCGATTAACCGACGCTTTGTCTAACTTTGAAATTAATACGACTTGGATGGACTTGATGGATAAGTTATTGCAGAGTGACGCGACTCGATAGATTTGAGAGCGAATCCGCCCTGGGTTAAGTGTGCCGCCAAGTATTATCGGGTAATCGACGACGAAAGTTTGAAGGATAAGAGAGTCGAGCGATCGGTAGCGCCGTTAATCAACGTCGTTTTCATTTTACGAGCAACGCGTGATTTTGACAAACGCCATTATCGCGAACATAATGCTTTCTCTATTAAAGATCAAAAAGTTCAAGAAAAAAAAAGGGAAAATCATAGCGAGAGAGAGAGAGAGAGAGAGAGAGAGAGAGAGAGAGAGAGAGAGAGAAAGAGAGAGAGAGGGAAGTAGAAAAACAGTCGAAATGTTGTCGGACGGTAAGCTATACTTCCGACCAGCTAAATAGAATAGCGAGTTACCGGTGCAAATTACTGGTCATTATTCTCTACGAACCACTTTTTTATCACTTTCTTCCACAACATACGGTAGCTGTGCTTTTTACGTATCCGAACTCCAGCTCGAAGATGGCCCGGATAAACGGTACTTTTATCCAATGGCGAGCTAAAAAAATTGATCTACCATTTTCAAGAACCACACTAAGACATCTCGGGGCTATTTCAATGGCCGTTAAATTGACAACAAAACATAGTATAGATGTCTTAATAATGTCCCTATTTTTTCCTCCTCCTCCTCCTCCTCCTCCTCCTCCTCCTGCCCTTTACGCGTCAGTCACCAACTCGTAACCAGCCTCGATGCAATACCGTAATCGTTCGACATCGTGTTCGGCCTACACGGCAGCTCGTGTCCACTCATGCCCGATCATCATCGACGGGGCCTTCATTCTCCGAGCGCATGACAGTCTCGAGGGAATGTCATTTTGAGCATTTCGAACGCGCCAAACGAAAGGAGAGCGTAGAACGTGAACGAGGTGAGAAAATATGCTGACCAAAACACGACCGCTATTTAATGGTCGACTTTGTCGCCTATTCACAACTACTGATTAGCAGAGGCTAGGCACCCTCGAGAAAGGGTCGCGAAGAGTGAAAAAAATCGAAACTCGCCGTATGACGATGGGCCGGATAACGCAGTTCGCAACGACGGGAACAATAATAATAAGGGCCGTGCCGATGCGCGGGCGACCTGCACTACCGGTCGCGCATCCGCCAATCAGCTTAAACGGCGATAAAACATCGGCAGCTGGGGAACCGACCGACCGGGCAATACTCACCAGCGTGGTCCGAGGCGAGGACCGCCGCCAGGGGCAGCAGTAGGAGTCTCAGCAGGATCGGCAGCGTGAACGGCGGTGACGGCGGCGACGACGGTGGTGACTGCGCCGACAGCATCGTGCCTCGCGAGCAGGTCGCCTCGGCTGCGGCCAAGTCTCGGTGCCGGGCCTCCTGGCCGGCGTCATCGGCGTCTCGGCCCTCTTCGGCACTCTTCGGCACTCGCGGGCCTCAAAGCCAGTGCCTCGGTCCGGGCATCGGCAGCCCGTGGAGGCTTCTCACCCTGGTCACCTGGCGGCACTCGCGGTACCGTGGGCACGGGCTCGGCTTCGGGCGCTGCGGGCGCTGGGATAGCGGCGGGAATCGTTAGTGTGCGCGCGACTCGCCTCCTGGCATCGCGGTCGCTGCGAGACTGAGGAGCGGGGCACAGGAGCCGACGGACGCTGGCTTCCCTTCACCGGCCGAGCGACGAGTGCGCGCGCAGTGGGCCACCGGGGCCTCGGTCCCGAGGCCCGCGCCGAGCCGAGCCGATCCGAGCCGCCGAGGACGTCCCGGCGTCACGAAGGAGCTTCGCTCCCGAGCTTCGGCCGAAAGCTTCGATCTCTTCGAGCTCGATTCGATTAGGCACGGGACGTCGGGTCCATGCGCCCCTTACCATCCCTCCAACATAATAAGGATCTCGAGCCGAGCGTGTAGGTAGGCTCGCCGAGCCATATGCAAACACCGCTTGATCGATCAATTTGCTCAATTTCAACATCACAGCGATTTTTCTGAGGGCCGAAACATCGGCCCAATTCGATCTTTTCTTACCCACAGAATCATTAAGATCCAACAGTTCCGCAAAAACCACGTATTATTGCTCCGTGAATTGTCGTCCGTTCGCTCGAGAATATGGAAGATTATTCTGAAACAAAAATTCGCTTTATCGATTTAAGTCCGATTCTCTGACTCACGATTAAAAATATCCGCATGACTGACGTAGCGCGATTGACCAAACTACGAGTTTCGGACTATCGAGACTATGAGAGAATATTTCGGACTAATAAGAAAGATATATATTACCAATAATCGCATTAGATGATTCTCGCCCCCCCCCCACTCCACCCCACCCCACCCCACCCCACTCCTCCCAGCTACAATTTCCCCCGCCAACTCGACGAACTGAATCACACAGGTTTATTTATATTTCGGTTTATTACGTTTCTTTCGCTCAAACGTCAAAGGCCAATAACCCAATATCGACGCACACACGAATTCGACGACTGAAAAACCAAATTGACAGTGTGACGATCTTCCAATGTAAAATGCGCAACTTCGATTCTGCCCATCAATTCTTAGACAATAGTATCGCTCACAGTTCGTTGCGATCATCAGTTTGGCCTAAAATCGGTAAACTATGTCCAGTCGCCAAGAGTCGCTCAAGACTTTTTTAAGTTTCCTCGGGAAACGAAGTCTGTGCAAAATGTTGCGGCTCGAGGGAGCTTCGGACGCTCGTCAACTTACCTAAATGTACTCGAGGGGCCGCGCGTGCCTCCCAATCTCCAACATACGCCTCGTCCTACTAATCGGCCCTTCACCCACCATCATTCGACTTCGTTCACCACCATGGCCCCTCTCATCCCCCGCCCGTCAATAAAGCGCGTTCCTTCGACCTGCAGGTCGAGACCTACTGAACCATTCTCCAAAGTACGAGCGGCCGTTCGCCATAGGATTTCGTACTCGCGCACCACTATCCCGTAAAGCATTTGGCTCGACTTACCGTTACACCCTACGACCATCTTATGCCATCATCGTCTCCCTTTCGCACTCGTTATTCAAGAGTCGCGTCTTTCATGCTTTCACACTCGGTGGAACGGCTGGACCGACGACATCTCGGGAGACATCAAAATAACAGACAGAGAGAGAGAGAGAGAGAGAGAGCAAGAGAGAGCAAGAGAGAGTAGGGTGCGCAGACCCCGTGTCCATTCTCCACCTGGACCCCCTAGACCCAACAGCAACGCCAGCGACCACTCCGACTTTCCCCGCTGTAGGAACGTACGCCCGTGGGGGATCTCACTTACCGTCGGACGCTACTATTCGCGTTCCGAGTAACAACGAGTTGGCCGGTAATGCTTCAGTGTAGCCGGAAGGTGTGGGCGCACGTCCGTACGTCGAGCGAGGAGGATGACGAGGAGTTGGAGGAGGTGCGCGCGAGCAAGTAGCGAGAGTGTGCGCAAGTGCGGGAAATCAGAGGGGGCAGCGAGCGCGGCCGAGTCTACGTCGAGGGAGCGACGCCCGGACGTTTGATCGTGGAGCAAGTGGGGGCAGGCGGTTACGGAGCGCAAGTACGTCGACCGGGTACGGTTCAGCGAGAGGCGGTGATGCCCAAGCGCCGCGAGCCGACATCCTGGAAGGACTTCGTAGCCGGCTGAGTAACCACCCCCACGGCTCGAGATCGATCGGGCATCTTCTTCAGTGTGGTCAGTTTGCACGTTAATGTTGGCCCCGAGACGACGTCGCAACAGACGGACCTACCGACCTCGTGTCGCCAAGCGTCGGTGAGTCGACGGGGCCATCCGAGGATCCTAGGGTTGCATGTAACTAATCTCCACCTCCCGCCGCCCTCGGGCCGTCCGCCAGCCGCTATCGATCCTCGTTCCCCCAGCAGCTGTTCCTGGCTGTTCCCTCCCCCCTCCCAAAACTCCCTCACCCCGGTATCAATTACCTTAGCCTTTGCTTATGCATTCGCCTTCGCCTTTGAGTTCGCCTTTGACTTCGCCTTCTATTTCGCCTTCTATTTCGCCTTCTATTTCGCCTTCGACTTCGCCTCCACACCTCCGCCTTTGCCTCGACGACCAGTCCCTCGCTCGTCTCACTCGAGCGTTTCCTCGCCAACTACGCCTGTCAGCGATGAATTATCCACCGTGTAAATTTCACTCTCCGATAAGATTGAATAGAGCTGTCACGCGTGTGTTGTGGGAGCGGTATTTTGCAATCGGATTCTAATTTGCCTTGGACATGTTGAGCGTTAAGCGAGCAGCCGCGCGCTTACATGTGCTAAGGATTCAGTGGGCACTTTGTTATTTTCCAGATTAATGGATCAATTAGCGACTAGTCTATTGTTTTGGTCGTAGAGATGGCCGAGGCCGGTGGTGGTGCGGGTGGTGCTGGTCAGAAATCCAGCGGAGACAATCACATTGCTCACAATCAAACGGACGTTAACGAATGCCTTGGCAGTTGGCTCACGTATTTACAGGTACTCACCTCCTCGCTATTCTTCCGGGCATCGCTCTCCCCTTCTCAAGTTGCCCTCTTAATCCCCTATTATTACGGCAGCTAGCTCGCTCGCTCATCGATACTACATCGAGCAATGATAATTAAGCGCACAGCGTTACCGTCGTATTGAGTAAGCGGGACTTATTTATCATTAGTAGTCGCGGTTTGTTTGTTTGCACTTTCATTCCATTATCAATGCGATTCGTTAAATCGTTGAGCGCGCGGATGTGTCAACGACTTTATACGCGTGACAACTTCACGCACCGCTACTTGAAATATTAGTTACTTTGTACTCTCGCCTCAGCTTGGCGGTGCAATGTTTGACAAAGACCTTTTGCTAACGTCGGGTCATAAAGTGGCTTCGTGTGGCCACGAGCGTCGATACAAGCGCCCAATTAATTGATTTATCATTGCGGAAGGATGGGACCAACGCCATGGAAGATGTAATGGTTTGTACACATTGCTGGGGTCTCGGTCGCTAAGTAAGCTCGCCGTTCATTCCAATCCCGCGATAAAGACCTTTCACTCGGTTTATTTTTATTTCTCACCTGAATTGCCCGTCACCACGATAAACGTTTGACAACTCGTCTATGGAATATCAATCTCCAATCAAATCTTCACCGAACCGATCGCTCTTTCTCTTCGAAGTCAATAATAATGAAAATTATTCAAAGATTATTCAAAAATTATTCAAGAAACCTATGGCTTGCATTCGACGTGCAATAGTAGAATCGCGCACGATTACGATGCATACGAGACAAATTTGCAAGCTTCATGCAAAAAAAAAAAAAAAAAAACATATGACACACGTAGGATAATAAAAAGGCAGAGCTTACGCGATCATCCACTAGTGACCGATTAAATACGAAATGAAATTTTCCAAACTCTCCATTCGTATCGTCCGCCCCGGCCGCTCCCAATTAATAATCCCACATTATAATAGAAGGTCCCGGGTCAAATGAGAAATATAT
The DNA here is from genome assembly GCF_000503995.2 of Ceratosolen solmsi marchali. Taxonomy (NCBI): domain Eukaryota; kingdom Metazoa; phylum Arthropoda; class Insecta; order Hymenoptera; family Agaonidae; genus Ceratosolen; species Ceratosolen solmsi. The sequence goes on from NW_011948423.1 coordinate 7,249,839, forward strand.
TGGGTAATATTTCGTGACGCGCAGATGCTGAACGGACTATGCTCGGCTGGTACGAAGTTGGCATTGTCCTTGCAGGCGCTTCTATCCGTTCACGATACCATGGCTCAATGCAGGGTGACGAGCCAGTGTTTAGCAGGTTGGGAGGAACTGACCAGGGCAACCAACGTCGCCAGCCACACCGTTAAGAAACACGTCGTCACCGCTATGAAGGATTACGAGATTCTCGACAATGACGGCGAGAAGCACGTAAGGATACGTTATAGTAGCCGCGTTGGTGAACAGAGGAAAGTTTAAGGGGATCGTTAGGCTTGGCGCGTGTCATCGTCGCACGGCTGGCTATTGTAAATGCCAATGCCTTATTACGGGCTTTAATGGTCGTCAAGGATAAGTAGCAATGGTCGTCTGTTTATTCGCAGGATATACTTCGGGACAATATGCTGACCTTCATAAATCTCCAGTACCAATTCTGCGTCGCGTGTTGCAAATGTTTGGGTAAGTGCAGGGGCCGATAATTGTAAGTTACCCGTGGATCCGCGCGTATCGGAGTCACCTTGTTCATCCCCAACCACACGCACACGCACAGACACACACGCACAGACACACACGCACACGCACGCGCACACGCACGCGCACGCGCACACACCCGCCCCCAATAACTACATTTGCCATCGTTCCATTACGGCGCCAGCTGCCCACACCCTCAGTCCCGCCGTAGCCCCTAGTAGCCGCAACGTAGTAAAGCCGCTGAAGCTACCGTTACTGCTCGAGCGCTCTTCGGATCGCCACACTAACTAAAGTATTTGTAGCGAATCGGGAAATTATCGATTAATTCGATTTAATGATTCCGAAGGGGTGAGCTCTCGGCTATATGGCGTAGGCCGGGCGGTTGGGCTGACTGGGCACTCAGTCTTACCGATAAAAGTGCAAAAATCAGCTTCGGCTGCGAATTAAATGCAACGAGGGTTTCAGGAAGCATGGCTGAGTGCTCCTGCTCCCAAGACGAGACGGAGTGCGACATCGCAGCGCTCCAGCAGTGCTTCCAGCGTCTTTACAGCTCACCACCACCGGTCTCCTCCACGTCCGCCCACCACCCATCGCAGCCCGGTAGTCATAGATCGCCGCTGCCGTACTCGTTGTTTCCTCTGCAGGTACGAGCCACCGTGGTGTTTACCGCGTGGAAACCCCCCCCCCTACCTCACTCCCTCCTCTCCCTCCTCCCCCTGCCATACCGCCATCCCCATCCCCACCAAAACTCAATCCAATCCATTCGCGGCGTGAGTCTTTCCCACGTGCCATTACGTACCACATTTTCCCGATCGATTAGCCACTAGAGTTTGATCGACGCGCGCTCATCCACCCGCGAACGCTCCAGGTTCAGAGGAGGTGGTCGGAGACGGCGGCGGCCGACATGTTCGGTGGCGAGTCTTCCGAGCAAGCGGTGCGCCGATGGTCCATGCCCTGGGACTGCCGTCACGTGACCGAGTGGCCGAGACAGGAGGCGAGGACGAGACTGAGGGTGCCGTACCAGGACCGCAGCAGGTCAACGACCCCGGACTCCCTCTGGAAGTCGGCGATGGCCAGCCAGGATGGGCTACGCGAGGCCATACAGCTTCTCTCTTGCAAGCCAGGTAACTCTACGCCCCTTACCGCCCCCTCCCCCGCTGACTATCTTAATTAAACGCGCTTGGTTGCCGTCGCGAACGTTCGCCCACCCTCCCCACCTCCTCGACAACGTCGGCCCTATCCTCAGGAGTCAGGATATCGAGCCAGCAGATGAGCTACAGGGGCCAGCACGTCCCGGGTGTCACGCTAACGACCTGCAGCTACGAAAGCATCGGCTGCGAGGGCGCGGTCTGGCCGGACTCGAGGAACGCCAATTCGTCGCGCTGCTGGCCGCACGATTGCCACTCCAGTGATCATTCGGACCATTCGGGTGAGTATCGGTATAACGGCGCCTCTGCCCATTGCACGAATGCCCGACTCACTCGTGCTCACTCATCCTACTCATCGACCGTTCTCCTCCATTGACAGGGCCGCGCGACAGCGACCATAGTGCCCACAGCGGGGAGCACAGGGATTCTGGTAAGTGGATACGTACGTGTAGGCCTCCGGCTCGACTCGTTCAACATTCCCGACCCATTAATCCCTCGCACTCTCTCTTTCTGTTTCCCCATAGAGCAGAGTGGAGGCAGCGGCAGCATTCACTGCGATAGCAAAGACAGCGTACACTCGCATAGCGACTACAGCTATCACAGGGAATCGGATCCCGGTAGGAATGGTTTAATAAAATTGTCAGTCGCCCATTAGCTGAATGGATAAACTCCTTTCAGGTGTCGTGGAATTGCTTTCGTCTCGTAAGAGCAGCTCGTCCACGGATTCCTGCGTCTCTGCGCACAGTCGCTCGGGCTCCGAAGGTGCAGGTGCTGGTGCTGGGGTACGTATAAGTTATAATTTCCACGTCTCTCTCTCTCTCTCTCTCTCTCTCCCTCTCTCTCTCTCTCTCTCTCGTGTGATATCGTAGTACATTGTCGTATGTATTTTAGGAATCGGTTGCATCGAGCCTTTACTCCATGTGGACCGGCAACGATTTGCACTTTATGAAGTTGCCCGAGAACACGGAAGTTCAAGACGACAGGACCATTTAACGTGATTGCTGGCTAGTGACGCTATGTTTGTGGAAAATTGTCGGCAAAGTGATCTTGCCTTATACCGGGTATTGTTCGCTGTTGGAAAATGGCTTATCGCGAGGCAAGGACTTGCCCCACGAGTGCGCGAGCATCGACTCGTGTCACATCAACGATATCAAAGCCATTCTCCTCCGGCCATATAAATTTATTGGAAGCCATCGACGACATGCAGTTTTTATTCTATTTAATCATATTAATTCCGTATGAGCTGAGTGTAGAATGTCGGGAGAGAGAGAGAGAGAGAGAGAGAGAGAGAGAGAGAGAGCGTAGCAGCAATGATCGCACACACCTGGCACAAATATAAATCTTGTACAAGTGCCAAAAATTTTCTAGACACTTAGTTAAGACAATGTAATTTAATACTAGGAATAATCGATGAATGTACGTGGATATAGGATTTGATGTATATTTATGTTTTCCTATTAAAATAATAAATGAATAAAATAATTTCAAAGAACGACGATATTTGTGGTGAATATAAGGCATTTAATGTCATGGCAATTTGTTTATATGTACAATTTTATACGTATGGCACAATACAGCATATTATTAATAATAATAATAATCATAATAATAATCATAATAATTATTATAATTGTAGTAGTAGTAATAATAATAAGAATCATGATGATCATCGTCGTCGTCGTCGTCGTCATCGTCATCATCATCATCATCAATAATGATAATAATGTTAACAATAATGATAACAATAATAATAATATTAATAATAATAATAATAAGAAGAAGAAGAAGAAAAAGAAGAATAATTATCGTCATCGTTATGATTAATAATTGACAATTAATTGCAATAATGATGACAATTATAATGATGACGATGATGATAATAATAATCGTTGGCGCTTATATATATATATATATATATATATATAGTAAAAAATTAATGATATCGCTTATGAATCGAAATTATAAACCAAACTAATTAACTTACTAATACTATGAGATACGTGCACAAAATTCACTTATAGTCCTATTCGAATAAATGATTTTTTGATCCGTGTTTAGAACTTGGTCATTACTAAAAGAAAGATAAAACATAAAATACGGAACTGAGAGACATTCGATGCTGATTGGTGGCCACGGAGACTTACGTGCAAGTCCTCCATAATTGGAGGCGAGGAATAGGGATTAGGGTTATTAAAAATTTTCATGTTGAAGAATAAAAAAAAAAAAAAAAAAAAAAAAAAAGGGGTTTAAAAAAAAATGAGTGATTTAAAGACAACAACAATAGAACGATCGATCACGCGGGTTAAGGGGCTGTGATTCGCAACGTCCGTGGCTTCTTGAACGATAAAACGTGACTAGAAATAGCTTTCTGCCGTTTAAAAAAGTTTACAGACTCCACGAGAAGGTGCCATTGCCGTTATTAATAGCAGTGGAGACGGTAAGGTCGAAAGGTAAAGGTAAAAGGACGGATCGATAAGCGAGGGAGGAAGATTGGGCGAAGGAGTGACGGGAGGTGGCGCCGTGAGAGACACAGGGACGAGGAGCTGTTGGTGCTCAGTCGATCTCGTCCTCCGTGAGCTCGTCCTCTTCCTGGCCGTAATCATCGTACTGGTCCTTGATGTCCTCCTCCTTGTCGAGCGGGCAGTGCAGGCACCTCGACTCGTTGATGCCGTAGTTGATGCAGGTGTCACCGACGCACTCGCAGCAGCCGTCGTGGAACCAGCGGTAGCTCGTTGCCCCCATGCTCTGGCAGGCCTGTCGGCACTTGTTCCATGAGTTGCACTGGGCCATATAGGCGACCGTGCAGTTCACCGTCATCACGTTTGGCTTGAGCGAGTAGTTCTTCTCGCCCTCGAGCGACTCTGAAACTCATTATCGAGGAGGTCTCGATGTAGCAACATATCGACTCACACTCCCACGTGCCTATCCACACCCCCCCCCTCCTCTACCAAACTTTACTCATCTCCACCATCATACCCATACCCATTCGTGCACTATTGACCATTGGGCCTATAACATCACGACCGCCGTCTTCATTGGCTATATTAAATATTTAAGCGCGACGCTCTCTGTTATCCGCTTGGATTTAAAATTAAATAGGTTAAGGACTCCGTTTAAATTGGGAGGAGGGATCGGTGGTATAATGCCATCGTTGCTTTCTGCCAATTGTTTCCCTTCTCTTTCTCCTCGCCCAGCTTTTATCAAGAAGCCTGGAATTACCGAGTCTCTCGATCTCGCTTTGCGCGTTTCTCCTCTTCTCCTCCTCCTCCTCCCCCCCCCCCCCCCCTCGCAGCCGTTCTGCAATTCCGCGAAACCTCTCATTCCCTCGCGCTGTATCTACACGTGCGCGCTAATGCTCTTTTGTGTTCGTGCGCGTGTGCTAACGCGAGAGCATAAAAAGCGCAGACTTTAAAACAAAATACAAAACAAAAACAAAAACAATAATAAATTAAAAAACAAAACAATAGAAACAAAGAAAATGAAAACAAATGGAAAGAAAGAAGGAAAAAAAAGCCACTTTTTCAGAAGAATTTAAAGAGCATTCCGTATGTGCCGGAAACGTCAGTTAGCAAAGCCATAAAATGAGGTATTCAAATTGCCAGCGTGACAATGAGTCAAACTTTTACGAACTTTACGATTCTTTAGCTTCTTATATTTGCTCTTTACTTCTTTTACGTTTAGAGCCGCTTTGTAAGTAACCGACAATGTCGATCATTCGGGCGGGCCGACCGACCGCGAGATTTACCTATGATTATTCTGCGTACTCAAGAAATTCCTGGCGGCATCAAAGTAATATATAATGGACGAAGCAACGCCGCAACTGTGGTTTTTTCCTCTTTCTTAAAGCTACATCATCTCGAACATTATTACTCGATAATACTATCAGCGGCGATAGCAACAACAACAACAACAACAACAACAACAACAACAACAACAACAACAACAACAACAACAACAACAACAACAACAACAACAACAACAACAACAACAACAACAACAACAACAACAACAACAACAACAACAACAACAACAACAACAACAACAACAACAACAACAACAACAACAACAACAACAACAACAACAACAACAACAACAACAACAACAACAACAACAACAACAACAACAACAACAACAACAACAACAACAACAACAACAACAACAACAACAACAACAACAACAACAACAACAACAACAACAACAACAACAACAACAACAACAACAACAACAACAACAACAACAACAACAACAACAACAACAACAACAACAACAACAACAACAACAACAACAACAACAACAACAACAACAACAACAACAACAACAACAACAACAACAACAACAACAACAACAACAACAACAACAACAACAACAACAACAACAACAACAACAACAACAACAACAACAACAACAACAACAACAACAACAACAACAACAACAACAACAACAACAACAACAACGACGACGACGACGACGACGACGACAACAACAACAACAAATAATAATAATAATAATAATAATAATAATAATAATATTAATGATAATGATAATAATAATAATAATAATAATAATAATAACAACAACAATGGCAATAGCGAGGGCAATGGTGGAAATAACAGCAACAGCAGTAGCAACAACGGCAGCACTAATAATAATGATGATGATGATGATGATGATGATGATGATGATGATGATGATGATGATGATGATGATGATGATGATGATGACGACGATAATAATAATAATGACGATGATGATAACGATGTTGATGATTACGACGAAGTGATCGCAATGATAATGATAATGACAATTGGAAATGGACATTGGCGTCGAGGCAGCGACATCAATGAGTGTGTACGTTAGCACTCGTGGAATTTAAAAATGAATTCCACTCGGAGTTATTTATAGGCGTAATGCCGGAGCGCAGGTGCACTGGCGCACTGGCGCACGCGTGCGCCTATAAGCGCGACCCGAGTGTCGACGATAGAGAAATAATCGGATAAGCTCGCAATTCCAGGCTTCCCGGAATTCGCAGCGCTGATTAGCCGATTGTGCAATTGCGGGCCATTGTGCAGTGGGGCGTAATAGCCGTTTGGCTGTGAAGAAGCTGAAGCAGCGAGCTTAAGGAGGACGAGCGCACTTTATTGGAACTGACTGTTTGAGGAATTGATATTGGTAAGGGCGAGAAGCGGGGCGGACGATCCTTCCCTTGAGGCGGTGCCGCCCTCGATATAATAAATAATACAGGATAAGTAAACAGGAACTCGCACGCGCAACTACTCGTCCCACGTTCCCGTCGAGTAACTTACGCATGTGGTACTTGATCTCCTTCTCCTGGTTGGGCGCGAAGAGGGTGATGTCGAAGTCGACCGGATAGGTGAAGGTGAGCCATCGCTCGTGGGCGTCGGGCTCAGCGGTGAGGGCCTGGAATAGCCCGGGCACGGGCTCGTTGAAGTCCTCAACGTGAGACTTTTTGCTGAGCGGGTTATCCGTGATGTTCGGCTTGGGGCAGAGATCTAAAGAGAGAGAGAGAGAGAGAGAGAGAGAGAGAGAGAGAGAGAGAGAGAGTGTGTGCGTGCGATTAGTTGGTTTAGCGGCTGTTGTTTTTGTGGTGGGCGCGGTCGTTCGTCCGTGCGGGAAACATACGTACCCACGCAGGAGCAGCACTCGTCGTATAGGTAGGACAGGCAGGAAAAGCACTCCTTGCAGCAGGTGCAGGTGACGAGATCGCACTTGCAACTCTGGGTCAGCATGCACTTGCTGACGACGCTCGCACAGATGGCCTCGTTGCAGCCGTGGCTCCAACCGGCCGAGAGCAGGAGGACCAGGGCAGCGCTTAATATCGGGAGGACCGGCGTGGGCCTCATCGTTCCCTAGAAGATCGAGCACTACGTTGAGAAAGCCCTCGGAGTGCTGGAGCAACGATCCCCGCACACCCGCAATACGTCCACGACTTTTCTTCCCGGTCTTCCACTCTCGGGACAGCGTCCGATTTTATCGCCCTCGACGAGGATTTAAAGGAAGCTCCAGCAGCGGCAGCGGTAGCGGCGGTGGCAACAGCGGTAGCAACGGCGGCGGCGGCGGCGGCGGCGGCGGCGGCGGCAGCCACGGTAGCCGCGGAGGCGAAGCTGATTTTTCTGCTGTCGACGGCTGCACCAGCGACCGACGGAGAGCGTGAGAGCCGTGAGCGGAGAGCGGAAAGCGGAGAGCCGTGAGCCGATAGTGTAGAGCGGAGAGAGAGAGAGAGAGAGAGAGAGCGACTGAACGCGAGCACAGACGTTTGAATCGTAGTCTGTCGATTAATCGGCGATGATCGGAAACGATAATTGCGTTTGACGCAATTATTTAAGTCTACTGTAGCTCGTTATTGCGATACACTCGCTCGCTCTCCTACGGCGATCCTTCTGCCCCACCCACCCCACCCCAATAACCCCAGTCGAAGCTGCTACTTTGCGCGGGTATGCGTGAGTACGCGCTTGCGTGCGTGAGTGCATCTGTTTCTAATAATACGTCCCGCACCGCCACCCACTGATTTTTGCGATTTATTTCAAGCGCATTAATACACTAACGGCAATGCTTTTGTGAATTACGCAGGAGTTCGCTCCCACGTAAGGGTGAGTTTGCGTTGGACGACCTGGAGCACGAGCTCCGATCTCGTTACGCCGTTCTCCTCCTCGCTGCTAATAGTAATTCGGCTCGGTGCCCTCGGTCCTTATTCTCCTCCGTCATTCGTCTTTAATCCTGAATTCGCGTCTCCGTCGGCTGGGCGCGAGTTCCCGACCGGTTCCAATCCTTTCTCGAGCATTTATTCAGCGACTTGCCTCTTAGTCCGCCTGGAAAGTCCATTTGCCCACTCTCCCTAATTCTTCTCGCTCACTCTGCCTGCCTCCTTGCCAAGTTCACCGGAGGGCCCACCACCCACCCACTCTCTCCTTTTCTCTCTCTCTCTCTCTCTCTCTGTCTCTGTCTCTCTCGCTTGAACATGCGAATATAGTTTTAGCCGAGGACGATACCAAAGTGGCCGAAAACGTTCATTCAGAAACCACGGGGTGCACGGAGCGTATTATTACTTACGTAATAAGGCATTTATTTATTTCAATAGCCGTAGCCAGGAGCTTCACTATTGTTGGGGTGCGACTTAACGATGCCGTACTCATACATTTTCCTCGTTGATTCGCGATTGCGTCCTGTAGGCGCGCTCCCACGGATGTCTGGGAAGGCGCTGAGCGATTGGAAATCGACAGCTGCGCTTGAGCACTCATTCGATTGCCTTGTCGAACGTGCGTCGAACGATAGGAACGGATTGGAGAGAAGAGGAGAGATAGGGAGAGAGATAGAGAAAGAGAGAGAGAGAGAGTGAGAGAGAGAGAGAGAGAGAGAGAGAGAGAGAGAGAGAGAGAGAGAGAGAGAGAGAGAGAGAGAGAGAGAGAGAGAGAGAGAGAGAGAGAGAGAGAGAGAGAGAGAGAGAGAGAGAGTGAGAGAGAGAGAGAGAGAGAGAGAGCAACGTCGTCGTTTAGCGGAGTGACGAGCCGAGGAGAAGAGCGATCGCAGCAGCGGCTCGCCGTCGACCGAGTCGCGGAGGTAGAATGGCGCTCGATTGGTGCGTTTGGCGATCGGCAAAGGTCGGACCAATGCAGACACTCGAGTCTAACCTAATAGGATAATTGTATATGTCGAACGCTCGGCCGTTTAACTTTCTAACGTAGGAGAGGAATTCGTTGGGTGGCACGGGATTCGGCGGGGGGTAATGGACCACGGGGCGGCGGGGCGGTGGGGCAGGGGGACAGAAGCAGGAGCTCGTGCGCGCCGCTGCGAGACAAATGGGCTGATCGGCCGCTGTAGGGGCCGGGAAATCGAGGCCGCGCAACGCCGCTGGCGAAAGAGGGGCCCGGGTGCCTCGAAGGTTCGCGCTCGCGTCGTTATCGCATACCGTCGGGGCAGGGCGGGGGATGGGTAGAGATGGCTGAGGACGCGGTGGCGGAGGAGGAAGAGGAGAGAGACCCTTCCGCTCAGGTATGCCGAGTGAGCTCGCTTGGCCAAGCGAGCGCCAGAGCTCCGAAAATTACGATCTCGAGTATTCGGGGAACTTCAGGTAGGTCGCGCGCGGGAGGCTGGGGTCTGATGGTCGGAGTCGCCTTTGGGAGCGTAGTAGCGCCAAGTGACTAAGAGGAGAAAAATTCGGAGCGCCGGAGGAGCGTCGGAAGGCGCGGAGGTGGCCGCTCGCGGTACACGTGGGGTCGATACGCACCTGCTGTCGGAGGCTCTCGGCTAGATCCGTCGTTCCCGAGCTCGAGAAGACGACGAGGACGGGCGTTGGGCGTCGAGCGGGGGTCGACGTCGAGGGTGGTAAGGTTACACGGTGGCAGAGTTACGGGCTCTTCTCGGACTTCCCTCGGTGCGACTTCTTCCTGGTGACTATCGGTACTCCTGGTGCGCGACGAGACACTCCCGTGTGGCCGAAGTCGCTGTGCGCAGTAGGCCGCGTGACATGTCGCGCGCCTCCGAGTCTGCCAGAGAGCGCGGGCGACGAGCCGGATCGAGGTGCGGCGCCTATTCGACTGAATTAAGGAAGAGAGTCTCGCGCGAGAGGAGCCGAGGACCGTCAGGAGGAAAAGGCTGTCGAGAAGGAGGAGGTGGAGGAGGAGGAGGAGGAGGTTGAGGCTAAAGAGGAGGAGAAGGAGGAGGCTTAGGTGGTGGAGGAGGTGGAGGAGGAGGAGACGGCAGAGCAGGAGGAGAAGGAGGAGGAGGAGGAGGAGAAGGAGGTGGTGGAAGAGTAGGTGGAGGAGGAGGTGGAGGAGGGAGATGTAGAGGAGGAGGTGGAAACAACAGCGGTTGCTGGTGCTGGTGGTGGTGGTGGTGGTGCTGTTGCTGTTGCTGTTTCTGCTATTGCTGTTGCTGTTGCTGTTGCTGTTGCTGTTGCTGTTGCTGTTGCTGTTGCTGTTGCTCTTACTGTTGCTGCTGTTACTGCTGCTAAAACAGCGGCGACGGCGGCTTCGGTGCTCTCGAAATCGTCGGTCGGAGGGGAGCACGACTGGTTCTCGAATTTTTTCGACTTTTTACCTTACCTGTCGCTCGAGTGCCGCTCCTACAACGTCTCGCTCTCTCCCTCACTCTCCCGTTCGCCGTTTATTGCTTAGATCTCCGTCCCCCGTCACCTCGTCCATCGTCGAGGCTTTTTTTCCCGCCGTGTCCCCTTCCCCTGCCTTTACCCGCATGACGAGCGTTTCACCTGTGCGCGTCTCCTTCCTGACCTCCGACGTCCAGACAAACGTGATTCTCTGCAGAGGTGGAAACATTGTCCAACCGGGATCTCGATACTGTAGAGAACGACGTTCGCCAGCATCACCCTCGACGACTCGCGCCCTTGTCAGCAATTCGGTTATCGTCGATGCTCGTCTCGTACTCGGAGTCCCGCCACCACTGCCTCCCACTCATCTCTTACGACGATAAGTGCCGCTTAAGCATTTAAATACTTCCGCCGTTCTCTCTCTCTCTCTTTCTCTCTCTCTCTCTCTCTCTCTCTCTCTCTCTCTCTCTCTCTCTCTCTCTCTCTGTCTATCCCTATCTGTTCGTAGAAACGTCTTTCGTGAGCGACATTACGTGTTATTTGATTTTTATCCGGAGCACTGGGAACTATCAACCTTCCGTCCGGTCTGATCAATTGATGAGGGAGTCGAGGAAGCGCGGACCAATTCTGACTAATGTTTCGTAACACGATTGTCAATTACCTCGGCGCTGGCGCCTCTTCTCCACGGTCGGAACGGACAATTGAGATCGGAAACGGCGTTTATGCTCATCTGCTGTGATGAGGGCGAGAGCGGGGCCCGATGAGGTAGTAGGTAAGGTCGTTAAAGTAGACCGCGAGCGATGGGACGACCGATAGCCCGGCGATGACTCGACGTTGAGGAACTCTCACGTCGAGACCTCCCCACCTCCCCTAGGCCCTAGAACCGTGTCGGTACGTACTGCCAATAACAGACCCCGAGATCCTAAAGAGCCTGGCACGAGCCTCGCCACGCAGCGGCAAGTCCGGCCAGTCTGATGAGCTCCCTTGCCTTTTCCTCATCTACCATGGCTGTACGGAGGGATTCTGGCCCGTTGGTCGAAATTTTCCAAAAATTGACGGACGCTTCCTCGCGTAACGATTATATAGGGTCTTCGAGGAAGCTTAGCAGCTTGCTGATCGACTTGCAGCGATCGTGCCTCCGACGACGACCAATACTGCGCATCCCGCCCGCAATCCCCTCATTTGCTCATCGGTCTTTAGTTTCTCTCCTCTCAGGCTCATCTCGGTCCATCGTCCCCTCCCCCCGCCCCACGCAGTCGTCCGGCTCGTCACGGCCCATCAGTCGGTCCTGGATCGTCGCACTGTATCATGGCACTGGCATTCGCACTTGCTCGACTCTCCGATTTCACGAAGGAATCTCTCGTCGCTCGTCCCAGGCTTCCGTTGTTCATTTAGTGTGGTGGCCCTTAGGACCCCGAGTTACGATCCCATCTCGTGTCCTTGGCTTGATCGAGTCGAGTCGAGTCGAGTCGAGTCGAGGAGGCGCATCGGCCGAGTCCGAGCGGACGTTGTGTACCCCTAGACCCCACGGAGTCCCGATAATCTCCCGTCAAATTCCATCTCCGATTGTATTATCGTCTGGACTATTGACGCAATGGCCATTCGTCATTCTCAATGTCGTCCAGCTGTCGGCAATCGTCCGAGCGATAATCGAGAGCCGCGGCACAAATCCGGGATAGAGGGAGATGGCGGCGATCGAAAGAAAGTCATAATGAGCGCCATCTGGGGACCTGGCAGGAGAGAACGGCCTCCGGGATTTTCTCCAATCCCCCCAGTCGGTCGCTGCAAATAACCTGGAGGAATAGACGACGAGTTTGCCAGCTCGTCGAGTGTAAGTGATTCCAAGCTCGTGCGCTCGATGATACTAGTTAGGCCGAGTTCGACGTATCATTTGCGCGTTGTGAGGCTTGAGTTTACGTGTTCGCCACCCACTACCCAGCGACCGTCGCACTAATGAAAGAAGCCTACGTGCGCTGTTAGCCTTGGGATAATCGTGTATGATCGCGGGCGGAGAGGGGCGCGTAGCCCGGTGATGACGGGACGTGAGGGAGAGGGGAGATGAGAGACGTCGTTGCTGGAGGGACACGTATTATTATGAGAAGGTGAGGCGAGTGCGATTAAAGAGTTTTCTTAAACGTGGCGTGCCTCTGCTGTCCATACGCTTGAGTATTCGCGTGATTAGGGGGACCGATAAAAGTGAGTGGTCAGGGTCATTAGTTTTGTACGAAGCTGAGCGGTGGTGATCGTCGTCGTGTTTTTTCGCTGCCATTTTATATCGGGACTTTTAAGACATTTGTTGATTAACGGGTATTTTTATGGTGTTTGGATGGGGGCCAGGGTAGCTAGCGTATGTTGTTGTATTGTTCGTATTGTTGGCTTCTTTAGTATGACGTTGTATTGATTCGTACGGGAAGAAGTATTTCGCTGGTCTTGGCTAATCTTATCGTCAACGTCTGCTCAACCGGCTGTTTATTTATAAATAATGTGTTTTTAACGTTGGCGTTCGACGTAGTATTTCGTAAATGAGTAGCGGAATTGCGGCAGCTTTGACTGTTAATGTTTAAGCGGTGACCGATAATATTATCTTACCGATAGCTTGAATTGTAAATTTCCTTGTGGCTGGGGTACGGATAGAAATTCTTGAGATTAATCTTGGGTGGTAATGATGAGAGTGGAGAGATTGATAATGTGTGGGGAAAAATGTTTACTCAACTGGGAGGCATTTGTTGTAAATACTCTCGTTTATCGATTGCCTCGTCGAGTGAGATCAATAACGACCGTTACTTTTACTTTTGTAGAAAAATGAGGCTCTGGCTAATATTGTTCGTCTCGATATTTGCAATACAGAACTGTGTTGCACCACCGGTTACCAAGCAGAAGAAAGAGGAAGCTGAAAATGAAGTGGAGGAGCTGGTAAGTACGATTGGCTATATAGTAATTGCAGTCCGTTATTATTTGTTGAGTGGCATATGCGTTTTCAGCCCGACGATGTGGAATATCGCAGGTACCTGGAAGAAGTTATATATGCCCTGGAGAGTGATCCAGATTTTCGGGAGAAGCTAGAAAAGGCCAACGAAACTGATATTCGTGTGAGTAGGAATTACTATTTTAAGAGAGAGGGTCCACAAAGAATTGTCGGTTAATTGCTTCTTCTTCTTCTTCCGCTTCTTTTATAGAATGGCAAACTCGCTGATGAACTTGAATACGTAAATCATAAAGTTAGAACGAAACTGGATGAATTGAAAAGAGCAGAGCTCGAAAGACTGAGGCATTTGGCGGTTAGAGAATACGAATTGTCGAATGGTTTTGATCCAAATCACTTGAAAATGGGTGAGCACGTGGATCACACAAATCCTCATACTTTTGAAATATACGACTTAAAGAAATTAATAGCTAAGGTAAACAAAGAAGCCATTATTAGTAAAGTACAAGAGGCATGTATTTAGCTATAAGTGTGTATAAGTTTGTATGTACATTTTCCAGACGACTCAGGACTTGGACGAGGCTGATAAAAGAAGACGCGAAGAATTTAAACAATATGAAATGAATAAAAAGTTTGAGCAAGAAGAAAAAATGAAAAGTATGAATATGTTTGTATAGATTTGATTAATGCGTGCGTTTGTATATTTATCTTTGAAAATCTTTCCTTAGAAATGAGCGATGTAGAAAAAGAAAAATATGAAAATGAACTACATGATTTAGAAAAGAAACATAAGGATCATGAACCAGTAAGTCAACTTACTAAACACATTATTGAATTATATGTGCCTGTATTTTATTTTTTTATTTGAAATTTTTGATATTTCTATTAATCGATAGTTGCATCATCCTGGTAGTAAAAAGCAGCTGGAAGAAGTTTGGTCAAAACAAGATCATATGGAAAATCAGGACTTTGATCCAAGAACCTTCTTCTTTATACATGGTATGGTTGAATATCGCGTTAAACTAATTTGAAAAATAATTAAGATACTTCAAATGATGGTTGGTACATTGTTTACTTATTGTTTCGTTTTTTTTTTTTTTTTGTTTTTTTTTTCAATAGATTTGGATGGTAATGGCGTTTGGGATCAAAATGAACTAAAAACTCTGTTCCTAAAGGAATTGGATAAACTGTATGCAGAGGGACATCCAGAAGATGATCTTGTCGAACGAGCAGAAGAATTAGAAAGAATGAGAGAGCACGTCATTCGCGAGGCTGATATTAATAAAGATGGGCTTATTAGGTAAATTGAATAAAATTGATTAAATTACGATGGTTTTACGCGAAGCGAGGACTTACTTAGAAACTCTTGCAGCTACGAAGAATTTTTGAACGAATCAAAGAAAGCAGAGTTTGAAAAGGATCCTGGATGGGAGCCACTCGATGAACAGCAGTTATACTCTGAGCAAGAATATGAAGAATATAAACAGCAAAAGGCTAAGGAAATGCAAAAGGTTATTTCTCAAAGAATGGTAAGATAATTATAAGCGTAACCTTATCATGTTTGCAAGTAAGCATGCTATTTATAAACTATTTTGTAATTTTACTCTACATTATTTTCAGTTGCATTATCTATATTTGTAATCTATTTTTGTGTGTGTGCGCGCGCGCGCGTGTGTGTGTGTGTGTGTGCGTGTGACTTTGAAAGATCGCATGCGTATATAAGAGTTCTTACCGAAAAATACAGCATTGATTTTTAGTAATTAGAGCAATTAACAAGCTGCTTGTGCATTGTTTTTTGCTAGTTGCAAGAGAATCAACCTGCTGGTCAACCGCCGGCTGGACATCAGCAGGTGAGAAACAGTAGAATTAATTTATTTTTCAAATGGGAATTTTAGTTGTATTTTAAATGCCTAAGATCATCTTTGTAGAATTACTTTTGAAACTTTTTTCACGTATTTAGTATAGCTGCTTGATTAGTACTTTATTCAAATACCTGTAAGCGCGACTGAGCTGAACGATATAAATGAATTTCAGTTCCCATCTCATCCCAATCAAGTACACCCAGAGTATGTACAACAGCCTCAATATCAGGTACCTATGCAACAGCAACAGCAACAGCAACAACAGCAACACTACCCTCAGCAAGGTCAATACATGAATCAAATGCCACCGCAGCATGGTCAATATAATAATCAGATGCCTCTTCAACAAGTGCCTCCGCAACATATGCAATACCCGAATCAAATGCCACCACAGCATGCCGCGTACAATCAGTTACCACCTCAGCAAGGACAATTCATTCAGCAACAGCAGCAACAACAACAGCAGCAGCAGCAGCAGCAGCAGCAACCACCACAGCAACAGCAGCAACAATTTTATCAACAGGGAGCACCAATTAACAACAATATGAATCAAGGACTTCCTCAACAAAATTATCCTGTTCCTAACCAGCAGCCACCACCTCAGTATCAATTCCAGCAAGCCCAGGTTATGCAAGATCCCAATAAAATTCATCCTGAACAATACAACGTGCCAGCTGGCCAGCAGCTAAATCAGCAACAAAATCAGCAACAAAATCAGCAGCCAAATCAGCAACAAAATCAGCAGTCAAATCAGCAACAAAATCAGCAACGCATTGATAGTAATAGCGTTAATCAGGCTGCTCAACACGTGCAACAAAATCAGCAGCTACCGGCTGGATCTCCGCATTTAATTAATCAACAGCAGCAGCAGCAGCAGCAGCAGCAGCAGCAGCAGCAGCAGCAGCAGCAAGCGTCGAGTGGACAGAACCAACCAAATACTCAAAATCAAATTCCTCAACAAACGCACGAACAAGTATCTTCCTTAAAGAATGCTCAGGTCCATTGATATGTACCCACAGTTGTTAAGACGTAATTGCCCTAGGATAATAGCACCGATTACACAAGACTTCCGGTTAAACTTTTACATAATGCCGCCAGACGCCATTTCATACTTAACATTTAGTTGACGAAAACACGAAAACTTTTACATTACAATGGAAGATATAATGGGGATGGAAGAGAAAGTGGTCGATATTGGTGATTTTTTAATTTTTAATGTGGATAGAACAAAAAAGGAATTCTTCGTTATTTAGGAATTGTAAAATTGTTAAAACTGACGAGTACGATTATGCATATCGGCAATTAACGATATACGCCAAAATTAAATAAAATTTCATTTGACAAAATTATATATTAAATTTCATTCGATTGTAGCCACACCTCGTAAATGTCAAGACTTCTCCTCCCCACCCCCACCTCTCTCCCTCTCTCCCTCTCTCCCTCTCCCACTCTCCCACTCTACCACCCAACCCCTTCAACATTAAGGCCGATAATACCAAATAGTAGTAGTAACAAGGTGGATAAATGAAAAACAGAGTTATGTATATATATTTTTTTTTTTTTTTTATATTTATTATTATTGCATATTGTTTACGTTAGTATATTACTTAGGTATACGTGCCAAGTAGCAACTTAAATGTATGATTGCGTGATTCTGTTTGTTCCTCGGTAGGTAGGGTAATGTACGCTTACTCCGTATTATATATAGGGTGTATTTATAGGTATAGTATAGTTTTTTTTTTTTTTTTTTTTTTTTTTTTTTTTTTTTTCGGTAAAACGTCACCTTAAGAGCTATTCGGTACAATAAATAAAAAGAATCAACGGATGGCGGCTCTCTATAAAATATCCAACTCCTGCTTGTCTTTTCTTATTTCTTCTCATTTAAGTCTTTTAGAACATTTCCGTCTCGATTTCGCTTTAAATGATACCCTCCTTATTGTTCTAGGCGACAGAATCATGTTTATGTTTATGCTTATTTATTTTTTCTTTTTTCCATTTTTTTTTTTGTTATTGTTTTTTTTTTTTGTTTGTTTGTTGCTTTTATCCATGTTCTTAATCATTTACTAATCTAAGCCTTGATGACGCTTGCTTAACGTTCAATTATTAAATAACAAATTGGTCTAGCTAAACAAAGAGGATTTGTATTCTCTCGTCGGTCAGTGAAAATTACTACAAAATTATACAGTAATGAATGGTCGTCGTGGTCGTCGTATTGGGCAAACGGAAAACAGGAACGAATTTCAAGGAAAGAGCCGTATGTATGGGCCTTTGGAGTGACACTCTTATAATTGACAATTTTATACGACCGTAGGAATAACAATTAGACGCTATTTTATCGAAAAATGATAAAAAAACAATTTATAATGCAAAACCCATACGTAAAATCATGCCTGTTTTCCATCACAATGAATTATTATTCTCGAGCTATGTGATATCGTAACGGCCGCTAATTGCCTTGTCGTGACGAATGAAAAGAAAAGTATGATTTATGCATTTTTATACAGGAAAAAAATTATTTGGCTTAAAAAATACTTGAGAAAACTGTTCGCAGCTATTGCATTCTTATTTCAGCTTCTTATTTCACCATCTTCTACGTCATTTACTTCATCTATTACTTCGTCTACGTCTTCCTCATCTTCTTATCATTTAAAACAGTCTTCAGTAGCGCCGAATAACTTTTTTCTTGAATCGCCGGAAGGAATAGCAAACGTCTCCATTCTTTCTGCAGAACGCAAAAAAATAAATAATTGTACAATTAATTCGTTAACTAATAGTATAATTACATTGAAGTAATAAAGCTTAAAGGAGAGAAGAGGCCGAATTGTCGTTCTTCTCATTGCCGTGATAATAAAATAATAAATATGTCCCGCGAACGAACTATAACACAATGATAAACGCGCTATTTACAGTACATAATGTATATAGTAGTATACGATGTAGTCGTACGCAATCGTGAGAATGTGCGATTATGATGAACGATCAAGGAAGTAACGCGACTTTACCAACGTCGTATGAGACTTTGATAAGGTATTACGCAAAAAAAAAAAAAAAAAAAAAAAAAAAAAAAAAACTAATGTTGTATAAAAAGTAAAGAAAGGG
>NW_011948423.1:7270935-7314136 GCF_000503995.2 Ceratosolen solmsi marchali
TCTAGATTTTACATCGTATAATTTCGAGACTTTGGTATTCTCGTGACTTGGATTTTTCCAAAGTAAAAAATAGCTAGTAAATTACGTTAAGTACGGCTAGATTTGCTTAAAGAGCTCCAAAGACAGTCCCAGAATCTCACTTTATTACTTTAAATCTTTAATCTTTTTATTATATCTTTTGTTACGTTAATAATTGTTTGCTCGTTTGTTTGTTTGTTTGTTTGTTTGTTCGTTTGTTAGTTTGTTTGCTTGCATGCTTGTTTATTCTTTTTATCTTTTTTTTTTTTTTTAAGTCAAGTCTCTGACAGTTTTTGCATCGTTCTTTTTTAGGGGAAAATGGAAGGAACCTTTCAATGAAATATAATCGAATGAGAAAAAAAATGTAATCTACAATAATGTTAAACCCCCCCCCCCCCCCCCCAAACCCTATAAGAAAACTATAATTATTAGAGAACAGGTCATATATATTTAAATTTAGCAGCGACTGTAAGAAACGTAGTGCCTCACCGATTACATCGTTCGAGAATAAAGAAGAAAGAAAAACAACGTACTCTAATTATTATTTGTTTAAACTTTCTCCCTTGCTTAAAATTCTTTGTATCAAGAATATCATTTGTATAATACAAAAGAGAAGTCTGTTATCGTATGGATATTTCGCTTGATCGCAAAATACATTCTATCAGTCAGCATCGTGCGTTCTTTGTCAATTATCACTCTTTTTTGCCATTCATAATTGAAGAAAGATATTTCAAGTTAGAAAAACAAGTGTAAAAAAATCTCGTAAAGCGCGACAACCAGGGCTATTTTCGCTTTTTTGCCACACTCAAGGTCACTTCAAATGTTTTGTTTTTATTTTCCCCTTGCACAAATACATAGCTTGATAATGACCTAAACTCGTAAATGCAATTACTCTCATTTTCAGCGAAATATTTTCATTTACTGAATATATCGGGCGAAGGCCTCGTGTGTTTGTTTTGTGTACGTTTTTTTTTTTTTTTTTTTTTTTTAATCTGAAGATTTCTAAAAAATAAAAAAATTAATTCTTTATCGCTCCCACTTTTGCTTTTTCTTTTCATTTTTTTTTTTTTAGCAAAGTCATGCGCAATTTCTTTTTTACAAAATTTTGAAAAATAGTTTGACTTTTCCGAAAAGAAGCACCATCATCCATGCGCCTTCTATAGCGTTTATCGCGCGTGTTTTGTCCTTCAATTTTTGTCTTTATTTTATACTTTCCCTCAAACACTGCCCATTCGTTCAATTCACTCGTTCAGCCGCATCTTTCAGTATTCGTCCCCATTCGTCCTCAGCCTCGCGCTCACACTCTTACCATTCGCACAATCATTAATGTCATTTGTAAGCCCTAAACCTTATAATTTTTATACTTGGCATACCCCAAATATGGCAGGAAGGCAATACTTAATAACGCGTACTTTAATCTTTTTTTTCATTTCCCTCGCAGAAATACCGTTCGCCTCCATCATTACTGTTTTCTTGTTGTTGCTGTTGTTGTTGTTGTTGCTGTTGTTGCTGTTGTTATTGTTATCCTATGTTATCCTTTATCTTCTTATTATTCTTATTCTTATTCTTATTCTTATTCTTCTTATTCTTCTTATTCTTATTCTTATTCTTATTCTTATTCTTATTCTTATTCTTATTCTTATTCTTATTCTTATTCTTATTCTTATTCTTATTCTTATTCTTATTCTTATTCTTATTCTTATTCTTATTCTTATTCTTATTCTTATTCTTATTCTTATTCTTATTCTTATTCTTATTCTTATTCTTATTCTTATTCTTATTCTTATTCTTATTCTTATTCTTATTCTTATTCTTATTCTTATTCTTATTCTTATTCTTATTCTTATTCTTATTCTTATTCTTATTCTTATTCTTATTCTTATTCTTATTCTTATTCTTATTCTTATTCTTATTCTTATTCTTATTCTTATTCTTATTCTTATTCTTATTCTTATTCTTATTCTTATTCTTATTCTTATTCTTATTCTTATTCTTATTCTTATTCTTATTCTTATTCTTATTCTTATTCTTATTCTTATTCTTATTCTTATTCTTATTCTTATTCTTATTCTTATTCTTATTCTTATTCTTATTCTTATTCTTATTCTTATTCTTATTCTTATTCTTATTCTTATTCTTATTCTTATTCTTATTCTTATTCTTATTCTTATTCTTATTCTTATTCTTATTCTTATTCTTATTCTTATTCTTATTCTTATTCTTATTCTTATTCTTATTCTTATTCTTATTCTTATTCTTATTCTTATTCTTATTCTTATTCTTATTCTTATTCTTATTCTTATTCTTATTCTTATTCTTATTCTTCTTATTCTTCTTCTTCTTATTCTTCTTCTTATTCTTCTTGTTACTGTTACTGTTTGCTGTTGCTGTTACTGTTGTTTTTTCTTCTTCTTGTTTTTTGTCTTTTCGTTTTTTTTTTTTTTTTTTTTCTGCTTGGATTCGGCTAATATAATAAGAAATTTTGTACATTTGGTAGCACTAGGATGTTAATTTGAATTCATCCGTACCACCCTGCCCTCGCACGTCATTATGTAGTGGGACGCTGCACCTCTTATATTTCTTTTCTACAAAATCACAAAAATAAGCTTTCACGAAGCGTCGAGTCACCATTCTTCCTTTTTGGTCTTCGGCGCTATGCAAACAACGAAAGAGCAAACTTTTTCTCGAGTATTTTAACGACATCGAGGAATCGTACGAGCTTACAGCCGCACTTGTTCATATAGCCAACGAAAATAACTTAAGTCCCGAAAGAAGAGCCGCGAGTATGGCGCTAATAAACGATAAGCGATCGGGTGATGGGATGGAAAGTGACGGATGAGCGGGACTGTGGAGGGGTGGAGGGACGGAGGGAATTCGACCAGCCGTATCTTCGCGGGTACGGCGTTTGAGGATTAAGTCGAGGTGACATTGAGGAGGTAGGGTGAAGAGGTGCCGGCTAGTGTTTATTACTATGGTTTACCAACCATAATGCGACAATGGCGGGAGGGGGTAGGGGAGACGGAAAGGAAAGAAAGAGACGTAATAAGAATGGCTCTCGATGAATTCGAAGTATAGGACAGCGACTCGACACTGCATTACTAGACTCGTAAGTGAAAAAAGCTGTTGCTCGATCTGGCTTTGGATTTTCGGTCCGTGTGTTTCGCTCTCACGCCACCACGCTTCAACCGACTGCGCATCTACAGTCCTCCTAGGCTCCAACGGAGTCGCGTAGTTTTTGTCCTTACTAACTATTATACATTTGGCGTTATAACGTATGGTACTGTCTATGCGTTTAGGTATAAATTATGTAGTACTTGCACTTGTTTCGCACCCCGCTGGGTTACAAAAAGGTCCGGCGGAGGCGAATTCTACATACATATGCGACATCTACTCGTACATTGTCCCAACGAAAGGACTGTGACTACCTAAAATTGGAAATATATCGCAGAGGCGACTCGCGACCGAGTCAGCGCGTGTTCGCGCCCTCCCCCTCCCCCCCCCCCCACCCCCCCCCCCCCCCCCCCCCCCCCCCCCCCCCCCCCCCCCCCCCCCGAGGGGGGGGGCGGGGCACAGGGGTCGCGACATCACCCTCGAAAAAGGAAGGAGCGCACTTTATTCGCTCATAGTATTTTTATTTTCTTTTTGATTGTAAGCCTCCGTTTAATCTTCAGCTCGTCGACCTCGGCAGGCCGCCTACCGTTCCTCTACGCCCCCCTTACCCATTCCCCCTTACCCCTCCCCCTCTCCATAGAACTCTCCATCCATTCACCAAGCCTTCCGTAACGTCCGGAACGCTCGGTCTCACCACTCTTATCCGGCATCTTGGCCTACCCCGACGATCCGGCCATCTATTTATTAACGTATTTATTAACGCATACGAGCGTACGCGGCTGGGACAAGCGGCTGCCGTCCCTTGGTCCCCGCCAGCTGGACCCGCGCAAAGACCTTCGGCTTAGCCCTAGCCAGTCCACAGCCTCACCTCGGGCTTGAGTGCATCCTGCAACCGTGTGCCTGTCTATCTCTTTGCCCGTTTGTCTGTCTGCCTACCTGTCTGCCTACCTGCCTACCTGCCTACCTGCCTACCTGCCTACCTGTCTACCTGCCTGCCTGTCTGCCTACATGACTACGCGTCTGCTTGCTTGCACGCGTGCGTAGGTGTCTGTCTGGCTGGGTGTGCGCGTTCGCGTGTGCGCGCTCCTCGTCACGGCGAGGCTTATATGTTGAAGAGGCGCTCGGGCATCGCTTGGCTCAGCCTCCTGTAGTCGAGTCCGTCGGGGGGTAACATAATCGCGGCGTCGGCCGTTGGGCCTGGAAGAGGGTCCGCGACTCGGCCCCCGTACCGGCCCTACTATTCGCACCGCGAGTCCGTCAGGGGCTCGAGTTTGACGGCGATCTTCTCCTTCTCCTTGAGAGCCGCGTGCGAGCTCTTGACGATCTGGGGCCGGGGGCTGACGAAGCTGCGCGCGGGCTTATAAGTCATGCCGCTGACGCCGATTCCGACCTCGACGCTCGAGGACAAGTGCGAGGGGTCAATGAGGGCGCCGAGGGGACTCGCCAGGGGCGACTCCATCGGGCTCTCGGGGGGGCCACCGGAGCCGGGGCTCGCGAGCCCGAGGTTCAGCGGCGAGTTGCCGTGGTTGCTGCTGCCGCCCCCGCCGCTCCCGCCCCCGAGCCCGGGCGTTCCCGCACCCGGACCCATCATCCCGGCCCCGTTATTATTGTGGTGGTGATGGTGATGGTGGTGATGCTGTTGTTGTTGCTGCTGCTGCTGCTGCTGCTGGTGCTGTTGATGCTGCTGGTGATGTTGCTGCTGCTGTTGCTGCTGTTGGCTCGCCTGTTGCATTGCTGCCTGGAGGTTCGAGGAGAGGTTGGACGAGAGGCTCGTCGAGAGGTTCGTCGCCAACATGTCGTGTTGCTGGGAGTGAGCCGCGGCGACCATACTGCACATTTGGTGTCGCAGACCTGCGGGCAAAAGCGGGGTAATTAAGAGTGTTTTTCCGCTCGTGGGCCGCCGAGTCCGTCGCTCGGCACCAATTTGTCATTTAATAAAACGAATCATCGACTTTCCAACTGCCGAAGAGACGTCGAAAGGATCGCCTCATTCCAGTTAACGGAAGCGCGCGTTGCAAGGACCAATTCATTTAATTTCATTTAATAGCGCGAGCGCTTACGCGATGGTTCAACGGGTATTTATATACTCAAAATAGACGTCAACTTGTAATATTAAAACAGATAATACCGGCCCGGATGCCCATACCCACCGCACCTCGTGGCTAGAGCGAGTGAATAAGCGCAGCCACGTTCTAAGGCGGGAAAAGGAGATTTCGGTAATTTACCTTGAGCGACGGCAGCGACTGCGGCCGCAGCTGCGCTGGGGCTGACTGCTCCCTCGGGTCCGTTGCAGGCGCCGTAATTCGCCAGGGCGGGGTACATGGTGGTGGGCTCCTCCTTGACGATGTGGGGCGAATGTCCGTCACGGAAGACCACCGCCCGGATCACGCCGCGAATGTGCTCGTCAGGCCAGACGCCGAGCAGGATCCTTTGGGGCCTCCCCCGGCCCTTCGGCCGTAAATCTGCAAAACAGACTCGGACTTAGTAGGGAGCGAGGAGTCGACGGGCTCCGCAGGAAGTGATGCGACGGTCGTTCGAATCGCCCGGCATCCGATGGCGACCTTGTCACTCGCGAGTGCTCGAGAACGTCGGTGGGTTAAGATAGGATGGTGAGTGCGGAGCCAGATGAGGTCGAATTAGTTTGCGGATGCGGAGGTGGGTAATGTAAAGGAGTCAAAGGGAAAGAGAAAAGTAAAGAAAGCTGACGCATAGCCAACCAATGCTGGTAAAATATTATATACGCCGATAGCCAAATTAAAGTTTATAGTACTTAAAAACGTATCGTTAATCAAAATTCTAAATATACATTGGCAATAAAACTTGCTAGACTGTCACGTCAATTATACAGTTTATAACGAGCAGTTATTAAGTAGTTCTAAATTAAGAAAAACTATAATAATTTCATTTTATAGTGTTCCGGATTGTATACTTTTGAATAATTTTATACATCTGCGAGGCTCGTAATGTTTATTTTTCTAAATTATTAGCGTAAAAATGTTTATTCAACATTGCATCTTCGAACATAGCACAAGTATCGGATATTTTTAATTTCGAGAATTTACACATTCCTCGTGTGCTAGTGTTATATAAAAATACAACAGCAGCCCCGTCGCTAAAGTAGGACGGACGACCCTCGATGTTTTGGGTGGTGGTTAGTAGTCGAGGAGAAAAGCGAGGGGTGGGCCAGTATCGCCGATTTTGGGTCCGAATCGCCGCTCGGGACAGGCTGATGGACGACGTGCGCGACTGATCGAGCGAGCCCCCCTGTTTACCGAGGTGGCAGCGATAGGGAAGGATTTGGCGGACTTGAAAGAGCGTTGCAGCATGGCACCATAGGCGTCAAAATCGCGAGGAAGGAACGAAGAAAAGGAGGGAGAAAGACAGTCGGAAAGTAGGGGGCGGGCGCTGAGGCGATAGCTAGAAAAGTTAAAGATAGTCGCGGCTGTTAGCGCTGGACGTTAACGGCGCGTTTCGTCGGCAAACAATAAAATAACGAATGAGAGCGAGTAAGTAAACACAATGGCCGTCAAATCGAGTAACCACGGAAGAGAGCGAGCCTTAATACATCTGCGCGCCAAGCGACTCGCTCTTTGGCCCCGGACGAGGCTCGATGTGTAATTGTACCTTTTACGAGCGATGCTAAAATCACTGAGAGAGAGAGATAGATAGAGAGAGAGAGAGAGAGAGAGTGAAGAGGGAGGCGTATACGTGTCCTGTTGCACCGTAGTTATTTCTTTTTTCGCGCACATATACGTCGAAAGAAAGAGAGAGAGAGAGAGAGAGAGAGAGAGAGAGAGAGAGAGAGCAGCGAATCGGGGAGAAGAAGAGAGGGGCAGAGAGCTTTCGCTATTTATAAACGTCGCGCATTGAAATTTTCTTCTTATCCCCTTAATGACTGCATTTCGGTTTTAAATTACACTTACCGGCTCCACCGTCGGCGCTCGGTCCGAGCATATTATGGACTCGGTTCGCGTAAAGTACGAACGTCGGGTATGGAATATCGTATTTTCTGAAAAAAATAAATACAACAATGTTAAATTGTTCTTCTTCTTCTTTTTTTTTTATCTCCTATGACGAGGTCTCACCCCATCAAGAGCTGCGTAACCCAAATATATCGATTGTGCGATTTACGCACGATTGTCATGACAGGATTGACTACGACTGTGTATTAGTGTCATCGTCACGGTAAGTTAAGCGGTCGACTGGGAGACTAATGCTTTTCTTATATATTCGTTCCTTTGCTAATTATCTTAGGCACCGAGAGAAGCCAGTTTTTCACGTTTTTCACATTCTTCACGTTTTTCACAATTGGATATCTTGGATTCTCCTGACAATTTCATCACCATAAGCTCCGATCTATTATTAGGACAATCGTTGTCTACGATAGCATTTGTCATTGCTTTTTTACCGGATGGCCGGGGCTTTTTGGGCTTTCAGAGCTTTCTAATCGTTAAATTTAAGACTTACTTTCAATGTTCCATTTCTAAATTTTCATTTTTTTCATTTCTTTTCTTTTTCTCTATTTTTTCTTTTTTTTTTTTTTTTTTTTATCTCTTCAAAACGCAATTTTTCAATTACCCAAAATTAGAGAAAAAAAGTGAAAAATAACATAAATTAAATAAAACTTTTTTATTGTATTTATTTATGTGCGATGAAAAGCTAAGGAAAGGAAAAAAAGGAAAAAAAGAAAGAAATTATTAGTTTCTTAATACCACGAATGAAACCATTTAATACAATTTTTTTTTTTTTAATTGTCTTTAATATATCTAATGAAGATAAAGTAGAATTAAAGGAATAAAAGGAGTAACCGCGCCAATTACATTATACGTTTTGGCATGTGAAATATAAATATTATTTATCGTTATTGAACAAAATAAACGTGCTTCTCTATTTTATTTGTCGTTTATTCTCATAATCTTGTACATTTCTTACGACACACTATCTTAATTCAAATGAAAGTTCACTACTGCGATAACGAAGCATTTCAAACAGTTTACTTTTTCTTTTAAAGAATTTTAAAGGCATATTTGTGCAAAAAGAAAAAAGAAGAAAAGAAAAGTAGAATTAAACTAGTAATTAAATAATTTAATCAAAATATTATTACACGTGTAATTTAATTAGAGCTGAAATGTAAAATATATTTTGTAGAAGAACTGGTCTACAAAATTGTAATTAACAATTTTATAAGTGTGTATAGTGTGTGTACTACAATTGCTAGAGTGGAGGGAATAATGGAGTGCGTACGGCTTACTTTAAAATAAAAAAAGAACGAGAATGAAAGAAGAACGAAGGAAAAGAAAAACGGTCTACTGAACTTAGCTAATGTAATGAACATAAAAGATTATTTAGAAAATGTTAAAGACTGCAAGACATACAATTTAAATCTTCTTGTGCAATTTTTAAGAGAAAGCTCATTCAATTAATATGTATCTCGAGTGACATAATATTAAAATTCCAGTATTTAGATATTTATTTAATTTGACGAAATTTAATTCACGCTCAGATTTGCTATAAATATATTTGGCCAATTTGTGTGCGATCGTACAGATATTTTAACGGTCTCCCCCCCCCCCCCCACAACGAATTGCACAATAAGCAATTCCAATTCTAAAATCCTTTCCTAGCCTTACTCGCCACCCCCCCCCCCCCCAATCTTCTTATCTACTCAATGGGCAATTGAATTATATACAGTATCATTATTAAAATTATACAACACATATTTCAATTTTTTTTTTTTTTTTTTTAAACGTTTGCACAGCCTTTACAGCCCCGCCGTATAAAGTAGCTCTTAATCCACGGTATTCTCGGGGATAATAAATGTCGCGTGCATTAAAGATTCAGGGAAACAAATGGCGGGACGAGCGCAACTTTGTTTACGGAAGGGAGAGAAGCGCGAGAAATTTGGGTTATCGCTCGTGGAGAAAGAAGAAAGATGCATGGTTACCTGGCAGCCTGGCTCAACGAGAGACCTTCCTTTAGTACACTAAAGATCGCTTCCGCCATCGTTTCCGGCCGCCAAGACTTCAAAGGTCCGCGTTCTCGAAAGCGCAGATTGTGCACGAGACTCTGATTGGTGTTCCAGCACTTTTGCCACATCGACTGCAATTGATACTGATAACTGTCTGCTGTAACAACCCCCCAAAATTCAGGGATAAAATGTTACTACATGATATTAAGGTGGCATTTGGATAATGCAATGTTAATAAATATAATGCTCAGAGTAAATATACATATACATGTGTTGAAGTAAGAAAGAAAACATGTCAATTTATTTAAATTTGGACTCTTTAACAGCAACGACAAAAATATAAAAGAGGAAACAAAAAGGAGAAAAAAAAGAGAGAAAAAAGTCGACAGTAAATTGATAAGATTTGCGTCGCGGATTAAAATTCGTTGTGTGCCAGAGGAGTAGTAGTGGCTGGTTTGAAAAATTAAGTCTTTAAAAGTTGGCAACTGTGTTTCTTTTTTTGTTTTTTGTTTTTGTTTTTGTTTTTTTTTTTTGTTTTCATGTATATAAGAGTTATTATCGCTCTTGTTTTTATAAATAATATTAGTACAAGAAGATCAGCAGTTGGCGTATCATCATCGCCAACGTCTTGCATAACCTATTTCATTGGATTTTTCTTTATCTTTGCTTTAACTTTTCATTTATTCATATATTTTTTATTTTTTGTTTGTTTTTGTTTTTGTTTTAGTTTTTTTTTTTTGTTTTTTTTTGCGTTCGTTCGTTCGTTCGTTAAAATCGTATGGAGAAAACTGCCACAGGTCTAGGTAATGCGATGGAAATGTAATATTTCTGAATAACATTACTTTAGTTATAACAGGTACCTTGGACTGGCTTGGACGTCTGAAAAAGAAGAAAATAAGACACAAAATTGAAATGAGGGGGAAAAAAATATATATAATTGGTCTGTGCGGCGGTTTGTTGGGGGGGGGGGGGGGGGGGTAAAATTATTTAAATCTCACTGCATCGTATCCATGACATTTCTCTCGATTATTCTCCAAGTTATTAATGTCATTGCGTTTATTATTATTGTGATTATGTACGAGCGGCTATCTAAAGCCACTAAAAAAACGGCGGATGGGGAGGGGGGGGGGGGGGTTTGGGGGGGGGGGGGGGGGGGGAGGAAAAAAAGAACGAAGGCTTTTAAAGTTGTGGGTAACGGAATTGATTTTATATGTATTCACATAATTGTTTACAAAGTCATCGTCGCCAACTGTTTTATTACAATGATAATAAAACACGAAAATAATAGTAATAATAATAATAATAATATTAATGATAATGATAATAATAATAATAATAATAATAATAATAATAATAATAATAATAATAATAATAATAATAATAATAGAAGAGTTATTTGTTTCCAATGCTGCTGAGAGAAATTATTTTCATAATTTCCAAAACTTGAATGCTCATATTACTTCTACATCTTTGCTTATAACGAGCAATGAACGCCATAATAGTCGTCGTAGTCGTCATCGTAATAATCGTAATATCGAAATCGCATTAATAATATTTTATAATAATTAAAAGATTAATTATGAATAGAAGAGGAAAAAAAATTTAAGTAAGTAAGTAAGTAAGTAAGTAAATAAGTATGTAAGTAAGTAAGTATGTATGTATGTAAGTAAGTAAGTAAGTAAGTAAGTAAGTAAGTAAGTAAGTAAGTAAGTAATAATAATAATAATAATAATAATAATAATATTAATCATAGTAATAATAGCAGCAGTGGTAGTAATAGTAGCGGCACTAATTAACGATAATAGCCCTCTCTGCTTCGCATACATTGGATTGTTCATGCTCTTAAAAATTAGTCGTTATAAGCGTTTCGACTTAACGATTTATTACATCGGAGGACGGAAGAGACAACATCGGCGCGACGAAGAACTCGCTTGATCCTCGGAGCCGATTAGGCTACAGAAGCGAAAATTCTCTTTTCATTTATTTGCGCGCGCGTGTGCGTACATGTCGCGTACATGCTTATGTCCGTCGGCGCAAGCTCGAGACGAGCGGTTGCCGGTATGCAGCGCCGATGGCCCCGATCCACAGCGATTATTTGACGGTTAAGTTATTAAGTGTAATTAGACCTCCTCCAATTTCATGATTAA
This sequence comes from Ceratosolen solmsi marchali, assembly GCF_000503995.2. Taxonomy (NCBI): domain Eukaryota; kingdom Metazoa; phylum Arthropoda; class Insecta; order Hymenoptera; family Agaonidae; genus Ceratosolen; species Ceratosolen solmsi. The sequence goes on from NW_011948423.1 coordinate 7,282,180, forward strand.
TACAATTAATTGGAAAAGACGTGTATGGCCCGGAGACGTGAGAGCCTCTGCTTCGCTACTGCGGAGAAAAAGTGCCGGGGTTAAGGCAGCACTAATTCCTTATGAAATCTTAATGCGCGACGCAAATTTAAAGGCATCGAGAGCTCGGTGCTCTATTAATTGCAAAAAGGCTTTGCGAAGTCTGTAAATTTTTTTGGACTTAAAACGCACAACCGGGGAAGGAAGCGAGTGATTCGTAACGCGATTACAAGTCAATGAATTTTCCCTCGTACTCGCCTTTCTTACCCTCAGACTTGCTTCAATCTCAATTCCCAGCGGTCACTTTACTCCTTCCCACGCCATCTACTCGCACTCTCATTTTAACTGATAATCGATTAAAGGATAAAGTTTATTTATGAGTATGTCATGGCATGGAGCCTTTCTGTCTTCAGTCTTTACGTAGAGTGATAATCCACTTCGTCGATTGCTTAATCCTACGTGTCACTCTTACACACTTTCGCATCTATTTAATTCCAAAAAATTTAAAGACCTACTAATTAGTAGTACGACTTTTTTTTATTTTTTATTTTGCTTTCTCCGCGTGTCCAATAAACAGCTTAGTCGCTTACATTTAATAAATCGTGTATATAAAAGGCACTTCGTTCATTATGACTTATGGTCTAATGGCGATTTCGACAAAATGCTTTGTCACTTAAATGAGGAGCCAAAGTTATTTACGTTCATTCGCTGGCTCCAAGTAATTTGACTCGCGTATTAAATGTCAACTCTCTGTCTTTCGTCGAATACGCTCTTTACCATAACGATAAAACGTCAAATTTACAAAGTACATGACAGACTCTTTATTGAAAATTTCATGTATAGAAATCATTGCGGAATTTTTGTAATTCTCATCGTCGGATGCATATGTTTCGAGTTTGCATTTAGCGTAATACTTGATTCGTCTCTTGCTTCACTCGATTCGCTCTCTCTCTCTCTCTCTCTCTCTCTGACACTCTCGCTCTCTACTTGCAAGTAAAATATACGTCACATAAAAATATATACTTTTTTTACACACACACACACACACACTCTCTCTCTCTCTCTCTCTCTCTCTCTCTCTCTCTCTCTCTCTCTCTCTATCGTTCTCTCTCGCTCTCTCGCTCTCTCGCTCTCTCGCTCTCTACTCGCAAGTAAAATATACGTCACATAAAAATATATACTTTTTTTATTTCCGAAAGTTGACTAAAAATTTCGACAATCACTTTAATCGCTTGACAGACTCTTTAACGCTACGTCTTCACATACATAGCTTTCTTTACAAAATATATAAAAACATTTCCCTATAAAAATATAATATTGTCGTAAACGTGTGAGTGAGATAATTATAAGAATTTTCTATTCTTACGCTAATTGGTCGATATATAATATCTAAAGCTACAGTCTAAGCTAATATTTATTATGAATTTGTACAGTCGATAAGGAATGTCATTTTCACTACAAACTTAATGCATGCACATGGAATTTTTAATTTTTATTTAATAGTCGAGGCATCGAAAGTAGGAGAATACATAGGAAATACGAACAATGGAATTATCGATGGCTTATTTAACAATAAGTCCTAGGCACGGATATCACCGGAAGTATTATGTCGCGACCGATGTTCCGCCTTCCTTCTCATTTTCTTCTTCTTGCTTTCTTTTGTAGAAAAAATGAAGGGACACGGGCGCGAATCACAATCCGATCGACGATCGATTACCGATCGCGAACACGTAGAACGGAGAGGAACATTTTGCGATGCGATCGGACAAAACGAAAAAAAAAAAAAAATGTGGGGAATGTCTGAGTGAGCCGAGTACCTGCCACTAAAGCAACAATTTTAAGTACAATTTTCAACATTACCAACCAATACATGCTGAATTGGAAAACAACTTGTTGATCATATAAATAGTGCAACGATAATCGTTACGAGCTCAATGGCAACACGTAGAAGAACGCTCTGATAAGCAACGATTATAAATAGTTTCGAGATTTGACAGGATGTGGGCGAAAGCCCGCGAAAGCCAATGAACGGCAACGAGTAAATCGACAATAACTTTAAGACGAGGCTACGGCAAATTATCGAAATCGAGAATGTTTTCTGGCACTGGCTGATCGCGAAAACGAACAACGGCTAAACTGCCGAGACGCGACGTACGAAGGGCGGAGCCGAGTCAGGCCTCAAGGAAAACCTCAAGGAGAACCTCAAGGAAGTGAGATTGCCAAGATGTAGGAGACGAAGTGGTAGGTAGTGAGTGGAGCGATACGAGGGGGGAGTTGAGAACCGAAAGGTCAGAGGTAAAGACGCTTGGTAGTCTTTGCTCGCGAAGCCTGTCTCTCTCTCTCTCTCCCTCTCTCTCTCTCTCTGTCCCGCGTCAGTTGACAAGATTAAATTATCGGTTAAATAATCCCGGGTATAGACTGTTCGAGGCAAGACTCGTATCCCCGCGAAAACGGACCGCCGAACTCGGTCGGATGAGGAGCTACGTCGATGACGATAAGTTGTTCGCCCTTACCAAATGGCTCAGAAATTTGGAATAAAAGATTTGGCATCTTATGGAATAACGAGATAATGGATAAAGATAAGCGCGCGGGTAGAGCTGTATCCTGAGATGGTGGCGGCGGCGGCGGCGGCTTATCCGATCTATGGGCAAGAGAAGCCGTAACTACAAGGCCGCTTCGGCTCCCAAGATAAATAATCGGTTAATTGCCGCGACGATGAGTCGGCCGCCTAGGATGAGATGCCTGAGCGGAAAATGCCCGTTCTAATGGCGATGATCGCTGCGATTGTCCTTGGCGAGCCGAGTACGCGATGGAGCTTAATGAGGGATGATGGCTCGAGTCTCGGGTCGTGCTCCTCGCGCCGCCCCATACGATTCTCGCCCGATCGGTTGGAAATCACGTGCTCCACGACGAGCGAGCTTATCTCCACCTACTCGCCCCCCTCCCTTGGACTAATTCTTGCCTCAGAGGTTTTTCGCTGAAGCCCGCAGCTCGCGACAGCCCATTCGTAATAGGGCACACATTGGCGGACCAGCTCTAGTGCTCGGGCCAAATAATCGTATCGAGCCCGTAATTGCGCTAAGTGCAGCTTCTTGCATGCAATAAAATAAGATTCCTTTATTGGTTTACGCTTTACGCCCGCATACGTAAAAATAATAAGTTTCTAGGATGATTTGCCGTGGCTTCGATTTATGGCACTGTACACGCGATGTCTCAACGTCGTCTCGTTGTTTTCTTCCTACGCTTCCTCGGCCATCCAAAACTCTCTCTCTCTCTCTCTCTCTCTCTCTCTCTCTCTCCCTCTCTCCCTCTCTGTGTCCCTCATTCCAAACTTTCACTGCGTTGGCTAATGCGTCCATGTATACTTAAAACGAAAGAAAATCTATTGCTCGACGATCAATGGATCGCTTCATTCCGAGTATATAATTTTTATTTTGCCTGCAATTCTCATTGTTTGCTGTAAATTATCTTACATTACATATTATTAGCTATCTAAAAATATCAATCATTATTCCGATGTAAGTGGAACTTGAGAAAATCAGCGCTTGAATATAAACGTTTGAGTATTAACAGTACTGCATTATAATATTGTTGATATATTATACGATTGCTAGACAATTATCTTATTTAACTTGTCATTTTTATTATTCGTTATAAATTACCTTTATTTACTTATGTTCTAGAATATACCGAGGCAATCTCATTGATATGCGAATGTTCATATAATCATAAATAAACGAGCAGCACATTTGAAATAAATATTCATTGTTAAATAATTCTTTATAATTTAAAATAATTATATAAGCCTACGATAAGTCGAATGAATAAGTTTTATTTTTTCATAAAAATTTATCTTATGCAAGCAGATTACGTGTTAATATAATAGAAACATATATGCAAATGCATTTATTCAGTATTAAAAGTTTTTCTATAAATGAATTTAAAGGTCTCGGAAATAATTAAAATAATAATGAATATTTAATAGTTAATAAGAATCTTGGCTCGAAACCAATAAAAGAAAAACAAATTTTTTTTTAAAAAATACAAGAATAAGTCGAAAGTAAAGCAAGAAAAATTAAATTATCGCGGAATTATTTACATTATCGATTTATTTAGAATGAGGAGTAAAAATTTACGGTAGTTTAAATAAAATTTCTCCAAATTAAGAGAATAAGAAAATATGACGAAAAATGAAAAGTAAAAAATAAAAATTGACGAATAAAATATCTACGTCAGCTAGCATGGAGAAGAAGACAAACAAATACTCTTTTACGATTCAAACAGAGATAATTTTAATGTTAATACTGTCAGATCGTAAACAAAAAAAAAAAAAAAAAAAAAAAAAAAAAAAAAAAAAAAAAAAAATAAAACACACACACACACAAACGCAGAGAGAAAAAGAAACGAAGCGACCGTCAAAATAAAAATAAATTTATTGCAGCGCACTTCTTGAAATATTATATTATGCAATATAAATGAAAGCTACATTATTATAATACGAATACACAAGTTACATATAAATTTTCATATTTTATAACGAACTCATTGTACGCACGTACATGCGCACGCACATGCATATGCCCGCGTACGTATTACAGGCATGCGCGCGTTTGCGCGCGTCCATCTACTTAAGCATACATATGCATAAATTTATGTATAATTCATAGATATAAAGTTATGTAATATTGCTGCAAAATAAAGCACGTGCATTAGCGTACAAGGATAGGCACTGAGCTCACTATAAATTTATACGTATAAATTTAACGGGCGCATTTATCGTCCGGCAATTGGGTCTGACTTTTCCATCGAATGCAACATGGAGTACAATGCGGCCCCGTAATACATCGTGAAAGCTTGCGCTAAGCAGCCACGATAAACGTGATATGTAAAATTACACGGGCAGTAGGATAGAAAAGTTTGCCGACATGGAGCACCAACGCATTAACCAAACGCGGCGCATTGCGGAATGAGTTCCGAGGATATTAAAGATATTAAAGAGCCGCGCATTTAATGTAGAAGGCAGAGCGTTCGAACGAGGGGAGAGGAGAGTAGTAAAGCGCAAAGTCGAGGCTGCGTCGCACGTGGTGGGATTGCGCGCAAACGCTCTTGGCCTTCTTATATTTAAATGGCATAGCCAGCGCCGCTCTGACAATTCTGTTCCAATAAATTCCTCCCAATGGGGCCCAGTACGGCCCTACAAGGGCGTCCTGAGGAAATCAATGGCAGAGTATACTTGGGATTAATGGACGGTTGGTGGAGCTAGTAAAAGGAGGAGGAGGAGGAGGTGGTGGTGGTGGAATCGAGTCGCGTGTCCAATGTTACGGACGTGCGAAATGAAACGTCGATGAAACGAGTCGGGGTGTGGGGGCGGGTGTGGAGAAAGGAAACGCGGTATCATGAGCCATCGCGGACGCTCATCTTAGGCGCCTTGGTCTCTCGGTGGGGTGACGGGTGTTGGGGATAGGGTGGGGGCTGAGGCCGCTATCATTCGTTATCGTTTTCGTCGTTAAAGTAGAGAGAGACGATGCCGTGCTTCTTGCAGAAGGCCCACCACCAGCGAAAGCCGGAGAGGCCGGTGAAGGAGAAGCCGGGGTCGCGCTGCCGCCTCAGCTTCTCCACGAAATTGAGGATCGCGTTGAGGGACTTTTTTGTTCGCCGATTATAGGGGCTGACGCTGATGTCGCAGCAGAACTCGAGCACCGCCGTCTCCTCGGCGTTGTCGAGGGCAGCCTCCTCGAGCACCATCATCCTCTTGGACTTACCGAGGATGTTGTCGTAGAGGGTGCCCTTGGGTATACCGTACTTGCTCGAGGCCTGGGTGAAGCGCATCTTCTGCGTGACTACGGCCTCGATGGCCTCCTGGAGCTCTTGCCGCGTCCACGTCGGCGCCTTCAGCTTCAGCAGGCTCGAGTAGTCAGCTAAAAATCAGCACACATCGACTAGGGATTTATACACGTTATCCGGTCTTTTGGTTTGTTTTTTTATTTGTTTGTTTGTTTATTGGTTTTTTTTTTTTGTTTTGTTTGGGGTTTTTTTTTTTTTTTTTTTTTTTTTTTTTTTGTTGTTGTTGTTGTTGTTGTTGTTGTTGTTTTGCAAGTGGGAGGGGGTGTGGGGGCTGTCGGGGCGGGCAGCAGGGGTATACATAATAATGGTAATATCGATTGGCATTGCACAGGGCTACGGGGATCATTGCAACTTAAGTGCTCGTTATGGAAAGTCTCTCAAGTCTTTTTCAAGTGCAGGATTTTTGCGAAACGAGCAACCGCGCTCGATTCCAGACGAGCGCGCGGCATTAACTGGTCCGCACTCCGAGCTGCATCGTTGTTAAGATTTATGGGTATTCGAAACTCACCTGCTATACTGGAGGTGGAGGCTCCGAGCCAAGCGTGGGATGATTCCAACAACTTGGCCTGAAACAGACAGAAACATAAGAATGCGTTAGTGCTTCGATTCAATTCTCCGGCCCGAGAGTCGAGCTTACGCTATTTATCATAATTAAAAACCACTGGTGCTTAGTCGCTCTCTACCTCACTCGCCTCGGTCTCCGCATCCAAAAAAAAAAAAAAAAAAAAAAAAAAAAAAAAAAAAACATAACTCTGAAATAATCATGGCCACGGCCATTAACCCCATTTCGCAATTAAAACTCAGCCCTTTCCTTACTTATCCCCATATTTTTCTCCTTCCTATGGCATCAGCTCCTCCTCCTCCTCCTCCTCCTCCTCCTCCCTTTCCTATCACGGGCGCTTTCTCCACTTCCACACTTAACATTTATTAAAAGCACCGCGTCCCTCGGCACCCTTTGTCCGATGCATCTCATCTCAAATTAATTTGCCATCTCAAATTGTTGCCAAATGTCGTGTCACTAGTCGCTCGTACGATGAGTCAATGCTTTCACCACCACTAGTAGCAGATTCCCGAGAGACGAATACGCTCGAGCGGCTCGTCGACTCACTCAATTGCCAAAATTTTGACGCGATCGTGCGCTCTCTCTCTCTCTCTCTCTCTCTATCTCACCCTCTCTGCGCAACTCTCTGCTCCTCTGCGCATGCGTGCGTGCGTGCGTGCGTGCGTGTACGTGTATGTGACATGTTGGTATTGCTATTAGCGATGTGCACGCAATTTCGTGGATAGCTAATCTGTCACGATGGAACATTCATTCTTGTCTTCGTAATCTATGGATAATCATATAAACGCTGACGAATAATCCGACTTACGTTAACGTTACTGCTGGAGTAGGAGCTCGACTTAGTCCAATCACCAATTCGCATCCCAAAGAATAATCAATCGCAGGGTGAAGGATATTTATCCCTCCCCCCTCCCCCTCAACTCCTGCCCAACCAGACTCTCGCCTTGGGTGGAAATAATCGGCGGCGCCGGATAAATTGTTACAGTTCAAAGCTAGACAAAGACAACTCGACGAGACGCATAAGCGCCTAAGAAGGTGCATTTTGGCAATATAGTTATCGCAACTTTGCCAATATGCTGTGGCTGAGGAGGTTAAGAGAAGCTAAGAGAGACCGAAAGACACACGGCAAGTTGCCTCATTTGGAAAGTTCCTCGTCGTGCGCGGATTTCGCTGAGATCGGCGCGAGATAGGAGCTTCCAGCCTCCCTATTCCCTTAGCCTCGCCTATATCAGACAGACACACCGAGGCACGCGGTCTCGGACTTTTGAAATTAATTTTTAAGAGACTCGGTGTCTCTCTCGCTCGTTGATTTGCCCTCTTACCGCCTACGCGCCTACCGCCTACCCGGTGCAGCGTTCTCCTAAAGCCTTCCGCTTCTGCTTCCGTGCCTCTTTCGCCGAATTAATAGACGCTGCGACCCTCGCAGTTTTTTTTTTCTTCGCGCTCCCCGACTACTATGTAGATCGTACGCAATGAGACTTCGTGGTGTTTGTTCGCTCGAACGCAGCCTCCCGTAGCCTCCCGTAGCCTCGCGTTGGGCCCGCCTCGCGGCCTCAGCATCTCAGCCCTCGGTGGCCGAGAAATCAAGCGAAACTCTTTTTCAAGAGGTCGGGAAGCAATTCGCTGCCTCTCGTAAAATACGTTTTATTCCCCGGGCAAAGATAAAATACAAGCGGCTCCATTTGTATCTCAAATCACGAGTGCAGGTATACCAATACGCGTTTGGGCATTATGTATTATTCAAGGCCTTTCCACGGTCTATGCCTCATGATTTTTATGTATTTATTAGGAGTCGCGCGGAGCCAAATGAAATCGCTTTACAACGACGCTTTTATGGATAATGTCGGAAACAAAAGTTTTATGTCCCAATATTTATACGTAATAATCATAATAATAATAACAACAACAACAACAACAACAACAACAACAACAACAACAACAACAACAACAACAACAACAACAACAACAACAACAACAACAACAACAACAACAACAACAACAACAACAACAACAACAACAACAACAACAACAACAACAACAACAACAACAACAACAACAACAACAACAACAACAACAACAACAACAACAACAACAACAACAACAACAACAACAACAACAACAACAACAACAACAACAACAACAACAACAACAACAACAACAACAACAACAACAACAACAACAACAACAACAACAACAACAACAACAACAACAACAACAACAACAACAACAACAACAACAACAACAACAACAACAACAACAACAACAACAACAACAACAACAACAACAACAACAACAACAACAACAACAACAACAACAACAACAACAACAACAACAACAACAACAACAACAACAACAACAACAACAACAACAACAACAACAACAACAACAACAACAACAACAACAACAACAACAACAACAACAACAACAACAACAACAACAACAACAACAACAACAACAACAACAACAACAACAACAACAACAACAACAACAACAATAATAATAATATCGGAGGATTGGAATCATTCGACCCTTATCGGCTGGATGCTTGGGTTTCCATAATAATGCGCCGTCTGCATGGAGGCGCGGGACCGGTAGGCGTTACAGGCATCCAAATAAAATACAAACAGCCCAAGGATTATTATGCGCAGTCAGTGGGATTCAATTTTTCGACTTTCTTATAAATGCCAAATGGCCTTTGATCGGACACGCTGCTGCCAGGGTTATGAAATTGGTATGGGTATGGGTACAGGGTGCAGGCGATGGTTGCTATATTAGGGGCGAGGGAGGGGGAGAGAATGAAATTGCAATAAAAAAAGGAGTCATCGTAGGTGCCGCTTTATCAATGATTCAGTATGGTAGGATCACGGAGGACTATTTGAAGATAGTTAACAGTGGGCAATGTCGTTGGTTCGCTTCTCTAGTTGTCTCTCGCCCTCTATTCCATCTCATTCCATCCCATTTCATTCTATCTCATCCCATGCCATCCCATCCCATCCCATCCCATCCCAGCCCATCCCGTCCCGTCCCGTCCCGTCTCGTTCCGTCTCGTTCCATCTCTCTACCCCCGGCTCTATCGCAAGCTCTAGCTCTGTACTCCCATCTCTACATATGTAGGCGCGGCCGCGCGTCCTGTACATGTCTATATGGTAATATTTAATTCACTAGACTTCAGCCTCGGTCTTCTTCGACTGACTCTCTCGCGTTGGGTGCACGAAGAGCGTTGAAGAGAGACGCATTGAGATGAGAGGTAGAGTAGAGAGTAGAGAGAGAGAGAGAGAGAGAGAGAGAGAGACACGGAGACGGAGACGACGAGCAAATCAGCGAGCTCGAGGGTAAACAAGAGGAGGGAAGGGAGGGCAAAAGCTTCATATCCATTAGCAACATGCATCATATACAGCTAGAGGTCCAGCGCAATCGCACTTTCCACCAGTTTCCCAGCCTCTAATTGTTTCCTACTGTTTACCCGTCATATTTCATAGTATTGACTGGTCTAGTAATAAGGGAATGTGAGACGAATGCGAACGGGGATATATCGAAATAATGATTGGGAAAAGGCTTGCAGTGGGCTTACACTTTGTCCCACCTCATTCGTTCCTCACTCTCCTTCCTCTTTCTCCACTCCCTTTGCCACAGCCACCTCGCCACTCCCGTCCCCCGTTGCCTTCTCGTCGCCGTCACATCGCGAGCTCCCGCACATCCGCACCCCTGTACACGCACTCGTTCCCTCGCTTGCTCTTCTCTCTCTCTCTTCTCTCTCTCTCTCTCTCTCTCTCTCTACTCTCTCATATATATATATATATATATATAATTATAAACAAAATTCTGTTACATGTATATATACTAAGCTGACTGGTAACAGAACACAACTATAATACACACATACAAACAGATGTATATATATATACATATACGTATATCTTTCACGCTCGTTCACGTGCTCCATGACTCAATGTTCTTCCCGCCTTTTCAACTCTTTTTTCCTTTTCACTCCATTGACACCAACAATTTGCCGTTATTTACGCAATATTATTAAATAAGGCAGCAATATTCTCATTAGCCAAGTTCAGTAACAAGATGCGTTTTATATTAAAAAGGCCAAACTCCAACTACAAAGTTTCTCTTAATGTTTTTAGCCAAGCGCGGGAGCACAAAACTCTTTCGATTAAAAGCATTTATTAAGGGAAAGTTTTTTAAAGAAAATTCACCATAAAGGGCGTCTCGCGACATTTTTATGTATGCACTTGTCAAGCCATCATTCAGTCGCGCGGTCGCGAGAAATCATTCTGCGACACCCCTACCATGGTCCCAACTTGGTCGCCCACCCCGCGACACCGTGCATCTATCCTTCTCTCGCCCCTCGTCGTATCGACGACTACGTGCTCCTGAATTTTTCATAGCCCCACTTGTACGCCTCGTGACGTTCCCTGTTATAAACTATCGTCGCGTAGCTTCGCCACTGTCATTGTCGCGATGCATCTCTAATGCCTGGGGGACATTCTCAACAAATGTTATCCGCTCTCGTTTTATTTCAAACCATTGTGATTCTGCCGCAAAATAATATCACATGAATATTTATTAGCTCGTGTATGCTATAAGAAATGACACTGTTGTACACTCGTTAAGATCAACCGCTCGCCTATCTTTTTCACCAGCTACGCCTTCCTTGCTAACCATGTCTAACGTTACCTTAATTATCATTGCATCCCGGTGCATCACCCTCAAAGCACCAGCTCAAGTCCGATTAATAGGTGCTCCATGAATATTGCAATATTGGCGATGAAATTTCGGAATAGACGTTAACAAAGTCGGATCTTCAACGATTCATAAAACAATGCTCGAATTAAAAATGACGAGTGCGCACTTTCTCCGATAATCTAGACGTTTCTCGTAAAATCTCTTTAAACGCGGCCATATTTCATAATGTTCCCCCAACACTTCAGTCCTACGACGTTTAGCGCTTGTCCCAACTGCAGTTGTCTGCAGAAATCACAAAAGCCGCATGTCTTCTTTAAAAAATATTGTACGATGATTCACCGAGCCAAATGAATATTGTACACATACGCACACACGTATTATTATATATATATATATATATATATATATATAAATATATATGCAATTTTTAATTTTTAATTAAGCCAAGTATTGAAATAAGTAATAACCATGCTTAATGAGATGTAAATGCAACGGGGTATCATTGATAAAAATTAATGTAGCCGAGGGTATCGAAAAATGCAATTAAAATAGAAATTATAAAAAATTAAAGCTTTTAAGCTTGACTAATGCGGTAACGAGGCAAACTCCCTTTCTGAGAATCGTACTTGCTCCCAGTAGATTTTTTTACCATATTGTCGAAGCAATTGTACGCTATTACGACCTTTAGTGCAATATGTTGTATCGAGATCGTCATTATTTAATTCCAAGGACTGCACGGACGGTTATTTCGATGCGTGTATTATTGAGACTCGACGTGGATGGGTAGCGGTTGGGGCCAATTAATTCGTAGCGTGAGAGATCGCGAGCCGACCCAACCCGACGCGTCGCCTAAAGAGATCATTGGACATTGCAAGTGGCGCGACATTAGCCATAAGAAAATAACGAGAGCCAAGGTGCGTTTAGCTCTGGGTTATTACAATTTTATTACACGCGATTGACATCCGCACGCGGACGACATTCTGTCGCGGTAAAATATTTATCAAAGTGAATAGCAAAACGCGGAGGCGCTACGACGTCGATCAAGCGTGTCACGCCCTCCATCGTTCATTGGCACGCGTTCGGCCAAAGGAAACGACAAATTATACACACACAGTCTCTCTCTCTCTCTCTCTCTCTCTCTCTCTCTCTCTCTTACTCACTCAGTCTCACTCTCACTCACTCTCACTCACTCTCACTCTCTGCGTACTTTACTCGGCCTTTAGCGTTCATGAACGCGCTATTCTTCGTGATCATCCCGTGGACGAAGCGCCCGCGAGAATCGATGAGGAATCGTTTGACTGCGATAGCCTCACCCACCCCAATCCCGAACCACCGACCAACGAACGCGGCCAATCGTCACCGTTGTAAAAACAAAAACAAAAATAAAATAAAATAAAAACCCAGCCCCGTTCTTTTTACAACATTATGCACACCCCGGGCCAAATTGTTATTATTTCTCATGTTCCAATGCTGCTAAATCTACCTCTGCCTTCCATGCAGAAGCTCGTCTGTCTCGTTCTATCCTATTTGTCGAAGCCCCGATGCGCGCGATGATCATTCGCATTCGGATTCCGCAAGCGCCGCTCTTCAAACGTAGCTAGTCTAAATTTCTGGGCGACATGCCCTCGAATGTCGACGACACACTTGCTCAATATCGTAAGCCCAAGTCTTTTAATTACGCCGGCGAGGCACTTCGTTACAGTCGCGTTGCCGGGAGCATAAATCCCCCCCCCCGCAGTGGAACCAGAGGCTCCCGTAACGAACATACGCGCAGTGGTAGGCAGTACATTTATTTCCTATGCGCATCATTGGGGAAACCTGACCCGTTCGCTCCGCGAATCGCTCGCGAAATCGTCTACCGAGCTAATTTCTGCAAATATTTGCATTCACCAGTCGACAAGAAGATTCCGTCGAGTCTCGCGCATACCATAAGCGACAGTGTGAGTCTGTGAGAGGGGGGAGGGGGAGAAAGAATTTTGTAGGTGGTGTAGGACGAGGAGGAAAACGAGGCAGATGAAGAGCCGCTGTCGAGCGTAGGTGCCGGATTTTAGTCAACGAAGGGAGGGGATCGGAGGAAAATAAAAGATACGAGCTGAGCGGAGGGAGGAAAAGGCGCGAATGGGAACTCGAGTCGAGACGGCTCGACGACGAGCGGCGCGCGTATGGCTACGAGTGGGCGAAAGAGTGAACGAGACGCACCCGTAAATTTCTAATCAGATTACCGTAGATTAGCAAAGTTCGTTTGTTCTAATGAAATTCGTCTAAATTAACGTCGCAAACGCGAGCAACGACGACGACGACGACGACGACGACTACAACGACGACGACGACGACGACTACAACGACGACGACGACGACGACTACAACGACGACGACGACGACGACTACAACGACGACGACGACGACGACTACAACGACGACGACGACGACGACTACAACGACGACGACGACGACGACTACAACGACGACGACGACGACGACTACAACGACGACGACGACGACGACTACAACGACGACGACGACGACGACTACAACGACGACGACGACGACGACTACAACGACGACGACGACGACGACTACAACGACGACGACGACGACGACTACAACGACGACGACGACGACGACTACAACGACGACGACGACGACGACTACAACGACGACGACGACGACGACTACAACGACGACGACGACGACGACTACAACGACGACGACGACGACGACTACAACGACGACGACGACGACGACTACAACGACGACGACGACGACGACTACAACGACGACGACGACGACGACTACAACGACGACGACGACGACGACTACAACGACGACGACGACGACGACTACAACGACGACGACGACTACAACGACGACGACGACGATGACGACGACGATCACGACGACGACGACGACGACGGTGGTGGTGGTGGTGGCGATGGCCTCCAAGGGACGACGAAGGCAAGGGGCAAAGGACGAAAACGGAAAAGACTCGAAAGGCTTTAGGCTCGGTGCTCAATCGAATTACGTTGATGAGAGCTTGCTGATCATTAAACGTTAAAAGAAAGGTAGAGCGAGGGTAGAGGAGGGGGCGGGGGGGATAAAAAGTAGGCTGAAGTCATTTGGGAAGGCGGGAAATAACGGCAAAACTTATTAAGAACAAAAATGCAAGGAGATAATAATCTTGTATGTATTTTACGAACAATGCGGCCGTCATTAAATAAAATTAATTTCCCCTTTTATAAAAAGAATACACTTTATTATACCATCTTTTCCATTTGATTCGATTTCTTGGAATATCATACAGTGCAAAAGCTTCAACTAAGAAAAGAACAATGAATGAAACAATAGGAGCAACTTTAATTTACAAATTTGAGCCGTAATTGCATAAATCCTAATTCAAGTCGCACAAACTAATTACAGTAAATTTTATAGCTCAGCCGTGGTGATTGCGAGTAATAACTACATTATTCCATGACGTAAGAGAATTATTTTTATTCAAAACATAACGAATGTTTTTGTATTCGTTTGAATGTTGCATTAGTTATTATTGTGAAGTAGGTTATATTCAAATGTTGATTATGTATCACTACGGCTTTAAATTAATATAAATAGAGACATTTTTCAGTATTGTTTCGTAATGCCCTATTGTATGAAGTAATGGAATAAAGAAAAAAAAAAAAAAAAAAAAAAATTGCACGCGTGTGCGCGAGCGTTTGTGAGCGAATGATTTAGACGAGGAAATTCGCAGTTTACAAAGAATAAAATTAACAATTAGACACTGCGAGTTAATACTATGTAAAACGCACTTGAGGTATTATGGCCTTGAATGAAGTCTAATGAGACTTTATAAGAAAATAACTCTTAAGCTAAACGATTATCAGTTATATTCTTAAATATTGTTATAAATAAATTGAATACAAGCGGTCGGCAAATTTAGATGTAAAAGGATGCGAGGGCCGACGGGGGCAGTCAGACGTCTCTGCTCAGCGGGGCGGTGGACGTAGGAGGTGGCGTGAGAGGGGGATGAGGTCGTGGGGTGGGGCATGGTTTCGGGTTAGAGGGTGGGGACTGCGTCGAGGGGATAGGGGATTGGGAGATGGGGGAGACGACAGAGTCAGAAGTGAGGAAGAGATGTGCGCGTGGGCGACGTCGTCCCTGCACGAATAAATAGATTTATTTATTTACGATAAATTGATGCTGCAGTACGCGCGGCCGCGCTCCGAGATGGGATTGTGTCGAGTTTGCACAGCCTGCGCTGTTGACGCTTTCTGTTATTGGCTCGTCATTATCACTTAACGAATCGCCGGGGCATCCATATGTACGCGCATAACTGCCGGATACGCAATGCGAAGTAAATCAGCAGATGTTAATAAAGAGGAATTGTGCTTGGTTCATTAAATTTATTTTAATAAAAAGTGTACACGTGCAGTTGCATAACGACACAAAGCCGATAGTATGCATGCGATCGCGTCGTTAAATATTCTCTTGTGCAACCCGATTGCCGCACTCTCTCTCTCTCTCTCTCTCTCTCTCTCTCTCTCTCTCTGTCCCTCACCATCCCTCCTCCGTACCTGCTTCGCGATGGCCCGTCACCCGCCACGACCCATCCGGCCCGACATCCACTCCGTTCGTCGAATAAAAAGAAGAAATCGTAAAAAACAAAATTAACAATGAAAATGAAGTACTAAAGCCGGTGATGCTCCGACGTTATTATTTCCCGTTATATTACTAAGCTTTGTGCGGGCTGCGACTACATTCGCAATCCACGACGTTGTCGTCGCACGAAAAAATAACGGCACTACAGCGGCATAGAAAACCGGGCAATTAATAACAATTAAGCCAGCGCACTTGACGAATGAATGCCGTGCCAAAAATGCCCACTTCCGTCCTTCCTTCTTCTCGCTATCGCAGGGCTCGCGCGCTCTTTTATTTCCAACTCGCGATGTTGTTTAAAGCTACGCTCCACAGGTGGCTCCGAAGGGTTCTTAGGTTGAAAAGCCGTCGCCGTCGTCGTCACCACCACCACTACCAGCACTACCGCCACTACCACCACTACTACCACCACTACTACCACCACTACTACTATCACTACTACCACTACCACCACCACCACCACCACCACCACCACCACCACCACCATCGTCATCACCCGTCCACCCACCCATCCATCCACCCATCCACCCATCCACCCATCCACCCATCCACCCATCCACCCATCCACCCATCCACCCATCCACCCATCCACCCATCCACCCATCCACCCATCCACCCATCCACCCATCCACCCATCCACCCATCCACCCATCCACCCATCCACCCATCCACCCATCCACCCATCCACCCATCCACCCATCCACCCATCCACCCATCCACCCATCCACCCATCCACCCATCCACCCATCCACCCATCCACCCATCCACCCATCCACCCATCCACCCATCCACCCATCCACCCATCCACCCATCCACCCATCCACCCATCCACCCATCCACCCATCCACCCATCCACCCATCCACCCATCCACCCATCCACCCATCCACCCATCCACCCATCCACCCATCCACCCATCCACCCATCCACCCATCCACCCATCCACCCATCCACCCATCCACCCATCCACCCATCCACCCATCCACCCATCCACCCATCCACCCATCCACCCATCCACCCATCCACCCATCCACCCATCCACCCATCCACCCATCCACCCATCCACCCATCCACCCATCAAATCCCACCTCTCACCTGACCACGTCGCGAACCCTCGCTGGTTTGGACAGGAGCGCGCGAGACGGCCAAGAGGGCGCAATAAACGGCCGCTCCGAGGGATGATTTTACGAGCTCCTCGTTCTCTCGCCGAAAGAATAAGGGCATGTGCGTCCCGCATGATGATGAATGGCGAGCTGCAACCGAAGCGGTCGAGGGCGCCCGACCCGAGGGGGCCAGATTGAATTCCGAGAGGTAATCCCGTCTTAATTACAGTCGCTCCGCCACGGGAGTGCAGCGCCGTGATCGCGCGCTTAATCTCGTTTGCATCGGGAGATTTGTGCGGGTGGAGTAGGTACGGGCCCGCGCGTTTACCCGGTCACCCTCGATCTCTTGGGTCGGCGCGGCAGGGCTCGCGTCACTTTAATGACTATCCTAAGAAAAAGTATAGGTTGCATGTAATAGGGCAGGCGGAGGAGGAAGAAGGCGAAACAACGAGGATGGGGCCGAGGCGTAATGGGATATGGCCCAGAAAGACGACGGTCCCCGTGCCCATCTATTTGACTCTCCTCGCTCCATGGGACACGCGTGTATGGCTAGGGCGTGTTCCATGTGCGCAGTACGTACGTACGCGTGCTGACTGGCAGACGGGTGCGGCGAGGGACCGTGAGCGGGAGGGGATCGGAGAAAGACAGAGTGCAAAGGGTAAACGACGGGACTACAGTGGGAGGTTGGTAGGATGGGGGAGGGAGGACGTGGTGGGAGGGGGCGACGAGAGGAGAGGGTAAACTAAAGCCGCGGTTGCAGCACTACACCTGCGGGAAAGATAGACACGGGTGGAGTTAGGCTTCCTAAGCGCGTGTGGACTTTGTCTGGGGTTAGCTCTGGTGTATGTAGATTCAGCTCCGAACTACGTATTACAACGACCAATCTCCCTTATCTATATATGCATAATCTAATATATATATATATATATATATTCACTTAGGCTCTTGTGCCCTTTCCATTGCTCATGGTGACCATACACAGAGACATGTGCGTGTTTCGAGGAATAGGCCAATAGAAAGAAATCGAAGAAGAAAAAGAGGAAGATTGAAGAAGAAGAAGAAGAAGAAGAAAAAGAATAAGAAGAAGAAGAAGAAGAAGAAGAAGAAGAAGAAGAAGAAGAAGAAGAAGAAGAAGAAGAAGAAGAAGAAGAAGAAGAAGAAGAAGAAGAAGAAGATGATGATGATGATGATGATGATGATGATGATGATGATGATGATGATGATGATTATGATGATTATGATGATGAATAAGATGAAGATGATGTCGTGCAAGCGGGCTGTCTTTCAACTTGCTCAGGAACCTTGTTTTAGTACTTTCATCCAGCCTAGATTCAACGAGTTCCTTTCCGTCGATGCAAATGCTTGAAAGGTCACGTGTCTTCGCGGCTCAGTAAAGCGTACGAAGCAGCTGGTCGCGAGCTGACGTGAATTGACGCGAATCGACGCGAATCGACGCGAATCGACGCGAATCGATCGATGTGTGGAGGTGATCGCACGAGATAAGCCGGGCGTTGACAAGGGCACGACGATACCAGAGTGTGTGAGAGAGAGAGAGAGAGAGAGAGAGTGAGAGAGAGTGAGAGAGAGAGAGAGAGTGAGAGAGAGAAAGAGAGAGTGCGGACGGAGGTTACGGGTGGGGTAGTGTAAACAGAGGAGCCCAAGGAAACGTAATTAGAGGCCCATTTGTGTTCGGATGTTTTTGTCGTGAAAGCTCGAGAAGAGACGGAGAAGCGCGAGGAATGTAAACAGCTGTAAATATAAGCAATGACGTAGAAAATAAAGGATCAGGTTGGGGCGAGAGTGGTGGGAGGGGTGGTGGAGATGGGAGGGAAGGGGAGGGGGGGCGAGAATCGTCGCTGAGGGAAACGTACGTTTCGTAGGGTCGATAAGAGAAAGTGAGTGCGGCTTGGACGAGGAGGGGGAAGTGTAGGAAGAGAGTGCGACGGGGCCGGCGACACGGCGAAAGAGAGCGGGTCGTTGGGATGGGATGGAATGGGTAGCGAGAGTCGGCGGCAAAGGAACGGCACGGGGAGTAAAAGCAAGCGACACGGCGCATGAACGCCCGTAAACTTAAATTTACGAAGTGATATACACGCCAAACATCCGGCAGATATTTAAACTTGAGTTTCCCTAAACTTAACAACGAGTGATGCTATTTCGAGACGGCATTTGAACCTCGGCGCTCCGGTGAATTCAACGGGTCACAAAACACCTACTTTAACGAATTTCATTGACTCTTGTAATTATTCGATTTACACAAGAGATTTGCGACGCCACGCTGCTCTAGACTCGACAGAATCTGCATCGCTCTCAAGCTTTCAGGAGAAACTTATTAATATGTATAGTAAAATGGTTGATTATATTGCAGATCAAGAGTATAAATTGGTGAAATGCATTTTTGTTTTAGTATATGCCGCGTGTACGTTGAAGCGAGATAATGTAATTTCTGTGATTTAATTTAACGCCAGTGCCAAACCGATTGAATTTCAACCGACAAAGCGCTCGACTAGATTGTATCAATACTCGCGATTAATCCGATGAAAACTAATTTGCCAGCGACTTTAGGACATGAATGCAATAACTAAGGCAATTTATGGGATGCTGACTCGTCTAATTTTAGAAAAGACATTTCTAATAATACGTGCTCGGGCTTTATAATGATTGGCATTGCATTCGAAATTTTAACATTTTATTCGCTTCAATAATAGTTACGCTGGACCGTGCAGAGACGCATTAGTTAATAATGAAAATAATCTACTTAGAGGCCGGTACGTCACGTAACTCGCACGAGCCCACGGACCTATAGGATTAGTCAACATAGGCGCGCTCATTCCCCACCCCCTCCGCACACCACAACGCGTCCTCTTCGGGGCTCATCGCGGAGAGTCGCGGACTTCCTGGATCTGCGCGTGTTTGACATTAAACGCGGGCGGCTCACGATCGTCTCGCCTCCCTTCACACGCTTCATACTACTACCACTAAGCTAACGCTAATGCATCCGTGGTTGAACCAAACGGGGCCTTGACACAATTTCCCTGTCCTTCTCGTTCCCTTCGATCGCTCAACCGTCCTTGTTCCGCGACAATGCCTCACCCTCATTCCCCTCCCGACGTATTTTTCCAAAGTCTCCGCGTCACTATTATCAGCCACAGCCTCGTGAATTCCGTGACGAACAACTACAAACACTCTCTCTCCCTCTCTCTCTCTCTCTCTCTCTCTCTCTCTCTCTCTCTCATACCGATAGGCCTGGTGAACATACAAGAACCGCACTTTCTGCTCGAACAACACTTTATATGATAAATCAAACGCGTGATTATTTTAGCGCACGGCCATTGGCGTCCAACCGCGCCTCACTCGCAAAAGTGTGCAAGTCTTGCACACTTTTTAATTTAGCTCTATAAATAAAGTGGAAAATATTTTATGAGAGCCGTTATTTACATTTGCGCATTTTAAAAATGCGTGCTTTATTACGGGAGTGGAAAATCCGGGTCCTCGACAATGCGCGCTCTTTAAAAGTAATTTAAAGCGCTGCCCGGCGGTGGTGGGGGCGGTGATGGTGGTGGCGGTGGCGGCTACGGTGGTGGCTACGGCGACGACGGCCACTGTGTCTCACATTTTCTATTAATGCTTCGAGATGTCGAGGAAAGGAATAGGAAGGCGCCCACCTCCCTTCTCCCACCACCCACTCCGCCATATTATTTTTCGACAATCTTAATCGCCCGGGGCGCCTCGGACGCGCTCCCTGACTCGCCTCGAAAGGATGATTTTCCGCCGGGAGAGTGATGCTGGGGTCTTCAGGAGGGAGGGATAAAGGGTGGGAGGGATGGGGGAGGGGGGAGGGGGGGGGGGGAGGCGACGTCGCCGTTGGAGAGGCTCTCCTCCGCACCCCCTTCAGAGAGCCGGGGAGGAGCCAGCGAGAGTCTCGCGTTACATTACCTTGATACATACGTGAGACGAGATGCTGCAATATTAATTGGGCTCGTGAAATATTCCTCGGCGTCTCGCCATTCATCTCTCACCTCCAGACGGGGATAATGCTCGCGGACACGGGTGCTGCGAGACCGAGCAAGGGGCAAAGGAAGGGAGTACCGTGGGAGTCGGAGGACCGGGCAAAAGGATTAACCCACATTCGAATGGCCGCTACGTGGTCGAAATAGCGAGCGAACCCTTTGCCTTTGGCATTAATAAAACTTGGTTTAAGTTGACGGGACTAGGTATCGAGTAATGGCGGCATTGCCGCAGCCACGCAGACGGTCGGGGACGCGTCTTCTCCGATTTGCAGTTGTCGATACGATTAGGTTGAGTAGCACTCGGGCGGTATTATTCTTTTAATTATCGGGAATAAGGAGACCGAGAAGCGCAGGATCTCGAGATTCGTGGTTCGGAGGCGGTTGAGTGGTTTGGGCTGGTGACGCTGTCGGTAGGTGGGGAGGGAGGGATGTGAGAACGGATGAAAAACTTTTTCATCCGCTCATTTTTCTCGGCGCGCGGCCATATTCTCCGTGGATGCAAATTGCAGTGGCGCTTACATACGTACCGCTCTCCTTCGTTTCGGGCGGGAGCGCGCGAAGATCGCGGGTGATATTTCATTGGATATTGCGCACCGGAATTATTTCTCTATTTCGGTACGCTCTGGGGATGGTGGCGGAGGGCGACGGCGGCCGCCCCGGAAAATAAATTGTTTAATTTATATTAAAAATAAATAGCGAGGGAGTCGGCGCCGAGGCCACGAGCTCGCTCGACGGCCCAGAAATATTACTTTTAATATTAGCATTTCCAGCGCGCTCTCGCACCCCTCTGGGTTCGTTTAAAAGCGCGGCGCATATTCGCCGCCCATGATATATACAGCCACCCGTGCCTATGTATCGGGACGGCGGAGCGGCGCGACGCGAATTATACGCGAAATCGAAGCGATTTATCGTTCTATCGAGTGCCGGGCCGAGCGGCATTCGGTTCGTGCGACCTCCCCGGCCCTCGCCAACCCGCCCTTCCCAACGCCATCCCGTCGCCAAGAAAAAGCTTTTTCCCAGCCGGGGCTGCGATTGGTGGCGGTTGATCGGAAGGATGGGCGATTGGCGATGGGTGAGAGGGGATGATTACGATCTCGACATACTTTCGAGCAGTTTTGGTTATTCGAATCTAGACCCCGTAGGCCCGTCTCCTACGCCCTCCTCCTCATCCTCCTCGACCTTGTGAGCCGCGTACGAGCAAGTCGCTCTCGTTCGCACCACGAAAATCCTAATTTCAGGCTCCGTCTCGCAGTTGCCACATCTCTTAGCGCCAATCGCTTAATGAGATTAATGCTCTTTAATACGGAGCAATGTCTAACTTGGCATTTTTAGCGAAAGCGATACGGAAAGTTAGAGGGCCGCTCGATTAACTAATCCTCGGGGATATACGGAGGAGCTACTAGTGTCACGCGAAACTGGAATCCCGAGGCTGCCGTTACGTCGATGCTCGTCTCTTCTGTCTCACTCCACACCAGTCCTTAACCGAAATTTCGAATACACCTCGTATTAGGAGCATAATTTACTCTACGTGCCAGATGCTTTACGGACGAATTATTATAAAACCGGTGTACTCGGCTTGTCGAGGCGATGAGAGAGGGAAAAAATTACACGCCCATGATCGAACCTCCCCCTTCCCTCCTATGATTTACAGCGCAATATTGAAAGGCGCGTTGTTAAGCCATGCGACCGAAGACAGCGGGATATTGTAGGAACGAAACGTATGGCCCGAGCAATTATTTCATTAGAAGCCAAAATAATGCAACACCCACCGTTGCGATTGCCCGCGTTATTGTTTCAGGGAAGCCTGTAAATATCGCAGGTACAATCAAACAATTTAATATAACGCTTTTATCGTCCTGTCACGGGCCAATTTATTCGACAGCCCGGCTTTCTCGCATAATAGTTTCTTGATTGATAACCAGCCAATCAACCTATTACGTAATGCTGTGCCGAATTTAGTTTTTTCGACCACTAATGAATTGATTATGATCCTGAATGTATAATAATTCCATGGCCAAGGTTAGGCGTGAAAAGTCGATCGAACTATTTCGAAATAAGTAGGAAAAAATGCTTGGAATCGAACGAACTTCATTGGCGGTCGAACATATCCCAAATTGGAGGCGCCGTGAGTATGAGATTGATTACCTGCCTGATGAATTGCCTTAGTTGATAAAAAAAAAAAAAAAAAGAAAAAAGAAAAAAAGAAAAAAAAAAAAAAGAAGAAAAAAAAGAAATTACCAAGAATTAGCGCACTTTTTAGTTATCTAATTTGCACAATACGAGGCCTACGTATTTCGAATTCGGCGGAAGTCCTTATTCGCGATAAACTCGAGGCGCCAATAATAACAAACACCGTCCACAAATTCATTCGATTCGACAAATTCTATTCTTTGAAAAACCTTTTTCTCAACAGTGCACATTCCCTTCTAAATTCAATACATTTACAGACATTACTTTCCAATAAGTTAAAACTACTCTTTAAAATTGACACATCGGCCCCCTGCTGCAATAAATGACAGTTGCGAACAAGCTCTTGGTCGACAAAGTACTTGACATCTATTTGCATCGGCTTATCTTTATTATCTATTATTCCTTATCTTTCCGACAAATGATTTCATTAACAGCACATCTCACGAATCGTAACAATTGCGTGTAGAATAATTAGTAGATTAGTTTTTTCGGTAAATTGGCAACAGCCGTAATTGCCGGCTCGATCCATTAAACGCATAAATATGTCCTCGATGCCATTGAAGTCTAGATTAAAAAATTTTCAGGTTTTATATGATGCGTATTATATTGTATACGTAAACGTCCAATATATTATGCTATTATGCTGGTAAGTCCGATCATGAAGTTTATATAAAAATAAAATAGAGGATAACGCGTGCCTGAATTACCAATCGACATATGACAGATCCGAGTGAAGGTTTAGTCGACAGAATAAATATATCACATCATTGATTATCGGACGATTGAAAATAATTGAAAGCAAATAGAAGCCTCTCGCTCCTCCCCCTTCGTTCTCTCGGTTGATCGACCGACGTTCCGTTGAATCCCCGAGACTCTTCCAAGATACGTCTTTTTTTTTTTTTATTCTTCGGATAAATAAATTAATTGGGTGAAAAGAAGTGAGAAAATGGGGAACAAGATTAAATGGCAAAAAAAAAAATAAAAAATAATTTTCTTCGGACTAATATGAATGACGATCACGCTTTAAACATCTCATTATCAAGGAGACGTCCCAATAAGGCTTACGAAATTTTAATTAATCCCATTTGCAACTATTTAGGATCGCATCATGCCCATTTGAAGAAAAATTGCTCATAACAGTCATAGTGTGCCCGTGTAAAAAAAGAACTTCATAGTCGCAAACGCATTTTTCAAAGCTGCGCGTCATTCACGGGTTTTAATAAATCGATGATAAATAAATGCTACCGCAACGTCTGCAGCACATAGTCCGAGCTTTTAGGAATAAAATGCTCACAATTTTTTAAAAATTACCTCCCTACCAACTAACTACTCGTTCAATGCCGAAACTCGCGCATTAGATAGAGGAAGATGTTTTTTCTGTGTGTGTGTGTGTGTGTGTGTGTTTTTTTTATTTATTTATTTATTTATTTTTTTTTTTATACGAACAAAGTGAAGTGAAGTGAATGTTTCTTGTCCCGTTTACTACGACAGACTCCGTGTTTATAATGTATATTTCGGTGTCCGTTCAACAAGCTATCAAACCGCAATTTCAAATCCGCTGCTGCATTACATGATCCGATATAATCGACTGCTTAAAATTATTACAAGAACGCCACGTATTATTTATTCTCCTATCCTCTTTCACTACGCGTGATTATTACGCTGCTTTCCCACAAAGTTATATTTTCCCAAGCGATTGTGACACCCTTTAAATTATTATCTATATTTTTATTTCGGCATTTGCTATTTTATTCAGTACCGATAATATTTCTTCCTTTTATATTCCATTTTATTCGATCGTTCATTAACTATGCATCGATAAAACA
Organism: Ceratosolen solmsi marchali; assembly: GCF_000503995.2. Lineage (NCBI taxonomy): Eukaryota > Metazoa > Arthropoda > Insecta > Hymenoptera > Agaonidae > Ceratosolen > Ceratosolen solmsi. Next base: position 7,307,076 of record NW_011948423.1, read on the forward strand.
GTAATCGTGGTTTTTAAATTTATTTCAGTCGCTAATGAGCTTAGACATTTTTTCAAAACTTTATAAACGGATACAAAAGTAAACTCTGTCCCTCCCGCTCGCGCCACACAACTGTTTATAAAACAAAAAACGCCAAAAACACTCGACTGATTGAACGAACGTGCATAATTAAAAATACACGTGAAAAATGGCTGGAAATAAAGGCAAAAATCATAATTCGCGATGAGAAGCTTATTGAAATGAAAATAAAAATAAAAAATTAAATAAATAAATGAAACTTAAAGTTTTGATTGAGAACGGCGCAATTCTATTCGAAAAGTAATGAAAAAAGGGGAGAAAGTATTTATTGTCGGATAAATCGACGCAATCTATATCTTACGATTAATATGTGATTTAGTTGCTTAGTTTGCTTAACATAAAAAATTGAAATAAAATAAAAAAATAATAAATATATAGCAAAATAATATACAAGGAAGGAAGAAGAGAAGGAGACATTTGGAGCTTTTGCGAAAAAAAGACACAAGGCACGACATCGTTTGTAATGTACAACATAAATCTTGAATGCAAGTCACAATTATAATTGGACGAGCCTCCCTCCTCGAATAGACACCGAAGCCAAAAGAATGCGTCTTTTGATTCGACAATGAGCGACGGAAATTTATCAACCGATTATGACACAAGCCACTTCCCCATCGACGAGCGACGAATTATTTAAAAATGGCGATTGCTCCAAGCAGCTGACGAAACATCGAGTAGCGTCTGGAGAAAAGTTAATTACGAAAAAAATTGGACAGGTAAAAACGACGGAGGGGGGACCGGGAGGCCGGTTAAAAGGATTTCCACTTCAATTAAGGCAACTAAAATAATGGGCGAATTGTCGATTTAAATAAAAATTGGCTCGCGTAAATAAAAAAGCTTTTAAAATAAAATATCGAGGTGGGCTATTTAATATTGCAGCGAGTCCGGGGTTATGCATGAAAAGAAAGTTTTTTCATAGCGCGGGAAAAATATACAAACTATTGAATGCTTCGGTCCCCGCGACTCTTGTACCCCTGCTCTCACCCGTCGACTACCCCCCCCCCCCCCCCCCCACCACAACCCAACCCACCCCCCACCCCCACGCTAACCATATCACCGCAGCCAGCCCCGATGGTCCTTTTCTCTCCCCCTATGTATTTTTCAGATGCATTATTAATATGCCCTGGCCGTGGTGCGGTGCACATGGGGAAAGGAAAGAGTTTTCGTTGTGCTCATAAAAAATCAAACGGCCGTTTGGCAAAAAGGGCCGAATGCCCCCGATCGTTTGACGAATCGTCCAATCAAAAGTTTTCCACCAGTTGGATAGCCGTCATGGCTCCTGGCGCTGTCTCCTTTGTGCTGGCGATACGACGCGCGAGCGGACCCGTTCGCCGTTGCCACCGCCGCCGTCGTTACTACCGCCATCGCCACCACCACCCGCCCAGTCCGTACTCCCTATATTTTATTGGAATCCATTCGAATACAAATTGTCTCTGGCCGCGGTGGACAATTGCCGCGCTAGCGTTAAAAGGAATGCAATCGTGTGTGTGTGTGTGTGTGTGTGTGAGAGAGAGAGAGAGAGAGAGAGAGAGCGTGTCTCACTCTGTATGTATGTATGTATGTATGCGTGTTTGCGTATATCCGGGATACAGAACGCCAGCAGAAAAAACGCGCGTCCGAGCGCTGACGTAGTCGGGGAGGCTCTTGTCGAGGCGAGGAGGATGGATCGCTTATAGGGTTAGGCATTACGAAATACGGTCAGCAGTGTTAGCGGCAAAATGTGTGACATATTCTAATCTCGTTCCAATTATCCTCCTCCGTATAATTGACGAGCGAGCGTTTGATCCTTGCTTCATTGGCATCGTAGATTTTAACGCTTTTCATTGTGACATCGAGAAGATTTTTTACTTTTGCGTGATGATTATAATATATATTATAATGCCTCGTCTTGAGGGAGGATAAACTTTTCAATGCTCCGTGAAATATGCACGCGAGTGTAGGTGTTGGTCTTGAAGAGTCGGGAGCCGCCGCCGTAGAAGGCGTCAAGCAAGTAATTGTTAGACCGCGAGACGATGAGTCGTGGCGATGATCTTGATGAGCCACGTGCTCGAAGAATAACGTCACCAGCGGGGTGGGGGTAGGATATCGTGCGGCGGAGGGATGGAAGGGGGCCGTGGACGATTGGGCGAGGGTGGATCAGGGAGGCGGGTTGGACTGGCTATAGTCGGGCCTGAGCACGCGACACGTAGGAGCAAAATCTAGTCGAGCCGCGCCTTTCTTTGGCCGCGACTCTGAAGTCGGGAGCCAGGGGCCGGGGACCGAGTGCGTGCCGCCCCGTTCACCCGGGCACTTAGCCGGGGTCGCTCGGCCTGATGCATAAATTATGTCCGATGCCTATGACTCGTTATGCAGGTGTGGCTGAATCTACGGCTCGACAAAATCTAGCGATGAAAAAACAATGTTGCCACTATGCTACGTTCGTTGCCGCCGCCCCTTAGGAAGTCGTAGGATGGGGAATGTCGAAGGACGATTAATGGCAGTCAGCCCCGCGACTCTTCACGTGCACTTTTATTTATTTCAGTTTGACTCGGCAGTTTAGAAGTTCTTTTAGAATTTCTGTTCCATTTTTATCGTTATTTTTTATCAGTGCTTGTTGCCTTGCTTATATAGCTACTAAGGTCGGACTCGTAATCGTTGTTGACGAATGTAATCGCATTGAAAAATCCAAAAAAAAAAAAAGAAAAAAAAAAAATGAAAAAGAACGCAATACGTTCGTTGCCGTCAGCTTGCCATTAAATATGTATTAATTCAAAGTTAAATATCGACAATGAAAATATTTCTAAATATTTCAATTGCAATTGGAGCCAACAAATTTGTCTATTATTTATCGTTACTCATACGTACGAATGTTCTTAATTACGTAATACACGAATCGCCTCCCGAAATACTTGAATCGATTATTTAGCTGCAGCGAAACTAATGCGCAAGCAAGTAATTAACAAATAAATAAACTGCCCTGATCTTTCGTGCTCTTTGATGTAACGAAGCAATCGTTTTAACAATATCACTGAATATTTACAATAACTCTAATAATAAATATTTCGATGCATTATAGATACTTAACGAGAACGAAGAAATGCTGCGCAAGACATTGCGTGCGCATCGTTAAAATATTCATGAAAAATACTAAACGTGATGCAATAAAGTTGTGGCTGATAAATAATTAATACACTATCATTAACTAACGTTCTACATGTATGAAATAAAGAAGGAGAGAGTAAAGGAGAAAAATTAGTTATCCATTAATGAGATACAGTTATCGAAATGTTACTGCACGATAAAACATTTATATCAAATGAAAAATTAAAATTGTAATTTATATTTGTTACTGTTTATAATTATGCACTTAATTCTTCTTCTCTTTTTCTTTCTCTTTTTCTTTCTTTTCTTTACTACGTACATTAATTATCATAACGGCATGGCGCACCGACATATAATTCGTATTCTTTTACACAAGAGATGAAAATTATATTTTTCGTATTTTTGGTATATCTATATATCGGGTGTGGGTGGGGAGGGGGGATCGGGGAGGGGTACACGCGTGATGTGGTTTGCCGATGTACCTCGACAATTTAAAAATTTATAGCATTACATAAGAATTATTATAACAATCGATGTTTAAAACGGCAAGCCAAAGACATTCATTTGATATAGAATTACTTAACCAACGTTTAACATCCAAGTAAATTAAATCGTGCGTAGCAATTAAAATTTATCATAATACGCGTGTATGGACCCACCTCCATAATACTTTCATCATAAATGTTAAAATGAGCTCAAATAAACATATTATGTTAAAAGAAATGGAGAATATAATATTATTATGCTCAAGAAGCATATAGCGCTCGCACACAATCTCTACGAATGATGTTTTAACGTTTATATTTCATTCGTATTAAGTAAACAGGTATTATAAACATATAGATATTTGTAACCGTTAGAAAATTTATTATTTAACCATGCGCGATTGAAATTAATTTTGGACGATTGTTTTGACCATGTGGTAACTCAACACCGACCAATACAAAAGTACATATTAATATTTATTAAGGCCATAATAATACTATTAATAATAATAACAATAGTAGTAGTAATAATAAAAATAATAATAACAACAACAATAGTAATAATAAACAGTCTCGGCCACGTAAATTCTAAGGGCCATGAATGTTTAAAGGGTAGCAAGTGGGCACGAAGTTGAGCTTGAGCGGCTTTAGAGCCGGAGCCCTTCATCTAACGCTAACTTCGTTTTATAATGGCAATTTTTAATTATCCGACAATTTGTTAAGAAATTAAAGGAATTAATTGCTTTGTAATGGTATCGAAGTCTACGATTGCGACGATTCCCTCGAGGAAGTCATTGCATCGCCTTAATAAAGATGCGAGATTAAGGCGTGAAATATGTCGCGGGCGCTTAGTCGTCGTTGGCAGTCGGCTTCGAGTGCTCGCCAATCTAAGGGAACAAGTGGGAAAAACGAGTGGGAGTATAGTCGTGAGCTATGGAAAATATGGTAGACAAGGGGCTTAAGTAGCGCACAGGAGAGGCGTCGCGAAAGGCGAATGTTGTCGGTGCGTTGGAGTTTGCGGGGAAGCAGCTCGGGGGTGCGAGAGAAGAGAAGGCACGTGTGTCGGGTCAGCGGCACATGTGCGGAAGGAGCGTAAGGTGCTGCCACCTTGAGTTGTTCCGCTGACTCGGACTCGACTAGGAGTCGAGAGCGAAAAGCTGCCGGGTATCGGAGCACGTGCTCGAATGCGGGTCCGAGCGTTCTTGACTTATGGGCAAATTGGGAAAGTTGGGACGATAGGACGAGAGAAAGTGAACGGAAAATAGAGACAAAATGGCTTGGTTACACGAATTGGCATAACATAGTGTCGATTCGCTGCCGATCTCTAGGTAACGCGTTAATCGGTAGCTCGTGGACGTCGATTGGTCATTAATGGACCGCTTCCGCGGGATTGGATTCCCTGGTCCTCGGCGACTTTGGAAGACTCGTACCGCGAGAAAACGCATTCCGTCTTGGGCACCGACTACTCCTCCTCCCCCCCCCCCCCTCCCTGGTCCTCGGCGACTTTGGAAGACTCGTACCGCGAGAAAACGCATTCCGTCTTGGGCCCCGACTCCCCCCCCCCCCCCCCCCCCATGTCCAGAACATTGCCAATTCTATCCTCCCCGCCTCTCGCTCTCATACGTTTCTTCATTCCCTCCTCACAATATCGCTTTTGCCTCGTTAATCTACAGTGTCACTCTTACATCTTGCCCAACTTTTATATAATCGCGATAATGATAAGAGTTATATTAATAATAGAACAAAGCTAATGATAATAATGATAATAGTAACAAGGATGACAACAACAACGCCGGCAACAGCACAGGCCATGTAGTTATAACAATAACAATCATATTAATAAAGCTGACAACAATGCTGTTTATAATGCCAACATTCGTAGCAATAACAATTTTAACAATAGTAATAATAATTAATATCAATAACAATAGTTAATATTAATAACAGTAACGTGGTCGTTGACGACAAAGACTACGATGGCGATGGACGACGACGACGACGACGACGACGACGACGACAACGATGACAACGACGACGATGACAACGGTTAAGCCAGCAGTATCAGAGCAATAATAATCATCATAATGTCGATGACAGTGATAATAATCATAACGATAACGAAATATAATAATAATAGTAGCCGTAGTAGTAGTAGCAATAATAATAAATAATAAATAATAATAATATCAATAATGGTAATAGTAATAAGAGAGCTTGATGCTATTTATTATGTAGCGACTTTGCTATCTCATTTCGCTATTGTGCGGTCGAGCCAAGCACTAGCGAGGCAGGTGATAAAATTCCTGTCTTTAATCAAAATATCGAATACGGAGTTAAAATAATATCGATTGTTGCGTGGCAAATGATTTGCTGCGAATTAGTGAGAGCATCGAGCGGAGGCAATGCCGATAATGCTAAATAGTTGATGTAGGCGAATTTCGGGAATCAAGGAAAGACGATTGGCTAATTCCAGCTGATTTTGTTTATAATATCCGTTTTGAATTTGAGAGTGTGAGAGGCTGGTTGGCCTTATAGGAATAGATTCCCTGCCTGATATTTTATTATTTATATTGTTATTATTATTAATATTGTTATTATTATTAATATTGTTATTACTAATACTGCTAATATTGCTGCTGCTGCTGCTACTACTACTATTATTATTATTACTACTACAACTACTACTACTACTACTACTACTACTACTACTACTACTACTACTACTACTACTACTACTACTACTACTACTACTACTACTACTACTACTACTACTACTACTACTACTACTACTACTACTACTACTACTACTACTACTACTACTACTACTACTACTACTACTACTACTACTACTACTACTACTACTACTACTACTACTACTACTACTACTACTACTACTACTACTACTACTACTACTACTACTACTACTACTACTACTACTACTACTACTACTACTACTACTACTACTACTACTACTACTACTACTACTACTACTACTACTACTACTACTACTACTACTACTACTACTACTACTACTACTACTACTACTACTACTACTACTACTACTACTACTACTACTACTACTGCTACTACTACTGCTACTACTACTGCTACTGCTACTACTACTACCATTTCAAATACAATTTTTATTAATTACAATATTGTTATTATCACGACGACCGTTAATATGAAAGAAATTTTCATTCGTTACTCCAGTCGTAATGCGAGGGTCCATGTTGGAGAGGACTCGTAGATATAATTTTAGGTATTAATGAAGGATGAATCGTTCGTTAAAAGTACGTGTTAGTCATTCGTGCGGCATGGTCGGGTGATGGTGTGACGGAGCCGCGATTAGGTAGGGGCTCGGGGGTAGGCGGTAAGGGGGGAGGGGGATGGGGGGGGGGAGGACGGCGGAGAGAG
>NW_011948423.1:7314282-7316782 GCF_000503995.2 Ceratosolen solmsi marchali
ATAGAGGAGGAGGGGATAGAGGAGGAGGTGATGGAGGAGGAGGAGGTGAATGAGGAGGTGGAGGAAGGAGGAGTCGGCGGTCGACCAGGAGCCGCCGTAGGACCCTCTATTAATTCTTGCGAGGGTCGAGAGGCAAAGGGGAAGCTCGTGGCCCAAAGTTCCTAACCGATTGCCGGTGCAGGGACTTACGCGAAAGTCGAAATCTTAATGGCCGTGGGCCCATTCCTGTCGCTTGCTACTTAATGCGAGACCTTTCGTCGTTACTTGGGGTCGAGTTTTATATATAATTTAATATTGATAATAACGTTATTATATATTGGCGGCGAAGAGAGGTGGGGTAATGGACGGCGCGAGGGACCGAGGGGAAAGACGATAGTGGCGACGAACGGGGCCAAAAGGTGCCCGGTCGGGCAGTCGCCTTGGCCGACGGTCGGCTAATAGCGCGGGAAGGGAGTGCTCCGAGGGCGGTGGGCATTGGGTGGCGGCGGATGGTGGGACATCGTCGCTAGCCGAGGCCGGGGAAAGCGAGGCGGCGACCTTAGCCCGGACGCATTTAGCTCGGAGGAGAGCGAAATCGGTAAACGAGGCGTTATCAGGGGTCGTCGGGACGTCCGGCATCCGGCGATCATCGATCGTCGCCGCCGCCGCCGCCAAGTAAGGCAAGCGCGTAATTGGCATGCCCGGAGCGGCGACACCTATTAAAATCGGAGTAAGCCCGGGTAATAGCCGCGAAGCTATTAGCGCTGCCCCGAGGGCCGCCGCCCGACACGAAAATTGGCGAGGGAGAATAAATAATCCGGTGATTGGCGTATCGGCGCCGGATCTTTCCGTTACGCGCTTTTGGCGCACGATGATTTTTATTCTTTCGGGCGCCTATTGTTTTTGATTTCCGCTCGATATCGAGGCGGGCCGAGGCTAGGAGCCGAGGAGCGCGGATTTTTATCGGGGCGGCTCGATCGGAACCTCCTCGGCTCCGGGGCTCCCGCGCAATCCCGTTTTCCCATCTTCGATGTGAAAGGCGCCTCTCCTTGCCTATCCGCGGAATATTATTTAAACGCTTCCTGGGCTTATGTACGTGGCATAAATAAATACTCGCAGCGTCATGATAATTAAAGTCTCTTCTCCTCATCCAATCCCTCCGTCTTGCCGCCTACCTTACGATCCGTCCTCGATTACGTTGTTCCCAGCGGAGGCCTCCGCGGGAACGACGAGGATCGCCCGGTGCACCCGGACCCGTCTATCGATCCCATCTTCCAGCGGCGCTCTATCACCGGTGCCGATCTCTGCATCGGCGATGAGATCCGCTTTAAATAAGAAGACGGGGCCGCTCTTGGTGGTGGCTCGTGGTGATGGTGCGCTGCTCCTCCGCTAGTTCCGAGTCTGCGAGAGTCGGAGAATTATATTTGCCACTCAATGGTTCGGTCAATTTTTGTAATTACTCGGTGCGCGATCTCTTCTCTTCGTATAACGTAGCTTGCCCCATGCCCCGTCGTTCGCTCGCTCGCCTCGTTCGTTTCTTCATTACGCGTCGAAGCATTGGAAAACTCGTCGGCTATCATTATTACGCGCAACAATTAATTTTTCCTACGGAGTACTTAACCGACGACCTAATTAATGCGTGCGCGGCTAAATTATTGTTAATTGACTTTCTAATTTAATCGAATCACGTAACATTGTTAAGATACAATTTTATTAAAGCGTATATGTAATTCGCGTATTACATAATGGAATTAAAAATTGAAGTAGCGGCTGTGCAAAATATGAAAGCTGAAAGGGCGCTGTCGTAGTGCCATAAGATCGAGCTGAGTAAAGAGGTATTCGGTATGGAAAATTGACAAAGTATAAGTAGAACAATTAAGTTAGCATCAAGTTCGACAATACAAGCTCGGAAGAATAGAGCGTTATACGGGTGGCTCTATTCGATTATGGCTCTTTCTCCTCGTTCTTCTCTCTCTCTCTCTCTCTCTCTCTCTCTCTCTCTCTCTCTCTCACTCACTCACTCACTCGCACGCACGCACGCACGCACGCACGCACGCACACAGACCTCTGCTCCGCTCTACTTTACTCTTCTCGGCTTGCTCTGCCCTATTCTTCTCTCTCGCTCTCCGTCTCTCTATCTATCTATTTATCTATCTATCTATTTAATAAGATTTCTCATTTATTCGCATCTGTCAAACATCAATGCATCGCCGAGGAGAAATTAATTTCATGTCGCTCGCACGTTCAATTAAATTAAAACCACTCTGTAAAGTAAAAGTAAAGCAAAAGGGGCTCAAATTTATTTAAATGGAACGCCACATGGTACACTCTCCCTGTCACTCCACCCACCAACATCGCTAAGATGGGCTTAGGCACTTTGGGAGACATTCAAATTTTGCAAATTCACGTGTCCGTCGTCGAGACTTATTTCCTTGCGCAGCCCTTATCGTGGCTCGTCCCATCGCGTTATCGCAATCATAAATTGAATTCTACGCTGGCAATACGAATCATTTTGAGGAGA
>NW_011948423.1:7318550-7318857 GCF_000503995.2 Ceratosolen solmsi marchali
GAGGGTGGGGGGGGGCGAAGTTGCATGTGTTTACGGGCACGCGCGTTTACGCTAGGAGGGATGGAAGAGTCGAGAGCAGGTCGTGCATGTGCGCAAAGAGCCGTAGGACATTCCCCCAGACAATAACTAAGTGGCCTTCTCAGACAGCCCGGCGCTAGTCTCTCTCTCTCTCTCTCTCTCTCTCTCTCTCTCTCTCTTTCTCTCAAATACACAGGTACGCATGCACGTATACTAGCGCGCATGCACTCTTTGAGCATTGATCGGGCGGCCTCCGACACGCACTCACGCGGCCTCGCGACATTAACCT
>NW_011948423.1:7318898-7322750 GCF_000503995.2 Ceratosolen solmsi marchali
GACGCTCTTATTTCTTCTTTCACTCTTGAGCGCCACCCTTTTTCCTGAAAGCCGCCTTCCCGCAATTACCGATTGTGTTTTGCACTCCCGTCTATTTGGCCATATCAACGAGACTCATCCAGCCGCGAAACTTTTATCCCCGTTTCTCCGCTTTACTCCATTCTTCCATTTCTTTATAGGCTCTTTATTATTATTCCTATTCTCATTTCATTCTTATTCTTTGATTTCATTTTATTTTCACTTGAAAGCGATCGCAGACAAATGAGGCATTCGATACTCGGAAACATTATCGTTATTCTGTAATGCTTTTATTGGCGATTTATTGACGATATGGCGATGCGCGATACGCGATCACCATCTCATACTTATCATTTATTATTTATCCATTATTATTATTATTATTATTATTATTATTATTATTTATTATCCATTATTTATCCGATCAAATTGTCCGTATGAACTTAAAGCCACATCAACCTATTATTAATATTCTATCTCATTAATGTCATTCGCTTTCGTTATTATCATCGTATTGTTTCTCTTTTACATGAATTATATTTATTCAATTTCATTTAGCTTTAATGCTGCATTCAGTTATGCTACTTTAACATAAGACACTTGCAAAGTACATTATAACTTTCGCTGGCCTTACACGACCCTGCCTCGCATATTTATTACACTAATATTATATTGTACATTAAAATATAAGCCTTTGATATATGTCGCTTGCCAGTATTATTATTACTGCAATATCTTTTACTATAATTACAATAAATTTATCGGAGAAAATACTATAGCCTTTCTTGTCTGGAAGTGTATATAACCTCTTAATGATGAGAAGAGAATTCAGAAAGAGCAGATACGTATTATTTATAACTTTACAGGACAGTGTATACATACATCGCTGCCAAATGAAATAACAGGCGCATAAAGTGTCTTTAGAGGAGGAATAAAATTTTTAATGTATGTCTTAACCAAAAATTCCCTACCTACCTACCAACCCACCTGTCTCCCTATAATCCCAATCTCCCGATCGCTCCATCTCCCTCTTTGTCCAAGCATAGCTCTTCTCCTCTCCTCTCCTCTCCCCCCTCCCCCCCCCCTCTCACCCACCCACGCGGGCGGGCGCGCACACACGCGCACAAACCACGTAGCACAAATCATTCCCATTTTAACAAGTACTTTAAGAGCTTTAAAACATCCAAACGCTTTTTACGGCGAAAGGAAACAAGCCGTTTAAAGCGATATTTTTAACGTATTACTAACAAACAATGGTAAATATTATATTAAATTACATTGCGAGGAGTTATTTACACGTAAGCAGATTTTATCAAGCATTCGATCAACAGATTCAAATTTTCAATAATTTGAATAAATAAATTCATTTGTCCCGAATACAATGGCTCGAAAATATGACACGTCATTATCGTGTTTTCATGCATTTAGCAACAAGCGCGCGCACGAACGCGCACACAGGGACACAGAGACAGGCGGTATTCCAACAGGTATTCCGGGAGAATTTAAAGGTAGCGCGAGCGAGCGTGGAATAATTTTTTTCCGCGTTTAACGATAATGTCAATGTCGAGCAGGATGCGCAGGAGAAAGAAAACTGCCGTTCAATGAGGAGAAAAAAAGATTGAAGAGTGGGGGTCGGCCGTATCTCCTGTTGATGGTGATGGCGCAGGCGATGGTGTGGGGCAGGAAGAATCTCGGGGCGATCACGAGATATAAGCATCGGGTGATGAACTTAACGGTAGGTTACTTGTCGACAGAGTACAAGGAACGCTGGAAAGTTAGGAAAAAAGTCGTGTGGGTGTGGGGAGATGTGAAAAAAATAGTGACAACAGCACCAGTAGTAAGTGAGAATGCAGCCGCTTCGGCTTTCTACAAGAGTTAAATTTATTCTCGCGCGCTCGAAACAAGCCAAGAGGCAGTAAAAAAGTAGGTAAAAAAAAAAAAGAAAAAAAAAAGAAGGAATGAGTAAGAGAGAGAGAATGAGGTGGCGAGCGAGGGTGGTGGAAGAGAGAAAGGAAGTTAGTACGCTCGAAGTATATAGTAGTTAGTCGTCCCACGGCACTTTCTTTGATGCCGGGTACCACTTGGGGCGATGGGAGAGGGGCCGATAGGACTGTGGCAGCAAGGGGATGGGACAGTGATGGTGGTGGAAGTTCGGGGCAGAACGGAACATCAAAGAGCGAAATACTTGAAGCCGAGATTCTACCCCTACGTGTCATCCCCCGAGTCTCTGAGTCGAACCCCGACGCGCCACTTTCTCCTCCCTGCGCGGCGCCTTTCCGACTACGTTTTGCTCTCTCTCTCTCTCTCTCTCTCTCTCTCTCTCTCTCGCTATATATATATAAATATATATGTATATATATATATATATATATATATATATATATCCTTCTCCTCCTCTGCCTTCTTCCTCCCGTCCTACCGCACTCTCACTCTCACTCGCTCAATCACTCTTTGCGCCTAGTCTTTTGACATTCCATCTTTAGCGGCCCCTTTTTCCGCGCACTCACCTCTTCTCGTACTGAATGACCTCCGCAGCCGTTTTTGTTCCCTCTTAACCGGAATTCGGCTCACTTTTCGCGTTTTCCGCCCAACGCCCCGAGTCTTCGGCTAACTGCCGAGTGGGACACCCCAGCGCGAACGACAAAAATCCACTGTATGCCCATTTCAAGGTTTAACGACCTCCTCCCAACCCCTTCTTTTCCCTAACCCCCCTACCCCCACCTCCCCCCAATCTTCCACGATTCCCTCGTCATCGAATAGTGTCACCTTTATGCCGCGTTCCTCGCGAATGGCAATCGGCCAATTTTTATATTCTGTCCCGCCACTTTTTCTCAATCGCCTTTTATTGTCCTTTCGAATTATGCATTAAAATGTTTATACCCCTGCCGCTGGGCAGTGCAGAAAAAAATGTTCAACCCTACGAAAAATGAAGCTACGAACATCCCCGTCGTATTACTGTTTATTCTATATAAAATGCATTATCCAGTTGGATAGATAGTCGAGGGGATTTAGGGCTTGACCATCCCTGCCCAAACGAGCCGTCCATACCACTACGCGATTAGGAGATTGGTTACGATATTAACAGACGAGACAGAGAGAGAGAGAGAGAGAGAGAGACTATAGAAGAGTGGGCGCGGTGAGGGACGTTGGGAGGTGGCGATGGGGGTTCTAAGGGCGAGGGGTAGTCTGCCCCATTTTCATTATCTTGAAATACTTTTCACGCCTCGGTAAAGTAACTATTTGTCTTTCATTGAGGCCAGTCACGGTCGATTCTGCAATCGCAGTACGTCCGGCAAGGGAGCACACACGATTACTTGTAAATCAGATAAAAATTGTATAGCTTATTGAGACGTTAAAACACGCGGTCGAACGGTAAATGTTTTTAAAAAAGCGCTTGAACTGAATATAGAATGAATTCCAAGCATTCCCGCGGGGTTAACGAAAAATATTTGTGCAACCATTCGAGTTTATTATCGAATTGTATCAATTTGTTCGTGGCTCTGTGTGTTGGTGCTCACAATGAAAGGCTTAGTATCAACATGCAAAGGCTGGCCCCGGCGAAACGTTTATCTTGCACTTGATTTCATTTCGATTTGCCGACAAATTGCGCATTGGTGGAACTAAGCAAAACTGCGGTCCCGACCAATATTGACTCGAAGTGCTGCGCGCCCCCCGACTTTTTTATTTATTTTTTTTTTTTTTATTTTTCATCGGGGAAAATACGGACTAAAAAGCGCTTATTTTTTTTCGATTCACGATCGTCGCTAACCCCCCGCCCGGCCCCCCTCAACGCCTGCCATCGGTCGGCGGATTGCGTGGCGATGGGAGGGGCAG
>NW_011948423.1:7322992-7334503 GCF_000503995.2 Ceratosolen solmsi marchali
GGGGGTGGGGGGGGGGTGGGGGGGGGGGGGGGGGGGGGAGAGAAGGAGAAAAGCGGCTACGACGGGGACGCGCCGAAAGCCCGATTAAAGATTAATGGCAAATATCAACAAACGCTCGGCCAATCAATAACGTGAGTACCGCGCTTCATTACTCGAAATTAAAAAATCGTTCGGGCCCCCCGCAACTGGACTTTAGTCTGTAATTTGAAATATCCACACACATGTGCAAAGGAAAAAAATCGGTAAATACACCGCTTGATAGACGGCCCTTTTTTATTCGATCACACACACACACACACACACACACACACACACACACTTTCTCTCTCTCTCTCTCTCTCTCTCTCTCTCTCTTAATTGCACGGGGCGCATTATTTAACGTTTATAATAACGAATCGTGAATTATGGAATTATGGGCCTCGAAATGAAATTGACTTCTCTCTTCCGGGGACTTGCATAATTTCGATAAATAATAATTTGTTATTACGAATGAGAAAGTATTGCAGTTCCGGCTGAGGGTATAAAGGGTTAGGCTGCGGAAGAAAAAAAGGGTGGCTGAGGGCCCTCGAATGGTTTATTCGTTATGACTTATTAAAACTTCCAGGTCACAGACAAGATATAAAATGCATAGAAATGAAATTTTGCAGGCTTTTAATTGAATTTTTAAGGATTTACAGTGTGCGAAGCCGGTGGATCGTCATTTTTCATTGAGAGAGACGACACGAGAGCGAGAATGAAAGCGTGCGTGTGAGCGAAAGGGAAAAAGAATGCGAGAGTGAGTGAGTGAGTGAGTGAGTGGGTGAGTGAGTGAGTGAGTGAGTGAGAGAGTGTGAGAGTGAGAATGAGAGAGTGAGTGAGTGAGTGAGTGAGAGAGTGAGAGAGTGAGAGTGAGAGAGTGAGAGTGGGAGGGTGAGAGAGAGAGAGAGAGAGGCGAATGAGACAGTGTCTGGCGGCATACGCCGTATTCCGGAACGTGCGATATTAAAATAGGATGGCGTGAAAATAATTACATTTAATAATTGGTTAAAATATCCGAAACGAAAATTAGTTCTGTAATGCTGCTGTGATAATTTTGTTTAATCGAAAGCGACACTTTGACGGGAAAGTTATTATAGCTGCGATACTCTTCTTCTATCTCTACCTACCCCTCCCCAGTCAATTCACTCGCACTCTCACTCTCACTTCAATCTCTCTCTCTCTCTCTCTCTCTCTCTCTCTCTCGACTGTTTAATAACAACCGTTGCATTGATTCTAAAAATAAGTTATACGATACACTGTTTAAAAAAAAAAAAAGATATTGCAAGTAAAAAATACAACCAGCGTAAATACGGAATAAAAATTAATTGCTTACTGCTATTGTACACTTTATACACAAAAAATTCAATTACTTCTGCGCTCATTCGTTATTTTACAGTGTATCGTAATATTTTCTGTACAATAATAATAATTTGCTTTTATTTAATATGACAAAAATTACCGCTTTTTTCAGCAAAGTAATACTTAAACGTTGCTAGGGAGTTCATTCTTCTATTTCTGCAAATTATTAATCGCGCAAGAATGAAAATTAATTACACGCCGAGAAAGCTGGAGAAATATAATGGAAATATGTATTAACAGCTTTAGTGCTACGTGAATCATTGGTAGGTTATTTAATTAAAAAACTGTTTGAATATAACATTATAAATGCCTGGTAAATATTTTATAACAAATAATATAACTATATTTTATGCTCTTTTCCACCAGCGCAAACATTCTCAGCCGTAACACTTTCATGATGAAATTTAAATATTTTTTTTTTTTTTTTTTTTTTTTTTTTTTTTTTTTTATAAAAGTCGAGCTCTTCAGCCGACAGTTGCGTTACAAGCATCGAAAGAGTGAATTTATCGCTTTGTGAGCAGGAGGAGGCCGATAAACTGCAATAGAGCCGCGAATCCAGGTTTTTTCTCGCTCGGCAATGAGCGCCGATCAGTCGTACTACTTCCTCTACCTCCTTTTCGCTCTTCAACTTAAATTTGCCGGCTCAACGAGAGCTCACGCGCGAACGACTCGAGCCCCGGCTGCGAGCGGAAACGCCGGTACTCCCGCAGCAAAGCCACTACCAGAACTCGCTCCAGTCGCCGTAATCAGCCCGTGAAATGTACTCGCCCGAACTATCCGATTCGGCGCTCCACGCACTCCCCAGTTTATACGCCGCACTACAATTACCGTCTAACAAATCCAACTCCTTCGTCATTTATAATAGCATACACGCACACGCACACGCACACAATACTAACGATATCGGCATATATCGGCGGCACGTCTACCGAGGCGCTATCTCGCTTTCGTCCTCGTATCTATCATCATCATCATCATCATCTCTAGAGAGAGAGAGAGAGAGAGAGAGAGAGAGACAGAGAGAGAGAGACAGAGAGAGAGAGAGAGAGAGAGAGAGAGAGAGAGAAAGAGAAAAAGAGAATGAAGGGAGAAAGAAGAAAAACCCGTGACTGAGAACCGGCCAGCGATTTTCCTTTTTAACGGCCATCCATCCACTCGAGCTCGCTCATTGTATTTTTGTTTCCATCGCTTGGGAAAGCCAATACGTAGTTAATCGCCAACTGACGCGCTTATCGACTCGATAATTTATTGCCGTCCACACTCGTATCGGACATTCAAAAATCACTGCCATCGATTTAATTTGCCGGCGTTTAAGCTCCTCTAAGCTCGCGATGCCGTCGTTCGTCGAAATTTCGTCGCAACTACCGTGGCTTGTAACCATTACACGAGGAGGTCCCCCGGTCAAGCTCCCACCCAGCCAAATCTTCCAGCTCGGCTGACGATCGTCACCTCGCCCACTCGCTTAAAGAGAGCTCGCGATTGCGGTAGTGGAAGGCGTGGAAGGAGACGTACAGAAAGAAGCACTGCTCGGCGGGCAGCCTGAAGAGGAGGACGACGAGATTTGGTCGACTGCATGCTTCAGCTGCGAATCAGTGTGACCGAAGGCCATTCGATTATTACGATATCGCCACGATGAAGATTAAAATTCCCACGGTATCATTAGTGACGATTGCGTCATTGATGTCGGTGACAGCGGTTCGGTCGGATCGATCAGCGTCCTTCGCTCCTCCGTGACCTCCCAAAAATCCGCATTCGGAAAATCATAATAACGTCGGCGGGGCCGACAGGGCGATTATAAATTTGCAAGAAAATTCGCGGCGTAACAATTTGTCGGGGCTGGGACGCGGAGGCGAGAGCGAAACAACAGTCAGTGTTTTGCAGTAATATTTCACCCAAGCAGTCGGTATTAATTCGTAATATGTTACCGGGCAAACTATAGGAGCTATAGAGGCCACGCCGACCCCAAAAGCTTGCGCCACCACGTAGTCGGCCATGTCTCCACCCCTGAGCGGGACGCGCTCGCTCCTCTTAGTATACGGCCCCGTATTATTGCCGTGAAATGGACAGAATTCCGTCAAAATTTATTGGCTACCGTTTTTCACACGCCGCCTGTCAAATGAGTGAGCGATTAAAGCGCGCGAATTAGTCGGGATTTGCGGGGTCGCCGAACGAGTGGAGGAGGCCAATGATTGGAAATTGGAACGGGGCGACCTCGATCGGTCTTCGGCTTCCGGCTCATTACTCCCATTACTCCATGACTCTCGTGATTTCGAGCTGAAATTACCGAGTGATTCGACGCCTCGTCCCGTCACTGCCGGCCACTCGTCGTCCCGGGCGCCGAATCTCCACCGAGCCAGACTACTCGCCGTCTGGTGTAACGAGCGACTCGCAACAACTCTGTCGTCCGAGCGTATTTCGCATTTGCCGGATGGCTAAGGGTCGCAGCGGCAGCGAGGACAGGAGTCGATCGGCACGACAGTGCTCGCCGAGAGAAAGCCGCGCGTAGAATGAAGAGGCCGTCGAGTGGATAGGATAGACTTTTTGCTCCCGGAGCCCATCCCCGCCTGTAATGGGTGTCGGCAATGAGGGTTGGATAGAGCGAAGCGACTCCTCATCTAGTGGTTTAAAGAACTTGGCTACTTCGGCTTTCGACAACTCCCTTACTAGTACAAAGCTACTAATTATCATCGTCACGTGCTCACTCGACGTAAATGCCTCGATGCACAGACGCAGCGGGACGTATCTCGAGTGAGGCTAAAGGCTGAAAAACGCGGCTGCTGCCAGCCTCAGCTGCAGCCTCGGCTGAAGAATTAGGGCTGAGAAATAATCAGCCCGGGTATCCAGCTGTCCAAGGCTGCCACTTTCGAGCCTCTTCGTGGTCCCCGAAGCGATCTTTTCATTTTTGCCCCACAGCCAATTGCGAGATTAGCTCGATTCCACTGCCGGCTACGCTCTTACCATTCCATAACCATCACCCTGGACTCTCGACAAAGTGCCGGCGGATTTTATGGAAAACGCCCGGGGATGAGCGGGGAGGGTGATGGGTTGTAAGTTGATGGAGGGGCGAAAGTGGGGGATGGGGTATGCACAGGGAACGAATACGGCGCTAGTTCGAGGCGGAAGTGGTAGGCGGAGATCGGTGATTTTAAGTTGGTTGGGAGTGCGGTGACGGAAGCTACGGAGACGAGACGAAATCCAAGACGGAATCTCGAGTTTGCCGTTTCAAGTGGCAGGCAAGTAAGTTCGGGCTATGCCGGCAGGCAGGCAGGCAGGCAGGCAGTCAGCAATAGTAGTAGCAACGGCAACAACTTCCGACACGCCAGTGGAGCCGAAGAGGGTTAAGGGTCGGAGGTCGACGAGGGCTTCTTCGTTGGGCTTACAAGTCTCATTAAAGAGAGCCGTGGGCGCGAGCTTTCGAAGTGAAAAACCGCCGCGCCACGCGCATCCTCGGCCCGCTTACGCGGCCACACTTATGTTATTTAATTTTCATTTACGAACATTATTAATTGGAATTTACGGTGTTCGAGCCCCCCCCCCCTCCCATTCGCGACTACAAATCCATTCGCTACCATTAATAATTAATACTTTCCTCTTGGCGTTGTATGTTGAATGAAGAGTGAGAGAGGGGAGGGGGGAAGTGAGGTGACAATGGGCTATGCGATACCAATGCGATTGAAAAGAGTTGAAGGTGAGGGGAAGGAAGGTGCTCTCGCCTATTATTTAACCGGGGTGAATGGGGTGGGGGGGGGAGGGTGATTTTTAGCTTCGTTAGCGGGACAATTAATGGGAGGCTCGGTTATGATGCGGTGGCTCGAATGTGGCGGTTGTGATGGGGGAAAGAGCGGTACGCGCACCTGATTTTTCTAAATTGTAGAAATCGACGGAATTGGAATTGGGCTGGATATTACGGATGGAAGCTCGAAAATCTCCGTAGCCCGAGCTCGCACTCTAAATCTTTGCGTGGAATTCTATTAAGCAAATGATGCCAATCCGTTTGGTCGACTGCATTTGAAAGTTTAACATGGAGTGGAGAGCATCAAATGTGGCACTAAAGAACATTAGTTGAGCGGTAAAGTAGGGTAATTGGGTTTGCCACGTCCACGTTTAATCTCACGTCCAACACAACCGATTCCTTGGATTTGTCACGATCGTAATTTATGTCATTGCCCAAAGGTAATATTAAAAATTGACAATGTTGTTGTTGTTGTTGTTGTTGTTGTTGTTGTTGTTGTTGAATTCCAAATTGACGACTATGTGGGGAGGTGGTAGCAGCGGCAAAATAATGGATTCACGAGTCGAGCATCTAGAGTCGGTATTATCATTTAAGCAGTTAAATGCAAAATGCCCACGATTTAGGCAAAATAATAAATGCACGATGGAGTTTGGTAATTTAATGTTGGCGTGGAAGATTATATTGAGAAATGGACTGACGCAAAAGTCGTATTGATTTTCCCTTTGGCTCTAAATATTATAAAGCATTTTAGAGAATATGTTTCCATAACTTAGCAAGTCCTAAGTGCTCCCTTTCCTTTAACGCCGAGACTCTGCATATTATTTCCAAAAAGTTCCGCGCCTTTCCCGCGAGGTAAATGCTCCGTGATAAGGCATAGGGCATAGACTAGGAGGGACAGCGGAGGGAGGGTAGCGGAAAAAAAAGAGGGGGGGGGGAAGGAGGTATAGCGCACTTCCTTTGCATTAACGGCCAATACTGGACATATCCATTCTCAACGTGGGAGTAATTTAAATTTTCGACCTGTTGGGCGATACTTAATGTTCCTCTACGAGGCCATCTAAGTTCAATGTAAATAAAATTACTTTAATAACCGGATTTTTATCGCTTCGGGGCTCATTGCCGCGGCTCGAACAGGCCGAGCGGGGGAGGTCGAGCGGGGCAGGTCGAGCGCTCTAAATTACGCTCGATATTAAGATCTCGTGATTGCGCGAAATGGTATGCAAAGCAATTCCGAGGCCTCGTCCGGCATATTACCTAGCCGGGCGGCTTCGGTTGGCGTCCGGTTCGGGGCCGCGCCACCGGCACCTATAAATCCTCGACTCGGACGGCGTCGCTGGGGCTGAAATGCCAAGAGCCGTGCCTCGTCCCCCCTCCCCCCCCTCCCCCCCGGCACCTATAAATCCTCGACTCGGACGGCGTCGCTGGGGCTGAAATGCCAAGAGCCGTGCCTCGTCCCCCCTCCCAACCCTCCCCCGTCCACCCACCGCCGGCTATACCAGCCCCACTCCGTCCCACACCGTAACGGCCGGCCCTTCTGCCTCCGGCCAGCGTCTCAGGCACCGCAGTGACTCGAAGCCCTCGAGCCCTCGAGCCGGCGTGTCCTTCTCGTTTCTCATTAACTCGAACGTGCGTTTCCACGTGTGTGCAGAGGCACACTCGTCATAGCCTCTCTGTCGCCGTTATCTATCAGCGCCGGCGGGAGCCTTTCTTTCGGCGGCGGTGGTGGCGACGACGCCTCTTTTGTCGAAGAACGTTATTAGCAGGCGCCGTTGTCGCGGCTATTATTATTATTATTATTATTATTATTAGCCGCGGAGACAATGATTGAGACATGACAATAGGCCGCCGCAAGTAAATGGAGCTCTCACCTTTCTCCCTCTCTCGTACTCTCTCACATGCTCTCATACTCTCAATCACTCTCTCTCTCTCACTCTCTCTCTCTCTCTCTCTCTCTCTCTCTCTCTCTCATTAATAACTTGTAATGGAAAGGGTGCGCCGTGGAGAGCGATCGGCTGCTGCATCGCGAGATACAGAGTCGGAGGGTTGCGGGCGCGCCCCTTCTTAGGTGGCCGATAACGCAGACGCCGATAGTGACTGCGGCGACGCACGGGGTTACAACGAGGACGAGAAACCAACCTGCATGCGAACGAGACTCCCGGTGCTCCCGTTCCTCCAGTTCAACGGAACTTCATCTTCTATCTCGCATTATGCCCGCGCCATTCAGTCGACCCAACAATGAAACCGGGTGCGCGTTTTGTCCCGTGATACACGTGTTCATAGCTCGCCCAACCTTTTACCTCGAGCACCGTCTCTCCTCCCTCCCCACACCCACCTTTTCCTGGCCGCGATACCATTGCTCAGGCTGCTGCCTCGCTTTTGCCGAAGCGCCAAAACCAAAACGGAGAGATTGGTGGATTGATGGATGGATGGATGGATATGGATGAATGTAATGGACAGAGATTGAGAAGCGTCGCTGAGTGGGAGTCTGGGGTGGTGGTAGTGGTGAGCTAGAGAGGCACGGGTATTAAATACCGGAGCACGTGCTGGATCAGCGGCGCGTTGCGGTTTCACTCTGGTTTTCCGGCCGAAACTCGAAAACCGAATAAATTCACGCGCCCACGAGAGGCTACTACGCTCGCTCCTACCCGAGTACCTACGACCGAAGCTGAACGATAGAACGAGAGAGAAGCCGGGCATACTGTTTTGTCCGTCCAACGTACTAGCGATTAACCACCGCAGAGGAATAGAGAGAGGCGATACGCTGCCGGCTGCTGCTCCCACCGATATCCGACGCCCGTACCTAATTATGTTAAGTGTTTCCGAATTTTGAACACGAATTTTACCAGCCGAGCGACATCCCGTCAATCGTTCGAATGCCGATACACGCCAATTTCAGCTTTAGGCTTAAAGCATCCACGGATCATCGAGTAATGTTTTTGGATGCTGCGCCAAGGTTTCTGGGGAGACTGCCCGAAAGGCCGCTTTGATCGGCGACTTATCTCGTTACGGCAATAAAAATTGGGTTACGGTGCTTTGCAACTTCAATAATTATATACAAATTACAAGCTCGAAAATAATTATATTTAATTATAAGTTTTAATGCCCAAGGAAGAGAAATTATTAATTAAAATGTAAAATGACCAATTATTGCGAGTAAGCCAGGTATATACGTAGGCTGCAAAACTTTTCAATTTAAAAGTAAAATTTATCCGTAGAATTGTTCTATTAAAGCATTAATTAGTGCACCTCCCCTATCGGCTGCTACAATGCCTTATTTTTTGGGGGCTCACGGGGGCGGCGATTTTTTATCTACTCCCACTTCAACCCCCGGCGTCCGCATTCCGCCGCCAGCAACCGCATCGAAAATCTTGTTAGGCTCCGAGAATTTTTCAGCCGGCTAATCCATTTACGGCTGAAATCCACTCGCAACTCACGCTTATTTTCGTATACGGAGACGGTGGTGATGATGGTGGGGGTGAGGGGTGAGGGGTGAGGGGTGAGTGGTGAGGGGTGAGGGGTGAGGGGTGAGGGGTGTGGGTGTGGAGGTGGCGGTGACGATGGCGATGGTCGCGACTGCGGCTTACGGTTCGACGCGAGCGAAAAAGTGAGCCGTGAGGCTCTCGCGCCTATTGTTAGAAATCGATTTAGCGCAGGAAATTCGAGATTAACGAGGGAAACGAGCGTTTCGGAAGGTGTTTCATTAGCAAGGCGGAAGTGACCGGCGCCCGGGGCGCTCCACGGTCCAAAAGGATCGTGGCTCGCGGGAGGCGGGAGTAGGGGCGGCGGTTTTTGCGCGCCGCTACAATCATCACTCGCGGTTTTTCGCATTCGTTCGCGCGCCCCTGCGGGGTGCCAAAATCCTCGGCTTTGAGCGGTTAGGGGCGAGATGGAGTGGGGAGTAGGGGGAGACCAGTCGGATAGCTGAAGAGTTTGGGCGGTTTGCCGCCACCGCCGCTGGCACGCGCTAAAATTGCCCGGCGATTGCCCAGAAATGAAATACTTGCTCTCTCGCTGGCGAGCCGTCCGTGAGAATTTTGATCCCCAGCTCTATTTCGTTCTGCGTTATCCTCTTACCGTAGCCCGTGGCCGCCGACCAAGCCCTCATCCCGTTACTTCGCCCCAGCCACGCACCGTTACGTTCAAGCGTCGAGGTACATCACTTGCTCCTTAGACTTTTATTTTTCCAAATAGTCGAGATAAGCTACCACTACATGGCAGTCTTTGCCATTGAAGGATTAATTTTTCCTAATTTCAGCAATAAATTATTACCTCCCCTTGAGAGCGCGTGCTGGCACATCTCCACGATTCTGAATCTCAAAAATTTTCTTATCCTAATTATCTTTAATAATTTGAATATGGCGTACATCGCAAGTATCCGCCTACGCTTATTACGCTTAATTAATCTAACGAATTAATGCGTGGAAATCGTTGGAGATCACCAGGTCTCGTGCAGCAACACTTTTTGCGATTTGTCGTCCAGCGATTGTAAGCTCGTTTATAAGGAAACAATGCCAAATGGGAATAATAAGTATTATTGCACGATTTATAAATATTGTGAGTAATTTTTTGGAATTTGTGAGTACTTTTTAGAGCTAAGACTTTTCGGTCCACTAAAGAGCATATGCTGCACAAATATTCTAGACACACGCGCGCGCGCACACATTCTCTCTCACTCTTACCCTCTCTCTCTCTCTCTCTCTCTCTCTCTCTCTCGTTGCTTTATAGATACTCTTTATAAGTATGCATCTCTTAGTCTCGCTCGTTATTCTGAGATGCGTGTATAAGAGGCTTTTTGGTAATTAGCGCGAGGATTATAGATGCATAATAAAGGAAGGGCAAAGGAATCGCAAAATACAATATGAGCAAGCAGCTATGGATTTATGAAGACTGATTTTTAATGGTGGTTACTGATCTGAGTTGGTACCGTAATCGCGTCGAGCTCCATAATCATAACTACGTGCCACTGAACTTTTGTTATTGGAGATCGAGAAAGTAAAGTGACGGGTGGGGTCGAATAATTTTTGTTCTTCTTACTTCCAATTACTTGATTGGGAGAGCAAAGTAAAAGCCTACCTCCTGCGATATCTCATACACTCTTTATACCTTTCTCGAGTCTCTCGGGTCAAGAAATTCGAAAGTTTTGCAGACGCGTGAATAATAAATCATCTCTTACTCACAAAATATCGATCTCCCACAATGTACCATCCACACTTATTCGGTTTGACTCACCTGAAACAAGAAAAGTATATTAATTATTAAACTTTCATGGAAGCGCGAATGATAAGGATAGAATAAATTTGGGTGGAATCGAGGGGTGGAACGAGGATGATGGGAGTCGCGAAATAGTTTCGATATTCTTTCTAATGACAATTTTGCACTTGACTGTTAGTCGAGCGATAATGAGACATTTGTCCGAATCAAACATCATCTTACTTCGTTATAAAAGAAACGAGAACAAAAACAAAAACAAAGAAAGAAAAAAAACAAAACACCAAAGGCTTTTAAAAGTACGTAGCTGGTTTGAAGTAGAGGGTAGGGAAATTTCGAGCTGATTTTTCTCACAGAAGCGTGACGGCCATGTCGTCGGGCAAGAAAGAAATTGCTACGTATCCGTGAGCTTTCGAGTCACGCGATCGTATCGGAATTTCATAAAGCGACTCGGCGCAAAGGCTCAAAGTGTCGCCTTACCGCGAAAATCGCTGAAAAACTTGACGAAGGCCTGCGAGCATTAAGACATTTTGATAAAACGCAATTACCCGCTTTATCGGTGTTTTATAAAAATGTTTCAATTTTAATAGCTGAGCGAGCTAAATATACACGGCACGTCGTACATCGTGTGGATTATATGAGAAAAACTCATGTAACACCTTACCTTTACATAATGAATAAAATAAAAAAATGATTGTAATAGGTTTAGAGATAAAATGTCGGAGCGAAGAATTAATTTGCGTCGTGCAGAAAAGCCAGGGGTTATTTTACAGGAGAGAGGAGAAGTCGTGCTTAAATCATATGAGTACGAGACATTATTTGAGTTGTTGGCGGAGGCGGCGATAGGAAGGTCGGGAAAAGTCGAGAGGCCAAGTAGTGTATGTAAGCGCGTAATAATCAATTAATAAGCATGAGCGAGCATGTATCCTTTAATGAAAACATTAATACTTTTGCGATAAGAGTAATGATAGATACGGGATAGAGGGCAGAGCCTGCAGGAGCGAGCGAGACGGGCGAGTTGATGGCAGCGGGTGGCTGTTGCGGAAGAGGGAGGGGTGATCAGTGGGACGGGTAGAGGTTCGTGGATTGGGTAAACGGGGGAGTGGGATAGAGTGAGTGAGTGCGAGAGAGAGAGAGAGAGAGAGAGAGAGAGAGAGAGAGAGAGAGAGAGAGAGAGAGGGGGGAGGGGGGGA
>NW_011948423.1:7334697-7347037 GCF_000503995.2 Ceratosolen solmsi marchali
GGGGGGGGGGGGGGGGGGGGGGGGGGGGGGGGGGGGGGGGGGGGGGGGGGGGGGGGGGGGGGGGGGGGGGGGGGGGGGGGGGGGGGGGGGGGGGGGGGGGGGGGGGGGGGGGGGGGGGGGGGGGGGGGGGGGGGGGGGGGGGGGGGGGGGGGGGGGGGGGGGGGGGGGGGGGGGGGGGGGGGGGGGGGGGGGGGGGGGGGGGGGGGGGGGGGGGGGGGGGGGGGGGGGGGGGGGGGGGGGGGGGGGGGGGGGGGGGGGGGGGGGGGGGGGGGGGGGGGGGGGGGGGGGGGGGGGGGGGGGGGGGGGGGGGGGGGGGGGGGGGGGGGGGGGGGGGGGGGGGGGGGGGGGGGGGGGGGGGGGGGGGGGGGGGGGGGGGGGGGGGGGGGGGGGGGGGGGGGGGGGGGGGGGGGGGGGGGGGGGGGGGGGGGGGGGGGGGGGGGGGGGGGGGGGGGTTGAGGTGATAAGGTGGTAGGTGTGTAGGGTGGTAAGTGGGGATTGGGGTTGGGTGGGAGATGGATAGGGGGGTAGTGTTGGGTAGGGTAGGGTAGGGTAGGGTAGGGTAGAATAGGGTAGGCGGTGGGGGTGGGGTGGTGTGGGGGTGTTAGGCATGGGGAGAAGGAGAGTGCGAAGCGTAAACGACGGCGCAAAGCGGCTGCACGTCGCGTTAATTGCGCGATAAAAATCACAACACGCCACGGGCGCTGGGTGGCGCTCGTAAAATGAAAAATACCGCACGAGCGCTCGCCGCCTCGGCTCGTTCGCGCCCAGGAGATTGTGTTAATTATCAATTAATTAATTAGCCAAACACGCCCGCTTATGCGCACGCCGTCACGCGGCTCCCGCACTCTCCGTCCCAGTTGCATCGATTCTACAAGCTAGGCCGGAACTCGCGTCCTTGTCACTCTTCGGCTATCTTTCGGCCTCCCTTCGTCCACCCTTTGGCCACTATTTGGCCACCCTTCGGACGCCAGCCCCGGGCCAACGCCGCCACCGCGACACCACCACGAGGATACGCTTAGGCCTAAGCCTCGGGAGGAGAGGGCACGGCTACCTGAGAAGTGCGCATCGGTCGGTCTCTTATCAAGCGATCTCCGCTCAATCCGTCTATCGCAATATTTGCCGTGTGAAGAACGCATGAGCGCAATCTTCGGTTTCTTTTTCATTATAAATTAAAATTTAATATTAATCATAAAGCTTACAATATTCGGTGTACAACGACTAGTACATGGAAATAAAGTTATATAAAATTTATTAAAGTCCGTATAAAGTCTATGTAAAAAGTTATATAACGGTAACTTATAAAGAATTTTTTATACTAAACCCATATAATTTTTACTACGTTACTTATATAAAATCAGTCATATATTTTTTTACTAGAATATCCAATGATGAAATTTACTTGAGAGTCTTATAAAATATGAAACAGTAGTTAGATGAATTTCATAAATATTATCAAATTTTCCTCACTTGCCACCGCTCACTCGAATTAGCATATTTAAGAATTTAACTCCAATCAATAAAGTTGCACATTCCTAAAATTTTCATATATTATTCATTTTATGCATCGGATTATTATACTTTAAATTTCAGACGGCTTCGTTACGCCATTCAAAAAGTATTTAATTTTACAGTTTGAGTGCTCGGACGAGGCCCTTTGCCCGAGACTCGCAAATATTACAAGACCTACCGGGCGCTATAAGTGTACAATATTTAAGTGTAAAATAAATTACACGTGAACGCTAAGCTGTGAAAATTATCACCTACCCACTCCGAGAGCAAAGTAAATAAGAGAATTATATATAATACGCAATCGTGCGCGTACGTAAAAGCTCAAATACTTTGACGCATAAAATTCTTTGATATACTCGATTTCCATATAATACATAAAAACTACAATAAAATGAAATAAAAATACAAAATCAACAAAAAAGAAAAAAAAATATAAATAAAATAAAGAATAAGATAGAAAAAAAAAGCTCTCTCTCTCTCTCTCTCTCTCTCTCTCTCTCTCTCTCTCTCTCTCTCTCTCTCTCTTTTCCCTGCTTTATGTCGTGATACAATATGCAATTTACAATCGTATACGCTCTTTTAACGTTTTATAAAACTGTAGTGTATATTTTCCCGTCTCAACATTAACTCACGGCCAGTTATTCCTTACTTCTCCTAAGAATAACTCCTAAATGCAACCTAACAATTATAAAGCTTAGGAATGAAAAATAATAGTGAATAAATTGGCGAAATAAGTGTGTGCTCGTATACAATGTAACTCGCACGATATCCTCCACGATAAGGAACTGAACGATAGACTGTGCGGCGATTTTAATTAAGGGGACGATAATATTTAAAACTAATAAACTAATTGTTTTAGGTACAATTCAATAACCCGACAATTAAAAATCATATTTATAGAGGGAATATCTCTGTATTATAAGTGTCCGTAAGTTTGAGGATTGTCCGTCTCTCTCGATCGTCCATATTTCATTCATTTCGATTAATTTTAAATTTCTTGACCTCACATTCAAATATTTAGATTTCATTCGCATTGGAAAAAAGTATACGTTTAACCAAGTTGAATTATCAAAAAGATAATTTACGAAGAACGTTGGATAGACATTCGTATTCACAGTATTTATTATGTCGATTATAAAATCGAGATTGAAAATGTTATATTTCTCAAAATGGTACTTGAAATTATAATTATAAAAATTTGTTTTCCGATTACAGAATTAAAATGAATAATGTTTTTCAAGATATGCAGAAACTATAGAACCGATTGAAGAATTGATTTCCAACGGAGACATATCGCTTAAAATACTTTAAATTAGGTTGATAAAAGTCAATAATTTTTTTGTAAATTGTAACTAAAGCTAAGATTATTATTTGGATATTAAAAATTGTCGCGAAATTAGAGTCTATTTCAAAGAAAAAATCTTTATTGTAAAAATTACTATAAAAATTAAATTACCATTTATTTGTCAATAAAATTTTTGTCTATCTGTAATATTATGGAAAAGTCGTAATTTTTATTAAATATTACTTTAAATTTTATTAATTGTAGCGTAGCTTTATAGCTTTGAAAGTCAATGATTACCCGCCATAAAGTTAAACTATTCCAAATAATTTAATAAATTTTCGTATAATAATAAAATTATTAATTTGTATAATAATAAAAACATGTTATTTCTAAAATATATGTATAAATATGTGTGTGTGTGTGTGTGTGCGCGCGCGCGCGTGTGTGCGCGTGTGTGTGTTTAATGGGTATTCATTTTTATCTTAAATCATAAAAATTTACATATTTTTCAAGCACCTAGTAAATAAACTATAAACTTAAATAAAATAATATTATCAAAATTGTTTTTTATTGATCATATATTGAAGGAATATCATAATACTAATAATAATAATAATAATAATAATAACAATAATAATAATAATAATAATGATGATGATAAATATAATAAAAAGTAACTTATAAATAAACGATAAAGTAAACATTTTTAGCAAATAGATATTAAAGTACACAAGTATGGATTTTATTTCTCGTGGTTTTATTTATGTAATATATATATATATATATATATACATATACATATATATATATATAATATAAATACTTTTAGTAAACGTATTATCGAAGCTATTTTAAAAGTGTTAGTATTTAATATGGTCGTTTGAATTGAATAAATTTTAAATGATAGTTAATAAAAAATCTAACACGAAGAAGCTGTCCAAGTCTCGTAATACGAGAAATGGTCATTCGAGCAATGCTCTGTAAGCTCATCTAGGTGGTCTGCACTTTGAACGATTGAAAAGAAGAGTGAAGGAAGAAAGTGGAATCGGGATGGGGCGATGCTTTTTCGGTGTTTCTGTATTACAAGGAGAGAGTGAGGCAGACCGATGGAGGATTGAAGAGTACAACGGGTGAGTAAGCAATTGTGATGGAATGGGCCTCGAATGAAAAACGGAAAGTCATCGTTTAATCATAGTACGGAATATCACTTTTAAGTGACATGCATATCAAAAATATAGATTCTGGTCTTACAATAATTGTCCTTGTAATAGTGAACAATACTTGGAAAAGAATGACATTGACCGCTATTGAAATAATACTAATACGACTTATTTGACAGTATTGATAATGTTAAAAGTAATGATATTAATGACGGCGCTAAAAATAATAATATTACTATTAATAATAATAATAATAATAATAATAATAATAATAATAATAATAATAATAATAATAACAACAACAACAACAACAACAATAACGACAATAGTAATAACGATAACAATGATTATGATGATGGAGCTGGAGATTATCAGAAGGAGGAAGAGGTGAAGGAGAAGAAGAAAATCAATATAGACAATAATAATTGCAATTGCTGCCGATAAAATACCAACAACATAAATAAAAATAAAGCAAACGTATATACGAAACAATAAATTCTGCAAATTTTGCTTCGCGGAAGCGTTACATGCAATACCATCGTACTTTTATGGCCGGTATAGACATTGAAAAAGTTAGAATATAAAAAGAAAATGATATGCGCGAATATATTTTAGCATGTATTTTCATAAAAGACCATTGAAGTTTTAAGACTCGAATGGAAATAATATTTCCGCTTTGTACAAAATCATTTATTTAGATACGAATTATTAGATTAGTTATTCCCACACATGAAAATCTTAAACCCGTATTTGCATTTTCATAAGATTAATTATTCGCTTCAAGTTTTCATAGTAATAATAAAAATTGAATGTCCATGGATAGGATAAATTGTGCATTTAACAAAAAGCGTCGTATCCTTTATACGATGAAATTCTAAATGTTAGTATTTAATCGAAATGGCAAAATTATGACTTTAATCATTCGTTTAATATTAATATGGTGAATTTAGCAGACGATAAATGATTTATCAAAATGAATGAATTAAGATGAGCATAGGTGGCCGGGAAAATATATATCCCATTTTTAACGACTTAGCACTCTACTAGCTAATTTAGCACTCGAATGTCTTTTCGTTTGTGTCATTGATACGCCAGTAGGCCCTTGGAGCACATTTTTGTAAAATTTTTGCAAAATCACGCCCCACGCCACCTCGACGAAAGATAAAGCATCTCTTAAAAAATCCAGTTCTCATAGGAACGGCAGTCGAAGAGCGGCGAGCTGATGGGTCCGGTTTAGTGGCACCATGTAAGCCCGGGAAAAGTGCCGAGTGCAATTAAAAGCCGTGGACAATCGTACAAAGGACTTTTAAGGGCCGCTATAGATTAAAAGTAGAAAATTATGGGGACACAATGTAGTAGAAAATTAAACATAAAACGCTGCGCGGGGTCGGAGTGGCGTTGGTAGTGGTGGCGGTGGCGGCGGTGGCGGCGGTGGCGGCGGTGGCGGCGGGGGTGTGTGGCGGATGGGGCGAGGGGGAGGGCAGTAGGGAGGCCGCGGAGAAAGGGAAGCAAGGAAGCGGGTTCGGAAGAAGTTTGCGCCGATATTTTTCACGCTGGCAACGCTAAGCTCTTTCCTCTTTCTCTGTCGCAGACGGACGTGGAGCGCGAGCGGCCGAGGGAATTTTACGAGGAGAGAAACGCGTCGGGCAACCCCCTTCGTCCTCGCGACATAAACTTTACGGTGTTTATGAATATTTATATTAATCTACATTTTATGCTCCCCAGTATAGACGACTCGCTCGGGCGGCGGCGCTGGGGAAGCCGACCGAGGGTCGTTTCGGAGAAGCGCCGGCATAATGATTGCATTAATCAAACGAGGAGGTATAGGAGAGGTGGCGGAGGAGGAGGAGGTGAAGGAGGAGGAGGAGGAGGAGGAGGTGGAGGTGGTGGCGGAGGTGAAGGAGGAGGTGAAGGAGGAGGAGAAGGTGAAGGTTGAGGAGAAGGTGAAGGAGAAGGAGGAGGTGAAGGAGGAGAAGGAGGTGAAGGAGGAGGAGGTGGTGGAGGAGGAGGAGGAGGAGAAGGTGGGCACGGGGGTAGATGGACGCGAGGCTCGGGCCGATGAAAGCCCAAGGAAATTTCTTCCCGCGAGTCGCATGTCGGACTCTCGGCCCCGACGCCCGGATCCCTCCCAGCCGACTTGGCTCGCGCCGCGACAAACTCGCGCTTCAATAAAACTTTATCGCTGTATTGGATAGCCGGCGCCGCTCGCCTCCTCCGCTCCGACAAGCGACTGCGGCGGCGTCGTCATCGGCGTCGGTGGCTCGCGCGTTCTTCTTCCCTCCTCCCCTCCCACCGACTAACGATTAAACTGACTATATTTCTATTTTTCATCTCGGCGCGCTTTTTAATTTTCACTCGCCGCTCTTTTTATTATTGTAGACGGGGGTGATAAAGCGAGCGGCACGCCGCTGACTTTAATTACACCTGTAAAATTCAGCGACTCGCAAGTATTTCCGTCCACGGGGTGCAAATATCCAGCCTCCAGCGTTGACGCCCCCCGACCCCCGCCATCCCACCGTGCACAACACGTCGCACGTAGCCACGCATCCGGTCGCGGCCGCGTGTGCTCCCTATCCGTCTTGGATGGGTCGATGGGATCGATCGCGCGGAGGTTTGGCTTTTGGCACGAGCGTCCTTCACCAGCTCCGGCTTACCGGTCCAAAGCGGCTTTGATCGGCAACCTGGCTTAAAAATAAAGGCGCGTCGCTCGAATCTCAGGTCAGACAGGAAGCGAAATTCGGCTCGGCCCTTCTGTCCGGATATTAAAATGTAAATTCCTATGTCAACGAGTCAAATGAAATATCGAGGGCGCGCAGGAATGGGGCTGCTGCTGTTGCTGTTGATGCTGTTGCTGCTGCTGCTGTTGTATCCCTACGCCAGGGGCGAGGGTAAAAGAAGGGCGTCGGTAGGGTGAATAGCCAGTCGGCGAGTCGGAACGAAGTCGCGACCGCGTGTACCGTGGGCCCATATCTAGCTGTTCTTCGACAAATTTACGAAGCGTCCTAGGGCTTTTCGGAAATATCACCCACGCCGAGGTGCGTTCGGTTGCGAAAGAGAGAGAGAGAGAGAGAGAGAGAGAGAGCGAGCGCGTGTGTGACAGAGGATGATAACCGGTGATCGATATGAGCGCGGAGGCACGCGCGGGAGCGGCAAGGAATCACTAAGGCTCCGCCAATGGCTATTATATTTCACACGTGTATGTGCATACACCGGTCGAGCGAGATGGCGAAAGTACGGCTCTCCCTGCTCTGTGTCACCCGAACTCCCTCTCGTCTGTCACCCCAACCTTCACCCACGGATTCTCAATCGCGCTCTCTATATCGCTTGGCGATACCAATACACATTTTCGCATAGCGAACGACGAGTATAACTAGTCGGCCATTTTGGATATTAGCCAAGCAGAACAATAGTACACATAATAGTACGTGAGCCGGTGAATAGTGTTTGGTAGCAGCCGCACGCTCATCCCACCCACCATCGCCACCCTCCGATCCCCCACCCCTCCTTTCGCATACAGAGATCAGCTCCGCTTCGGCTCCTCCTGCCCTCGTCTCCATCGCCGCCTCCACCCCTGACCACTCGCCGGATCCCGTTCGCACTCACTCTCTCTCTCTCTCTCTCTCTCTCTCTCTCTCGCTCTCCCTCTCTCGCTTCTCCCACTGTCTCCCGTGTCGAGCGGAAAGGTGCGAGAGAGCAGATACATTCGTGAGCGCTGCGAACCTCCGATATACTTGTAAGCGTAGATCCGTGTTTCTCGTCCAGCCATCATCCGGCCGCTCCTCGGAGGGGTGCACCACGTGGTGTAGATATAATAATCCCGATAACCCTGTCGGAGGTTGTTTTTCGGGTTGCGCGATAGAGTGGTGGGGCCGGATGACAGGTAAAAGGAGGCGCAGGTGCGCGAGGAATCCAAGTCGGAATGTCGCGGCGCTCTAGCGAATTGCCGTTGTTGAGTTGGTGGGAGGATCGAATGGACCGGACCCCGGGAACGGATACGTTGGCCGAGTCCCTCTGGAGAAGGGCTCGGGGCGCTCGGGGGAGAAATGAAATATTATAATATGTCGGTGAGTTACAACCGTGGCGCGTTCGGCGGGAGGGAGGGAGGGTGCGATGGAGATGCGTAAGCGAGCTTCGTGCGTGGGCGCTAATACCGAGCCCTCGAGGTGTCGGCCGCCGCTGCGCCCTACAGCGATTATTTAATTAAACACAAAGCAAGCGTAGTATGACGCGGGTCGTGTCGGTCGGTCGGTCGATCGGTCTGTCTGTCTGTCTGTCTGTCTGACTGTGCATCTCCCTGTCTCTCCCTCTACCCTCTACGCGCTTATATATATATATATATATATATATATATACGCGCGCGCGCGCGCGCGCGTGTGTGTGTGTGTGTTTGTGTTTGGCGCACGCTTCCGCTGGCACTGCCGCCCATTCGAAATAAGGCGACCAA
Source organism: Ceratosolen solmsi marchali (assembly GCF_000503995.2). Taxonomy (NCBI): domain Eukaryota; kingdom Metazoa; phylum Arthropoda; class Insecta; order Hymenoptera; family Agaonidae; genus Ceratosolen; species Ceratosolen solmsi. The sequence goes on from NW_011948423.1 coordinate 7,343,096, forward strand.
GAGCTCGGGGGGTACGAGTGAGACTGAAGCTACCAAAGGGGTTATATTAGAGGCGAGGCGAAGCGCGCGTTCGATTTTCACGCGAGCCACCCGTTACGTTCTGTCTGCGAGCCTGCGAGGGTGTGGTTTGATTAATGACCTATTCGATCGCTCCCTCCCCCACCCCTCTCCCCAACATCATCCTCCTCCTCCACCTCCTCCTCCTCCTCCTCCACCCCATCCTCATCCTCAATCCTCATCCTTCTCATCGTCCGGCCATCCCCGTCTCGCCGCCACCCTCTCCGTTACTACCGCTGTCTCTCTCTCTCTCTCCCCCCCTCTCTCTCTCTCTCTCTCTCTCTCTCTCTCTCTGTTTCACCGTTTTACCCTTTACATGCCTTCATAGTCTACCTTCCTCGCCCAGCTCCATCATCCTTCTCTAACTGCGCCACTCGAACGCTGGAGCGAAAGAACACAGCCGACTATTTATTCTATGCAAAGCATTAGACCTACATAATTAAAACTTCATTTACAGGCTTCATACATTTATGAGATTAATATTTAACTATATTAACCTTATTAATGGGAAACCATTTTTCTTACCGCTAATCTATTAAAGAGATAACGAACGTAAATTAGAACAATATGTTGTACAGTCCAGCATTATATATATATAAACATTAGTACTACAGTCATGTTTACATTCTGTATTTGTCGCTTTACGAAATATGCGTATCTCTCCCGTTTTATTATTCCACCCTGTTTTTTTCTTTTTTTATTTTTTCTTTATTTATTTTTTGCTTTTCTCCTCGTTCTTTCATTCATTTTCCTTTCAAATTTACACTATAAACACTTGTGCTAATGTTGCACCAGCTAATACATTGCATAAAATTATAGTTCATATAAGACGAGGAAAGACTAAATTATTTTACTTTCTCATGTCGCAATGTCATTTTAGTACCAAACCCATCACTACGTGAGCGCATACCTCAACCTGTCCCATTAACTCTCCTCCAACCTAATTCATCGCTTCGGTTCGCGGTTCGCTATGTTTAGTAAGGAAACTGATAAGATTGGTAATCATAAATTTCTTATTCGATCGGCCGGAGCTTGTTCCTTTAGCCATTACGATTCTCGTGGGAAAGAAGACAGGATACAGGGTGTATAGACGATGAATTTGACAAGATGCCAAATTCGATATTCTCGTTTAACCATATTTTCCCTGTTTACACGAAATTTAACGATTGCGCCCCCGAACTCCGCGCGCCTACACTCGCCACCTCTCCCTCCCAAAAACTGACGGCAAACGATCGACTTTAATCCATTTATCGATTCCCAATTGCAGTGGCTCGCACGGCTACCGTTGAAGCCTGGAGAGGCGCAGGCCTGGCGTAAAAAGGACAGAGCGATAGGAGCGACAGGAGCGATAATTGTCGACGCCTTGGGCCGTGCGGCTCGTGCGCCCGTGAAATCGCGGCCGACAATCTGATTGGTCCCGGCGCTGCGCGCACCGATCGCACGCATCTCGACGATCTATGTCGACGCGTGCAGGTGTCGGAGTCGCGAGCTAGTCAGTCGGGTTATCCGTGCGTTGCTGCTGGATGGTCGATGGATCGAATGGGATCGATGGACGGCAGATTAGCGTATAGATTAAATCTCGTCCGCGTTACCTTCTAGGCGCCACTGCAAGCCCGACGTGACAGATTGACATGCTAATCGACGCAACTTTCTACGACAAACTTGGCAAAACTCGTTGTATAACGACGTTGCCGGAGCTCGAATGCAAACTTATTTGCGGCACCGCTCGATGTAAGATAATAGGCCGCGTAAGCTCGAGTCTTATCAGCATTGTTGTACGTTTGATAGCTCCGGTCGAGTGTCGTAGCGCGCGAGCGTCGCCTTTAAGCCTTAAAGAGTCGTGCGATGAAACTGTGAGTTAATAACCCAATAAATTTGCAATTTTGCTTGTCCGGTGGAAACATTGTATGATGTCGATTTATCCTGGGTTTACGGTTTTACTTTACCCCTCGCCAGAAAATATCCGTCTAGCCATTTATTTTTCTGTATTTACATACACGCATTACAAACACGCACGTGGCGCTCACCCGCTCCCTCATCCGCCCCATCTTCGTCAATCTCACAAACTCTCGTCGCTCCTCCTCTCCCCTCGCGCACGCACACACGCACACACGCACACACGCACACACTCTCTCTCTCTCTCTCTCTCTCTCTCTCTCTCTCTCTCTCTCTGTCTCTGTCTTTCTCAGAGAAGCCGACTGCTTATAGCTGCTTTAGCTTTTACGTCTTTCGTGTGCGCTATCTGCTTAAGCATCTTCAAATGTAAACCTTTTAAATACGAAAATTCCAGTTGCACAACGAGATTGCAAAATCAACACATCAACATTTGCGCATCGTCTGCAAAAGTCATAATTGTTTATTTATTTATGAAATTTACTATTTTTTCAAAGGAATTTAGACTTTGACAGTTCGTAAAATTATTAATGATAATGCTCTTCCTAAATCAATATACTTGGATCTTCAATCTTTCCTCTTCGCGTATGATTTCTTTCTACCGCTCTCGTTTATCGAAGTCGATTTATCGAGGAACTTTTTATAACCTTCTACATGTACGATGTCTCTTAATTAATTTGTGATTATAAAATCGTAAGGATGATTCTCGCAATACGAGATAATGGTCATATTCAAATTGAGGCGAGAGAAATTAAGTAAGACACTCGACAAAAGCGGTAATTCTTTTATATGACCGAGCGCGCGAGTCAAATAGCATATTTTCCTATGATTATTGCAGCGATGCATTAAAAATTCAAGCCAATTTCTATTCAAGCCAAAGTGCCGAGGAATTTCTTTACATTGTGCGCGAATTTATAGCTTTAAAGTAGCCAAAATATTTCACAATCCGAAAAATTCGCAGATTCGGAAAAAAAAGCAACAAAATAGAAATGAAAAAAAAAATGAATAAAAAAAAGAAGAAAAGTCCCGCATTATAAGTTAGGCTTCATTTTTCTTCTGGAAATTTAAAAAGTTTGCGTGCGAAACTTGGCGAATTGCAATTCCTTAAACTTGCATTGATGAAAAATCGAAATAAGATTTGCCGAGAGTCCGACAGACCGATTTAACTATTTTGCCGTGTTAATGCGTAAGGATATCGTGTCCGTTGATGGGAAAATTGGATATTTTAGTAAAATTGCCGCTAATTTTTTTAAGAGATGCTGGATACGCTGTTGGCGCGAATTTGACTTTCTCAAGAGTGTCCAAGAAGTCGTTGTATCCCAATATCCCAACGACTCTGATTAAGAAACGATACCACGGAATATACGCAGCATTATGTCGATAAAAAGATGTTTAATTCCACGAAATCGACATGCGATAATTGCTAAAACTCCTAAAAATCTTTCGTGTACATTTCTCCGCCGCTAGCGTCACATACACACACGCACGCACCCACATTTTTACTCGTAAAGTTTTTCCTCCTTTTCTACTTTCTTACCATCGTATCTATTTCTTTTTCTTCTCGCACATAATAATTACATTTGAAGAGCGTAAGAAAGTGCGTAATGGAATATTATTTCTCTTGGCCTCGATATTATTGAAATAAAACAATAACCCTCTAGCGCGTAACCGTAGCATTCTAATAGGTGGCTAGCGGATGCGATGTCTAGAATTATACCAACATTTTAGCTTCGAAATGATATATTCATAGAAATGTATTATAGTTTATAAATAATGCTATGAAAATGAAAAAGAAGTGGCGCAAGTCGAGATTTATAAGTGACTGCTTTCGGGTCTGTAAACGCGAGCTCGAGTAGAAGTACCGAGTGCTAGGGCTATTTAGCAGATTATTTTCATTGAATTGTCAGTGTGAAATAATGGGGCCAATGTGGGCGGGGTGGTGGTCGATGGGATACGGGTGGGCGGGGTGGGGGGGTGGGGGGGGGGAAGAAG
>NW_011948423.1:7347047-7354292 GCF_000503995.2 Ceratosolen solmsi marchali
GGGGGGGGGGGGGGGGGGGGGAAGAAGAGGCAGAGAGCATCGTATAAATGGGTTCGAGAACAGCAGATAAAATCGAGCAGGAATCTTAAGCTGGCAAAGTCCATTTATTACGAGCCTTTCCGCAGCTCATCTTTTATGATTTTTTATTGTCTCCGTTGGCAGCGGCGGCGGCTGCTTTACGGAAGAGCCGATCACCGATAAGATATCCGCGGCTTGATTTCATGTTGCGATTCACTAAAGAGGCCATTCAACGTCTCGCTCGGTTGCCTCTTTTTTTTGCTTTTCGTCGGTCGGTCTCGTGACGGGCTGCAGTATATTCGATGCGCGACTCGGGCCATCTTCGTCTCTCGGAGCTTTTACCCACGTACTCCCGTGCACGCGCCTCTCCCTCCCCCCATCCCGCGCTTCCTTCTTAATCGCGAAGAAACACGACGTCGCATATAAATAAGAATTTATAGACGATGAAATATGCGCGGCCGGTAAGAGAACGGGGGATGAAAAACGCGGCCGAGGGCTCGGTGGGACGGACGGGGCAGTTCGGTAGGCGACAGTTGGGAACAACCGGGGGGAGCGGTACGATGGGTTATGGAGGAGTAAGGAGGTAGCTACGTGGGATAGTAGGGGGAGGAAAAGGCGTCTAAGCGTAAGGGGCGGACGAGGGAAGGGGGGATGATGGGAGAGAGCGCGGCGAAAGAGAGAGAGGGGGGGGCGGGTTGAGGTAGGTCGATGAGGTGGGTTTGTTGGAAGAGGTGGTGAAGAGGGAGGAGGAGGAGGAGGAGGAGGAGGAGGAGGAGGAGGAGGAGGAGGAAGTGGAGGAGGGGATCGGAGAAAAGAGTTGTGCAAAACTTAGGCTCGCCTACTTTCCAGTCGTACGCCTCTTACCCCGCCTCCTCGTTGCCTCACGCTTCAGCCGACGGCTTTTTGCCTCTCCTCTCTCCCTCTATCTATCCGTCTTATAACGCGGCGTTCGCTCGCTCGCGCGGGGACGGCTAACGTAAATTTACGGGGGAGAGTAAAAGTTTCGCGCGAAAAGCGAAAACTCTCGCTAATGGCTGTTTTTCTTGGCAGGAATACTTTAAAAAGGTGAAATAAAATGAAAAAACTTTCCGCCGCACCCTTCCGCCAACTTGCCAACGGCCGCTCCCCCATCTTTCCACCCGCCACGAGGCTTTTGTGGGTTGATGACGATGGGAGCCGCGTTTGGGAGCATATATGGAGGGTCGGAGAGTGTAGGATGGGTGAGTGGGGCATCATGGCACCGACAAGACATCGGCTAATGGGAGACTTAAATCGTCGCGGCATATCTCCCATACCGATTTCCCATTCGCGGAGGCACGATCAACTCGGTCGTGCCGTCGGCGCTTCGGGGCTCGAGATTTCGTGCGGATAAAACCGTTAAAGTCGCGAGGTACGCGCGACTCCGTTGAGATCTTCTTCGCTTGTTTCAGTGGTACGCGTGAGCATGCGCCTCTTCTCCAAGCTCAAGAAATCCCTTGTTTAAATAAAGATCCGCCGACGATGTTTGCGGATCGCGTTTAAGCCTCGCTCCGCGCGATCAGCGGAGGGATAGAGATAGACAGACAAACAGAGGGCTAGATTGAGTGAAAGAGGGATATAGAGAGAGAGAGAGAGAGAGAGAGAGAGAGAGGAGATAAAATACGTGGTGGTTCGGGGGATTCGTGGGACGAGATCGGAGGGGCTGAGACGGCAAGTGCGAAAGCAAAAGTAGCGGAGGAACGAGGGCTTATCGATCCCGCATTTTTTTTAAACATTGATGATAAAGAGGATTATTTTGATAGAATGAAACATATAATTTAAATTATCATTATTAATTTATTTGAAATATGCGTGAAAATTTATATTTTTTAAAAACTAAATTTTTAGAAAAATAATATTTAAGGTATGTGATAATGTGAAATAAATTTATAATATAAATAATTAATTATTTAAAAGTAATGATTAAAAATAAATAAATATAAGAACACGATGGTCGGCGATGGCGATGGTCGACGGCAAAAAATGAAGAAAAATGAAGAAGAAGAAGAAGAAGAAGAAGAAGAAAAATCGCGAGGCTAAGTAAAGAAAATACAGAGAGGAGAGCGGTTGCTTCCGGTGAATTTATTTTACTCCGGTACAGAATAAGTTTTTTATGATTTGCAATGGAGTCGGAATAAGTAGCTAGTTGAATTGCCAGAGGCTTGAGAATTTGTTAGGCGGCGGTAAGGTGGGTGGTGGGCGGGGTGAGAGTGGGCATGAGGAGTATCGGTGTGGTGGTTGAGTTAGAAAGAAGGGGGAGGGGGCTGGCTCGCGGACGGCCCTGAAAATTGTTATTAAAAAGGGCAGAGAGGTTGGTTAGGCGCTCCTCGGTCGTTGAGGCATCGTTCGACCGGGAAAGATACTCCTCCTCCTCCTCCGACGGCAACGACCGGGCTCCATCCACGTACGCGCGTAAAATGCATATTAATCAGGCAAATGCATTTCTTGTTACATTAGCGCATGTGCTTATAATCAGGAGAATGGTTAATAATTTAGCGGATGTATTGATGATACGGGGAGGTCGAAGGAGTTTAACGGAACGAGGGGAATGGCGTTGAAAAGGGGCTGGAAAGGGCTGCTCGAGCATCGATGCGGCTTAAGGCCTATGGAGCGCACCGGAAGCTTAGCGCAACTCGGGGCTGAGATGTGGCCGCGCCGCCGGCAGATATAACGCGCCAACAGCCCTTTGTCTATGTCTTATGGCTTACATGTAATTCCGTGTTTGCGGAAAGGATCGCGCTCCCAAGTGTGCCCCGCGATTTTTAATATATCGTACTCGGCTCTCCTCCTCCCCGTCCTCCTGCCGCGAACCGCGCGATAAACAGCCGCTCGTGTACTTGGAAGCCTACGGGTGGGTGTAGCCGCATCGCCGTGCGTTTCCGAGCTTCTCATACGTAGGAGTGAGAAGGCCGCTGTCGTGATTAAAAATTGCTGTGCTTTAAAACGCTGATGAGCCCCCGGAAATAAGTGAGTCTCGACGGATGGGTCACTCGTTGCGCGCCCGGGGATTACTATTGACGCTGCGGAGGAGGAGGAGGAGGAGGAAGAGGAGCGTTTGGCGCACACGCGCTTGTGTATTTTTTAGTGCAATTAAAAAGGCATCTCCGAGCTCGATTGAGCGGACTCGGTTGACGGTGGGATGACGGTGGGATGACGGGGGGATAGCGACGGGAGGATAGCGACGGGAGGATAGCGACGGGTCGGCGAGGCGACGACGAGGGGACGGTGGTGATGTGGTGGTGCGGCGACGTAGCGCGAGGGGCGGGGGAGGAGGATGGGAGTGAGGGGGAGACGATGAGGAGGATGAGGTAGGTAGGGATGCGGGGGTAGCGAGCTTATGGGCCTACGCAACGCAGGCAGCCTACGAATTTTTCATTTCACTCGAGCGATCGATTCTAGCTCGCCGAGCGACGGCGATGGGTTTCCCTCACCTCTGCACCAACACGTCGATCCACTTCTCCTTTTGCCGCGTGTTTTTCTTATGAGCGGCTCCTTCGCGCTACCCCGATGATCATCCTTTATCCTTGGACAATGACCCCCGCCTGCCAGCGAGTCCTAAGCGACTCGCAACGAAACGGCCATCGCCTCTCCCACCAATCATTCGTAATAAATAATGTTTAATATAAATTGCTCATTTAAAAGTGGAGATATATCTCGTTTGAGCCTTAAATAAGAATATTTTTTAATTTTGTACACTGCTGTTACTTCTTGAAAAATGTTCATTGCAAGGGAATATGAAAGCCGTTTATTTTACCTACTTAGTTAAATGAAAACTTTTATAATGAAAAAACTCATAACTGTAGAGAACTTTAGAATATAAATATTGATTAAAAAAGTAAGGTTATAAAAGTTTTCAGGTGTATTTGAATAAACTAAAATTTTTGCACTTTAAACAATTTTTATTAATTTTAAGTTTAAATTTCAAACTTTATTTTTCATTAGCCTGCCAATAGTAAGAAAGCCTGTAATATTTTTCTAAAGCTTAATATCATTTTAATACAATGCTCTTTATTTTCCTTTCATCATTTTAATACGAGACAAATCTACTTACTTTATTTCAACTCTCTCTCTCTCTCTCTCTCTCTCTCTATCTCTCTCTATCTCTCTCTATCTCTATCTATCTCTCTCTATCTCTATCTCTATCTATCTCTCTCTTTGCGCGTGTGCTTGTGCGTGTGCGTGTGGATGAGGGGCGGTATGTATGGGAGGTTTTGGATTGGGTATTGCGCGAGAGGGCGATGGGGTGGATTGGTAGGGAAGTGGGGTGCGGGTGTGGTGGTTAAGTGTGCGGGGGGTTGGAGGAGGAGGAGGAGGAGGAGGAAGGGTGGTGTGGGTTATATAAGGATGAAGGTCCCTTGTATTATATTTACAATACGCGGACGAAAAAAGATAGAGTGGGAGAGTGGTACGGAGAGGGATTGGCGTTGGGTGGAGGTGATGGGACTGGAGGGGAGAGAATGTAAAAAGAAGTAGCGGAGCGCCGTTGGAGAACTAATATCGTGATTAAAATTATACTCCATTCCTGCAAAATGCAAAAAGCCAAGAAAGGCCATTATTGTGCTATCGCAAATGAATAACTTTGCAGCCCCCGTTTAATATCGCTCGTGCCGCGAGACGTTCATCGGGCTCACGTGGTCGTGTCGTCCCGGAAAGCGAGCGCCGGCGTAGGTAAACGCGGCGAGGGCGTAAGCGATTGGATAAAGACGCGCAGGCAACGCCGGATATTAGACTCCATATTTATAAATTTGGCTCCTTAGCCCCGGCAGTCGGCCTTTATAACATTAACGCTGATATATTTTCCGTGGCAGCGGGGCGAGTAGAACCGGTGGCCCGAGGCTGCCCCGGGGATGCGGTCGACGTAGATTCGCCAACCGGGGACTGCTCTCACCTCGCCTCGGTCGAGAAAGAGCCGTTATAAATTATAAGGCATTAGGGTGGGGGTGCCGGGGGCTGAAAGGGGAAGGGATGCCGGCGCGACGCCGCTTTCGCGGACGTGTGCAAGGGATGATTACGCCTAATGGTGAGATATTACCGGAGCGGCATTACTCGAACACGAACGGCCCCGTGTTCTAATCTTTTGACAGCGTTTGGTACTTTTCGAGCCCAGGTCAGCAACTGGGTGAGTGGACAGCCTCGTCGAAAGATGAAAACGGCTAGTGGAATGGCGATGAAACGCCCTTTGCGCCTCTTGCACCGGCTGACGATAAATTGCAGTACGAGGCGGCCAAAAAATCTTGTCGTTAGAGCGCCGTTAATTAGACAGACACGTATGTCCCGTGCTCGAGCAAATCGGACTCGCTGACCCGGCGTGGGGAGTGACGTTGGCAAAGGCGGGGGAGGTGGGTGGGTGGAGAGCTGCGGGAGAGCTATACGGCGGGTGAAAACGTATCGAGGGCAACGTCGAGCAAAGTGTCGAGCGCCCGAGAACGGCGGCTCACGGCTTCCCGGCCCGTTAGCTAATCTCGCGGCCTCTCGCGTTTCGACGAGCCGATTTTTCCTTTCGAGCCCTATTTCTTCACCCCGGCAATTCAATTACGCCCGAGTTTCCTCGTATTCTACGAAGCTCGCGCAGCTCTCATAACGATTACGGGGCTATTTTTAACGCTCCAATCTTCTTATACCAATGTATATTTAAGCAAATTGCGTATTTTTATGGGCGTCAAATTATATTGAGCGGCCACTTTAATCAGATATATATTAATATTAGATGAGCATTAGTGAATGGCGTCAAATTTACAGTGGCTTCGGAAATAAGCGGAGATTCGAATATAGAATAGGGCTCCCTGCGGCTTCACGATTGTTCATTGATATTTTACGTATTTTGGAAAGGTAATTTAAAGTTAAAATTACCCTTCATTCGTCAATGGCTGCGGTTAATAAGAGCCCGGCATTACGAATTAATGCTCGCTTTTGCATCTTTAATGCAAGATATGTCGGGTCATCTCTTTTTAATAATAGATTTAACGAGATGATTTAGAATGAGAAATTTTGACTCCGCGCCAGGAATGCGCTCGCATTATAGACGGAAAGTAGTAACGCGCGCTTTTTATTGCGCTTCCGTCAGTCGGTCTAACGGTGTTGAGAACGTGGATGGTTGGCGCGATTCGAATTTCGCCAGCTTATCGGGCAATTATCGTAAAGGGATTGTAAATCCTCGTACTGAGACTAAAAACGGCGAAAATTGAAGGGAGCCACGGGATTTACGGTGTGGGGATTGGAGGGGGATGGGATTGGAGGGGGATGGGCTCGTTCGGTCCTTTTTGCCTCGGATAATTGCTGTTGGGAACGGAGGATTATAAATGCATCCAAAGCATAGGGAATAATAGTGTGTATTGGTTGTGGTTGCGCCTGCGATTTCAATTGATTTTCAATTTGGAGGGAAAGACCGAAGGGTGTGTCAAGGGGCCGCGGGATACCGTCAGACGTTTCGTACTCACTTAAACGTAGGGCATTTTTTTAAATTTTACAATTTTCGAGAAGTCGATGACGATGAAGGACGAACGAGAAACGACAAACGACAAACGACAAACGATGACACGACGACGACGACGACGACGATACGTCGATGCCGCACCCTAACGTACGCCGAGTGGCGACCGATCCCGCATAGGGAAGAGGTGGTCGGTCGGCGGGTTACTCGGCGTGCTTGGCGCGCCGTACGTGGGGCTGTCGAGGACGACGGACTAGGGGGAATCGGGGTGGATGATAGGAGGACGGGGAGGTAGAGAACGTAGAAGAAGAGAGTCAGAAGCTCACCAGTCTGGTCAACTGCTTGTAACCACGGCAGGGCTGTGCTTGTTAACTCTGTTAGGCAATATCTATTTCTTTTGCCCGTCATTTTTCTTCCCCCCTGACTTTTTCCCCCTCTGCACCTTTTTCATAAAACATGAGCTCCGATTCGTGGGCGCGGCTCGACAATGCATTAGGCATACACGTGTATACCTTTCTCCTGGATAGTCAATAACGGGTTCGCAGAGGCGCGCGCGAAACCCCTTGTACTGGCGTATACGCGATAAATCAACTCTCCTCTCCAGCGCTCTCCGCCGCTATACTTCGGCTCTCGATTCGTCAATCATGAACCTTAATCGTCCCGCGAGGCTCGCTCTCTTTCTTTTTAAATCGTCTCGCCTCGTACTCCATCCTCCTCGCACTCGCTCAACACCACCACCACCACCACCACCACCACCACCACCAGTACCTCCTCCTCCT
>NW_011948423.1:7354342-7395317 GCF_000503995.2 Ceratosolen solmsi marchali
TACCTCCTCCTCCTCCTCCTCCTCCTCCTCCTCCATTGATTCCCCTCACAAGGTCCCTCTCACTCCATCGTATGCTCTCACGTGCTTTCCCTCTCTTTTTCATGAGCTCGCGAGCGCGCGCGCCCACCCGCTCGCCCGCTCTTTCTTTCTCTCTACCTTCCTTCCTCCCAACGCCTGTTCTCTTGCACTCGCGACCGAAGAACTTTTGCTAATTAAATGGCGTCGCGTTGGCGAGCTTGCGTCAGCACTCCGAATAAAACGCCGTTGATTACAGTTTCGAATTTCACTTTGCTCTCGAGAGTGTATTTTATATTTTCTCCGTGTGTATACGCGTTTTTTTATTCCGCTGAAACGAGCTTATTTATAGGCATAAAAGCGAGAGCGAGCCCCAATGCGATACGATCGACCATTTTGTAAATCAGTTCCGCCATTTTGTCTTCATAAATCACGCTCTGTGCGGTAAGGATAGGCGATACAGAGAGAGGAGAGAGAGAGAGTGAGAGAGAAGGAGACGTTCTCGAGCCCTCACGGGGGTGTGGATGTTTGGAGAAGAGGTAGAGCAGAGCGCCAGTGAAAGGAAAAAACGAGCAAGCGAGAGCAAAAGGCGAACGAGTCGAGCTCGGCGAGCGCTGATTATAATTAACACGAGTCGAATTAATAGAGCCAACACGCGAGAGGGTGTCGTCGTCGTTGTCGTCGTCGTTGTCGTCTTTCTCCTTGTCGTTTTTGTTGTCATCATCGTTTTAGTCCTCCTCTTCGTTGTCGTCGTCGTCGTCGTCGTCGTCGTCGTCCTCGTCATCGTCGTCATTAATCGTCATCAATCGTCATCGTCGTCATCAATCGTCATCGTCGTCATCAATCGTCCCCGTCCTCGTTCTCGTCCTCGTTCTCATCCTCCTCCTCGTCGTCGTCCTTGTTAAATTCTCTTTGCTTCTTTTTCATTACGGCATATAACCGCTAGCACCCATCCACAATTTAAGCGATCGTCTTTTTCTTTGGGTGCGTCCACGGCTTTGCCGCATGCTTAGCTGCCGACACCTGGCCTCATCTCCTCTTCCAACACCTCCTCGTCCACTCCCTCGCCCATCATTCCACCCGCCCGCCCGTCCATCCGTCTACTCGCCGCCTTCTTCCCTCTTCTCGACCCCCCTCCCAACAACGCGCACCTCCCCCTTCGCCCCTCTACCGGCCACCGCCCGCCCGTCCGTTCACCCGTCCGTCCATCTGCTCGAAGCGCCGGAGCCGCGCGCCACGTCCGTCCCAATGCTCGAATCACGCGATGTGAAATCAGAACTCACTTAACTCTCCCTCGCCAGCGCTATAACTCCCGACAATGCCTCCAGCTCCCGCCCCACTCCCCCTCCTCCCATGTACGTCCTGCTTGGCTCGCGCGGGCCGTTACCTCCTTTTTTACGACCCGCTTCCTTTATCCCCTAGTCGCCCACCCGAATACCGGCGCTTTTCTTTTGGATTGTTTGTTTTTATTCTTGCCGCCTTGATTTGGCTCGCTGTGCTCGCTCGGGCCGAGAGGAGCGAGCGCTGCCGTTTCGAGCACCAGGTGTTTCGAGCGCGAAGATATTAGGCCGCCGAAGCCGGTAAGTTGTTGGGGTGAACAATCGGCGATGCGAGCTCGAGCGAATGCGAGCGACGATCACTCGGAGAATATAGAGCTACGCAAAATTAGCGCAATGGAGGTTCTCTGTGTGTTGACAATTCTGTAACAACATACGGGCGACGAATGAACTTTCTCAAGTTGGATTACCTACTCGAATTAATTCAATCTGCCCGTCATTATTGTTGCTATTGTTATTGCTCTTATTGCTCGTTGTTCGTCGTTTCGTTATTGTTATTGTTGTTATTGCGCTGAGCCGTTGTAGCCGGCGTTACCTACTGTCTGCCGGGGTAATTAGACCTTAAATCACTTTTTTCTTCATTACCGAGCTCCCGTGTGCTTCTGCACAGGCGCTACCTTATAATTGTCTATTTTCCAGACGGTAATGGCAAATATCACGGCTACACGATCTTGTATGCATTAAACTTGTATGAAAGAGAGTCGAAGGGCAATTGGCGGAAAGTACGGCACGCTGGGCATCCTTCGTATTAAGAAATAATGCATAAGCAAGCGGCTCGTTGACCCTTGGCGAGATAAGCGACGTTTTTTCAGTTTCTCAAATGTCCATGCACTTGGCGCATAATACGGCGAATCCTTACTTACCTTGGCACCTCCTCGACATTCCCTTCCCGACATTTAATTATACATTTCACGGATAAGTTGAACATTATAATCGCCATCCGCGGACTTTGTTAGTCAGCCTAACGTCAGTACCCGCCAAAAAAGCGGTCGCTTACTATTTTTACCGATGTGGCGGGATTATTTTATCTCGGGATCGTTTATCCAGTCGCGTGTGTATCGTAGTCGAGAAGTGAGGGACGCGTGGGAGTGTCGGACGAGGAGAGCGTAGCGAATCCGGATTTTCCAATTCAAATTCATTGGCCTCGACTGTCGATGTAGCTTTTATTCAAGGACAGAGCTCCATGCCCAAGGATCGTTCGTCAATGCGATAATACACATCGAAGCATCGAGGCAGCGGAGCAGCGATCGAAACTCGCACGCATGTAATACAAAAAGGCGGCGAGTCGTGGAAGAAAATCAAGGGGTGCGGATAAAACCATTATGTAATTACGTCTAGTCAGATAGAATGTACGAGCGAACGAGCGAGCGGGCAAGCGAGCGAACGAACGAACGAACGAACGAAGGAACGAAGGAACGAAAGAACGAAAGAACGAAAGAACGAAAGAACGAAAGAACGAACGAACGAACGAGCGACCAATGAACGATGAAGAAATGAAGGAGGCAAAGGGGAAAGTTGACTTGAATTTGATTTGAGAGAAAAGGGTTGATACCGCTACCGGGTTCCGATCGCGTGATCCGAGCCACCCTTTGGCTGCCTACTCTTTATACATGCCGCCATCCCTCCCGCGCACTTCCCCCATCCCCACAAAATGTACTCTCCATATATCTATACATTATATGTTTTATATAGGAACAGAGACGGGCAATGCTGCGTCGGCTGCCAATACGAAAGCCCAAACTTGGTAGAAAGACGAGTGACGTATGGAGGCAAAGCGAATCAACGTATAATGAGTGTAAGCTCCAGCCCTACACGTCACCTCCAACTGTATATTCATGAAAATTAATGTGCACGCGCGTCGGTCCGCGAAAAAAATTATTTTTTTAAAACTATGCTTACATTATCTCTCTCTCTCTCTCTCTCTCTCACTCACGCACGCACGCACGCACGCACGCACGCACGCACGCACGCACACAAAACCGCAGACCCTCTGTATGTGGTTAAATGAAATGGATGTTTGGATGGCGGGTTGAGAGGCGGGTTGAGAGGCGGGTGGTAGAGGGGCGAAGGAAGAGGGGCAAAGGGAAGTCACGACATTCGACAAAGTATCCTGCTCGATCTTAATCCAATCGCATTCCAACTGCTCTCTCGGTCGAACTATTCCCACGCGCATACGTTGTCCTCGTTGCAATTGCACGCTTCCCTATCCTTAAGCGCGCATCATCTCTCAATTTGCTCGAATCAGTCGCTTTGGCAGTTTCGCGTTTCTTCGCGCACGGCTCTTCGGATTCGCACGATTGCATCCTACAAGCTCTCGGTGCTTCCAAACTAATTATGGGTTAGCGTTGACAAGCCAATCAATTCTTTGGAATAAATAGCGAATAAGTCAACGGCAAATGCTCTTTGCGCGCAAAGTAACGCGCTGTTTTAAATTAGCGCGTACATTATTGCTCGGCCGTTCATCTCGAGAATAAAATCAATGATAGGAAAAGTATTGGATTGCCTCAAACGGATCTCAAACGGATATTTCGCATTAGAATAGGTGACTCGCTGTCAATTTCGACGAAATTTTCTCGAAAGTATTAACGAAAATTTAAAAGCATAGATAGTTAGAGAAAAAATTGCTAGTGAAATTTGACGTTAAAGCGGTGAAATTAGCCAACTCGGCGTATTCATCGCAATTATATCATTTGCCATTGAAATAATTGCGAAATACAATGATTATTCTATTAATCGTCGGTAAGATGTGTTCATTTGTAAAATGTCATCGTCAAAGACGCGACAATTTAACATTTGACAATTAAATAGCTTACGAAACAAAAGAATATAAATAAACGAAAAAGCAGGCTTTCCCTTCTTTTAAAATAAAGTTCTAATAAGTTAAGGATTTTCCTATTAATCACAACTTTTTTAGCGATGGCTAAAAGTCGATCATAAATCAGCAAACGGAATTACAAGAGGGAAGGAACGGGGCGATTCTAGGTGCGCTCCACTTAATTGTCTCAGTCGTAAAACTTTGTTTTTGAGTTGCAAACGAGCCGAGACACGTGATGAAGCACTGCAATTGTATACTCTTTATAATATATTTATACGAGTGAAAGAAGTGTTATGCAAACATATATCACGCGTTTGAGATATCAAAAGAATAAAAGATTATTACGGTCTTTACATTTAAGGCCGACACTGCAATGGCCGAATGGGCTAAGCTACGAGCATTGTAATAATAGATAAAGAAATGATTATTTCCGAAATAGAAGTTTAATTGCCGGATGAAATAAGCGATGAGAGCCGAGTAGAGTCGAGCTGAGTCGAGCTGAGTCGAGCTGAGTCGAGTCGAGTCGATTAACTGCATTTTTTACTACTCCTAGTCAAGCTTGTCAATCTCGAAATATTGCTAATTTTACTATAAGTCTCGGAATCACAAGTACAAGTACCCAATGTGTTAACACGCCTTTTCATAGACTTCTTATTAGCGGCGCATATTGCTTAATCCGCGAATCAATAATCGATCGCCAAGACGTGCCATTTACCTTTGCCAATCGAATTATCACTTTAAAGAGAAATTCCCACTCCCCCGAATGAATCTACGCTGCTTAAAAGCGCTTGATTAAAAATCGATTTTACGACGATGAACCGAATCAGATGGGAATGTTTTTTAACGACTCGTCGATAAATATCACATAATAATTGGCTGCCATATTTATGAAGACTTTGCCCGACGAGGCTAATTCATTTGGAATTGTCCGTCGAGAAGATAGAGAAGAATTTTATTTTATTTGACATTGACGAGAATATGTCGATTATCATCGATCAAAGACTAATTATTCTTATTTATTATTTATTATTATTTTTTATTTTTATTTATCGTTGATATTATTTATTATTGTTACTATTGTTATCGTCGTCGTCGTCCTCATCCTTGTTGTTGTTGTTGTTGTTATTATGGTTGTTGTTGTTGTTATTATGGTTGTTGTTGTTGTTGTTGTTTTTTTTTTTTTTTTTTTTTTTTTTTTTTTTTTTTTTTTTTTGAAAGTTCAAGAGATTAATAATTTTATTTGATCGTAATTGCACGAGAGCCTTGATTTGAAAGTATCGAAAAAAATTCCCTACTTCTTCCAATACGCTTCTTATACATTTTCAACACTACTTCCGTTACCCTACACATTTTATTTTATTTTATAAAATAACGCAAAATATATGACTATTTGCATGTATCAACGTGCCTGGCCACGAAACATTTAATCTCTCGAAATTGACATGGCCAAAGAGCTCATATAAAAATACCAATACATTTGAAAAAATTGCGATTATCGCTGGACTTTCTTTGATTAATAAAACCCTTCGACGTTCTCCTAACCTGAAAGTCGACATCATCCAACAATTACTCGACGATGCTCTTATATTCGTATACAATATATACATATTATATTGTATAAAGATATACAAGATACATTATCCAAGATCTTAAATAATTTTTAAATACCTCACAATCGGCTTTTCCTCTGTTTAACTGTGGCTATCGCACCTCCCACTCCCACTCCCACCCCACCCCGGCTCCCATCATTCGTAACAAGAAAATTGCCTGTACTCTTTGGGAGAAACCTCGATAATAACGGACATTTAAGATATTTGTCAAAGGTATTGGATAGAAGCAATGACCGAGAGACTATAAGTACAGAATACGCGCGCAGGTTACTCTCCAAATCGAAGCGAATTCTCTCTTTATCCACGATTCGGATGCTGCGAAAGTAGTCGTGGCGGCGGCAGTTGCAGTGGTCAAACTGTACATATCAAGCGGATGCCGCTAGATTAGAGCTCCGGCGCTTGTTTGAGGTGAGCCAACCCTTTCGCAGAGCTCTCAGGCTTCAACTCCAGCCCTCTTCAGGTCCCTCTCAGCCTCCAAAACTCCCCGCATACGGCACTCTACGCGCGCGCTCACCATCGGCCGAAAGCCCAGAATTAGCTTATCCAGTAGTTGGGATCGAGTGAGTGTAGCGAGAACGATCCCAGGGCTGTCGATATTTTATACTCTAAATCAATCTAACCAGCTACAAACTTTCACCCCACTCCCTCACCGCACACATAAAACTTGTCGCAAGTTCACAATTGATTGCAAAGATTTTGGATTTAATTTTTAACAGTCTGAAGAACTGAAGCTCGTTCATTTACGTTCGAGCCAGATTCCAAGGGCACGCGCGTGCCCTAGCCACCACGATCGATTCGATAATGTCGGAATTAAAGTTATACGACGACGTTTGACGAGAGTCGACCTAATACCGTTTCACGGAAAGAGACCGAGAGTGTCGGATTATCGGGCCGATCGCACTGTCAGTGGTAACTGAACACTAGCTTAGCGCGCGCCAAGCGGATGGATAAGAATATCGAGATGCTCAAACACATTGGCAAAGCCGTAATCGTAACGAGGATCGAAACCAGGTTCGTGGCTTTTCCTTTAAAGAACGGGAAGGGGTTACATTTCGGGGATGGAGGGGGGAGGGAGGCGGCGGCCTAGGGCTCGGGATTACCATTGGGGTTGGGGCTGGAGTTGGGCTTATCGGGGACTGGGAAAATTAGTGAAAAAAGTGCTGTAGGAGGGCACGGCGATGCCGAAATAATAAGGGCCGCCCGGAAAGATAGGCGCGTGCGATCGCGGGGGTGCCTGGAAATTAAGGGCTTAGCGGAAATATAAGGGGGAACAGCGGGAGGCGCTACAGCATTGTCCAAAGTGCCAAAGTTACATGGGAGCGGCGCGAGTTAGCGAGTAGCTGGTTACCGCGCACGCGAACCTAACTTTCAGCCGGCGACGCGCTTCTCTCGGCGAAGGGCTTCGTCCAATTTACGCCCTAAACCGCTGCAGCAGCGGAGCACCCGATGCGTGTCTTTTCTTACTTCGATATCCAAGCCTAATGGCTCGGGGCTAATTGCCTTTCACTCTTACACCCCACCCCCCACCCCCCACCGACCATGCCTCTCATGCCTCCCATGCTTCCCATGCCTCCCCTTCACCCACCGTACACACGTTCATCTACCGCCAACGATCAGCCGCCACTCCCGATCCCAGTTGTCTCCACCCCCACCAACCCCTCCCGACGCCGATCCTCCACCCTCGCCATTCGCCGCCCCCGACACGCCGCTACATTTCATTTAAATAATTATTCGCAGACTGCCGGTCAATTACGCTACCTTCTAATTTCAATTTCATCCCGACAAGTCCACGCTCGCCAGGGCTCCTCCACCCCACCTATCCCGCCAACCGCCCAGCCACCCCCACACCGCCCCAACCTCTTTACCGAGCCTAAAACCACTGCGCGCCACCTCGCCCCAACGCAACGCAGCCCCCCCCCCGCACACCCCCTGCTAATCGGACCCCATTCGGAGGCAGGCGATCGGCCTACCGCCAGCAACTTACCCCTACGACAATTTCAATTCTCCTCCACGGTCCGGGGCTATCAGAGGCTACCATTTTCCCAAGATCAAAACTTATTTAATCATGAATCCAATAAGCGACAATTCGCAGCAACTGCCGTTGTAGCTGAGAAATAAAAGTTCGACCTCTGATGACTAGGTGGACGTGCCTCGGTCGCTTATAGCATAACCTTAAAACGTACGTTGCCCCCCACCCCCACCGCCCCCATACTTTTGCCCAATTTTTCATAATTTTCACCAAATTATCTCAAGTCACGGGCATTTTTATTATTATTATTATTATCATCATTATCATTATTATTATTGCTGTTGCTGTTGTCGTTGTTGTTGTTGTTGTTGTCGTTGTTGTTGTTGTTATTGTTGTTGTTAATCGTAAAGAGATATTTGATAAGAGTACATCGCTTTGCATTAAATTACATTCAATATTTTGTATAATTTGTGAGGCACGGTAAGCCTCGGCTATATTCGACTTATTTTCCATTTTTATAATTGTATTAATCTATTGATAAATAATGAAAGTACTGATAGTAGTACATTATTAATAACGATTAATTGCATTATTTTGCAACACCACGTGTTGCATTATTATTAATATTAAAATTTCAAAGTATTTGACTGAGGCGATCGCTCGGGTATTATGAGTTATTCGAACGTAATAATATGTAATGAAACATCTGTACTGTAATTATCGCTTTAACGCTTAATAATGAAAATCCGAGAGCAACCGCGCTTCGCTCGTAATTCGATATCTATTCTTATAATCGTATTAATTTGACCGTAACATTTTTGTCGATGATCTTAAAGCTTTTGCGGTTGCTCCCTTGCTAAATTCCATTAACGAATGTACGAGGCGACGATAAAGGAATCGCCGCTACGCAGAAATCAATGAGTTTCGGCGCTTATGCAATGACAATTAATTAAAATTAGTGCTTAACTTAGCCATACCGAGAGACAGTATTGTAATAAACATACGAAAATCAAATAATACGACGTGCGTTCTCGGTAAGAGGGCGTGAAGAATAATTATGCTCAATGCATAAGGCACGAGCTAATTTTATCCAATATTATCGTATGCCAGCAGATACTTATCAATGATCTAATAACAATGGTAAGCCCATCCGCGTCCAATATTACATTTAGAAGTTTAAAATTCATTCAATTGCATCAATGAAATGTCATGTAACGCATGAAACGTAACTTTTCGAATTCATGTAATCGATCATTTGCGCGTCCGAAGTAGCCGAGCGGCCGATTAAATGAGATTTAATACGGAAATAGAATATTCCAATCGAGTGACACAATAAAGGAAGCTTATTTTCAAATATCACGTCGCGTGCGAAATTACACAGTTTTTTATTAAGTCGTAAACTGCCGATCTCGTACAGTCGCGAATCAACAGTGCGGATGACACTTGGCGTTCTTAAACAGTAGCGCTCCGTCGCTACAACTCGACGCATTCGAAAACGTTGATGGGTGAAAAAATGTCTTTTTAACGTATGGTTTTAAGATTCGCCATCAACTAGATATCATAAAAGCCGTTAGGTTCTGCGGGAGTGGTTCAATTACTCTCGGGGTGGGGGACTGAGTTGGTGGGTGATAGTGCGGACGGAGGGCGAGTGAGCGAGGGGCGACTGCGCGAGGCAAATGTCAATGCAATGACGATGGCGCAACGATATTATAGCCTCGCAAACGAATGAACGACTTCGCGTTGCTGTGATGGTGGGCGAAGGGATAGGTGGAGATTGTGGTGGAGGTAGGAGGGGGCGAGGAAGGTGATAGGGAAGGCGAAGAAAGGAATAAAGGAATAAGTCAGAGCGGATAGAATACGGAACGGCGAAGGAGGGAGAGCGGTTTCGAAGGAAAAATCCATCTACATTGAGAGGACGAAAGCAAAAATGCGCTCAGTTGAAGAGAGAGAGAGAGAGAGAGAGAGAGAGAGAGAGAGAGGCAACGGAAGCAACACGTTCAAACTCAAATGCGGACGCTGGCATTTTGTAAATTAAATTTTAAATATTAAAAATAGCCGAGCAATCGCTCCATGCACTTTTCCAGTATCGCTCTATCCTACTATGACCAGGACCACTAACGAGCCTCCGCGCATATTCCAACCAATTCCGCGCTTCGAAGCCCCCTTTCCCCTCCCAATCATCCCCCTCGACTCCACATCAGTCGCCCATCAGCCCCAACACGGCCTTTTCTCCGGTGACCCCAGCCGCAACGCCACACCCCACTTACTCATTCGTCAATAATAATTTTATTCGAGGGTGAAAAATTGGAATTTTTTCCGAGAGCCTTCTTCTCGCCCGCTAGGTCGAGGGTTCGACTGCAACCTGCAATGGAACCCGGCCCACGCGATCTCCCGTCGATCAGCACCAAGCCCTTTGATCCCGTTCCGCTCTCCCCAACCCCCGACACCCACTCACCCGCCTCGATATCCTCTAAGCCATATCCGAAGGGTAAGATGAGATGAGCTAGCTATCCTTTGCATCGGCGTAAACAGTCCTGAGTACCGACCTGCCCCGCTTCGCAAAATCATTGCGTCAATGTAAATTGAATTTTTTACGCGCCCTTTTCCATCTTTCATAGGCGCGACAACAATAAAGCTGCGAATGCGCGTCGAGATAGCGTGGCGGAGGCGCGCCTCGGCACATTGACAATCGCACTCGACTTCGACATCGCCAAGGATTTATCGATAAGCGCGATCAGGAGGAGCGGGTAACTAACTAACTAACCGCGTCACTCTTGGCTTTTAAGCCGCGCCAATATATTCGCCAAAATATTCGTCCCAGACCGGCTAATCTCTTTACGAATGTATGCGTCATGAATACGATCGAGCGCCGGCATTATTTTTCATTTCCGGTTTATTTCATTTGGCTCGTACGAGCGACATTCGTTGAACGCTAAATCGTTTGATTCCTTCGTCGCTTTCATCGACACTTTGGCCGGCGATAAGTTCGCCGTGACGCCATTTTCCCAAGCTAAGATGATCCAAGCCTCGCTGGCATCGTCGATCATACATTTTAGGCGAAACGACGTCCCGTTAATTATGTCAATCTATAATGTATTTATGCACAACGCATTTGCATGTAATCCAATAAAGTATCATTAAAGCTATTCCATTTAATACTAATTAATGAATTTCATACTACTACTACTACTACTACTACTACAATTACTCATGCTCATTATTGTTATTATTATTATTATTATTATTATTATTATTATTATTATTATTATTATTATTATTATTACAAATACATCAATTACTATTTGCTACTACTATTATCATTGTTATTATCATCGTCGTCGTCGTCATTACAATTATCATTATTATTAACTTTATTATAATTGTTGTTGTTGTTGTTGTTGTTGTTGTTGTTGTTGTTGTTGTTGTTGTTGTTGTTGTTGTTGTTGTTGTTGTTGTTGTTGTTGTTGTTGTTGTTGTTGTTGTTGTTGTTGTTGTTGTTGTTGTTGTTGTTGTTGTTGTTGTTGTTGTTGTTGTTGTTGTTGTTGTTGTTGTTGTTGTTGTTGTTGTTGTTGTTGTTGTTGTTGTTGTTGTTGTTGTTGTTGTTGTTGTTGTTGTTGTTGTTGTTGTTGTTGTTGTTGTTGTTGTTGTTGTTGTTGTTGTTGTTGTTGTTGTTGTTGTTGTTGTTGTTGTTGTTGTTGTTGTTGTTGTTGTTGTTGTTGTTGTTGTTGTTGTTGTTGTTGTTGTTGTTGTTGTTGTTGTTGTTGTTGTTGTTGTTGTTGTTGTTGTTGTTGTTGTTGTTGTTGTTGTTGTTGTTGTTGTTGTTGTTGTTGTTGTTGTTGTTGTTGTTGTTGTTGTTGTTGTTGTTGTTGTTGTTGTTGTTGTTGTTGTTGTTGTTGTTGTTGTTGTTGTTGTTGTTGTTGTTGTTGTTGTTGTTGTTGTTGTTGTTGTTGTTGTTGTTGTTGTTGTTGTTGTTGTTGTCATTATTGTTGTTGATGTTGTTGCTGCTGCTGCTGCTGCTGCTGCTGCTGCTACTATTGTAATAGGTGTAGTGGAGTACTGTAAGTAAGTATGTATCAATTTTATGATTTATCGTGATCGTCGTGATTGTCGTTGCTAATTCGACTATTGCATTGTCTTTATAAAAATGGGATGATAAGGAAGCGCGGGTAGGTTGCAGCGACGAGTCCGATAATCTATCGTGATTCCACGATCCTGGGTCGTGAGACAATAATCGCTGCTAATTTGCCGGCTAGTAAGGTGGCGCTGATAATAAACGGGAAATCGCGTTGCTCTGCTACGCGCATATTTATCGAGGATAATTTCCTCGGGGCGATCGAGCGCGGGCATGCGATGAGGGACGGAGGAGCCTCAGGACGATACGCCATCACCCTATTACCATTCATTTGGATAAATAAGAGTGGAGAAAGGCTTCGCGAAACAATAGGCACACGAGCATCGGGGGTCGCACAATAAAATGCACGCACGCAGATAACAGAAGCATAAGGCGGCGCACTCGCGCGTCTATAGATTTCTACTCGTCGAGTTTGAACGGAACCAAGCGATCGCGAAGTCGAGCGAGTGCGCGGATGTGGCGTTGGTTCTGTATTTAGTAGACAGAGAGAGAGAGAGAGAGAGAGAGAGAGAGAGAGAGAGACAGAGACAGAGAGAAGGGGCAAGCATTGTTCTTTGAAATGTACAAAGAGAGAGAGATACAGAGAGAGAGAGAGAGAGATACATAGAGAGATACAGAGAGAGATACAGAGAGATACAGAGAGATACAGAGAGTCAAGGGGACGAGGAGCCCTTCGCATCTTCATTTTTCTTCGGGTTTACCCGAGTTTTTCCGCCGTCGCATCGCGCTAGTTGGGACGCATAGAGGAGCAACCGACTGATAAATCATTCATGGGCCTTCTTCTCTTTCCCGAGCACTTTCGCGTCGCGTCGGGCTCACGTGAAAGAAAACCGGCGAGCATTAATACGTCGTATAGCGGTATAAGCGGGCGCGCTCTTTCCGCGCTTTTTATTTACCCGGACGACGAGTGTGTGGAGGAGCGGCGGCGCGCGTGCTCGAGGGGCCGGGGCGCGTCAATGCATCGAGGAGCAGCGACGCAAGCCGAGAGAGCTAAAGAGAAATATTCGTCAATTAAAATTCTATTATTTTATTCGATATTATGTGGAGAGGGCGAAAAAAGCCATTTATCCATTATTTATGTCGCTTTCCTCGACTCGTTCTCCGTCAGAAAACATTTTGCTGTAATACTGATTGACGAGCTTCGTATTTTTTTTTCTTAATGAAAGCCTTTCTTTTTGTTCCGTGTGTTATTGTACCCCCCGTGCTTCTCCTTCATCCCGCTGGTCTGTTCCGCATTTTTCTTAAATCGATCTTTCGAAGCGAATTACCAATTCATTAGCTTCTTGCGAGCGGCAAAACGCATTTGCATACTCGCGACATCCCGGGCGAAATTTATTTTCATTACTTTGCGATTTTTGTAACCGCCCGACTAGACTTCGCTACGGGCAAAGTAGTGATCGCGCGCTATCGAGGACTTTTCTTAATACGTGTAAGCTGGCGTCGAAGCCCTAGCCTAGATTTCCCGGGGTGTAGTAAAGGTTGCCTGTAGTTATTTGCCTGTGCGCGTGCGTGTGCGTGTACGTTGGGCTGGATGTGCGAATAGGTGGATGGGTGGGTGGGTGCGTGCGACACTGGGACATGTTTGGCATGTATTGGGATGTACGGTCGTGTTCGGGGTCCTTCCATTGTATGAAACTACGACGGGCACAGCCATCCGACAATGCCCCTCTTTGTCTAAGCGACAAAAATCAAGAACCTATTGTTTTAGGCGCGAAAGAGTTAGTTATTCGTAATAATAGGGATGCAACCGAGCGGGCGCCTCAATAATAATAAATAGTATATTTCTTGAATAGGATCGGGGACTTTAAATCGGCTTATTTCATTTGCCGCGCTAATTTAAATTGACTTCAAATGTGCATCCTCTAAGTTGAATAGAAATTATTGTAAATCGTTATAAAATCTTAATTCACCTTTTTTTAATTTAAACACACACAGCTCGAAAATGTAAAGGGACGGTGAGAGATTTTAAGACTGTGCTTGATTAATCTCGTCCCACCACCTTATGACGTTTTGATACATTTACTTGAAAATATTCTTTACTTATTGTCTTAAATAATTCCTAGTTCACTAGAATAGAGATAATCGAATTTCATATGAGCAGTGGCGTATGGATATTGATAACCTAAAATACTTGGGAGATTACGACACGTGTAAGAAGAGCACCTGATATCCTACAGAATAATGATATATTTAAGCGGCTATTGGAGAAATATTACAATCCTAAATACTATTAGGCGATTAATAGTGCATTGTACGCATTAATCGTAAAATATCCTTAGTCATTGTTCGCCCGTATATTTATTCAAGTTATTAATAATTATGTAACTTTGATGGGAGTTTTTACATTGAAGATGTATTCTATCGTATTATTTTGAAAGGCATTTATTTTGAATATCATAGGTAGTCGTGAGCTTCAATCATTTTCAATTAATAATTTAATAGTTTACGCGCACTGTTTAACAAGATTATTAATGATATATACGTACGTGTGTGTCTGTGTGTGTGTGTGTGTGTGTGTGTGTGTGTGTGTGTCTGTGTTTGTATTAATTCAACAAAAATAAATAAAGAAATAAAGAGATAAATAAAATAAGGTAAAAGAAAATGATATAATCTAAATAACTCACTTTAATGTATAATAAATATTTAATTCAAATTAAAGTTCAACAAGCATAGATGAAGAGTAAGGCCAAATACAAACATAGGAAGAGCTTCTGCTAATAAAACAAGTTGAATATATTATTAAAAGCTTTTGCTTCTATCTTAATGTATATGTTTTTTCAGTTTTTTATTTCTTTTTCCTTCCTTCTCTCCTCTCTTTTTTACAGATACATTGGAAAATATTAATAAATTTAGCCTCAGCGGGACTTTAACCATTGCGATTATTGTTATTACTGTCTTTAAAACGAAAAAAACGAATTTTTAATAAAAGTCCACTAGTCATAACTGACAAGAATCCTGTGTATTATATTTACACGTGGAAGTTCAAAACATATTGAACAGAAGTACATTGAATTATAGCGAACGAAGCCCGTGGCTGAAGGAAGCACGGATTTCCCCCTACGCCATTAAAGTGCATTATTCACTGTAAGTGTCAAAAATAATTTTGGCCATACGATGATTGTCAGAAAGAAAGAGAGAGAGAGAGGGAGAGAGAGAGAGAGAGAACGTTTAAACCGTCGCTTATTGATTGGCTGTAAGTCGCTCGCATTATTAAAATGTTTCGCTCGATTTGCAAGGAGGGCAACACGTTAGGGAAAAGGGTAAATCTTTACGATGTGTCGCACGCAGAGTGGAACGAGGATTAGAGCAAAGATCGATAAGTGCAATGTTCTCGCATTCCGGAAGATGCGAGAGAGATAGTTTCACCGCACCGCTTCGACATCCACATTATTTGTACCGCTAATGCATATATTGCATGCGCAGTTTACTATATTTACTAGGCAACCCAACGCACTCGGTACTCCCGATCCATCCGCGGCCAATTTCTTTCCACGTACGTGTAAATGCGCCATTGTCGCAATTAATTGACGTCGATGGGGTATTTGTATCACGAGAGCGAGAAAAAAGTTTGCTCTATCGATTTAAGATTACGCAGGATAAGAGATAAAGTTCGCGATAAATTCGGGCAATCGCGTGGGTGACGACATCATCCCTCTTTTCCCATGGAGAACCTTTGGAAGAGCAATGTCTCGTCCCGATGTCACCGACGCCACAATCGGCGATATTACGTCATAGATAAATTAGTTCGCGAAATAGACGTACTCGGATAGGACTAAGCCTGCAATGCTTTTAATAAATGCAATAACGAACGGGAGCGGAAGAAATTAGATTGACAGGACGCGAATGTGTCGCAATATTCAGCATTATCACAAAAACAAACGCAAATGTGTATTTAAAATTGAAAACGTATTCACTATGCAATAAGTAGAAATTTTAGTGTCCGGTTTATTATAGAAGCACGATAACTGTAAATATTAATAAAGAACTATATTGCTTTACTACTTTATTTGTTTTTAATCTATGAATATGCAAATTGAAGCCATTATTTGAGCAACTTAAACTCACTGCCAAGCTATTAATTATCCATAAATTATTTTCTTATTGTGCATAGAAACTCGCGAGGCGAGCATTAGAAGAGGAGATTGATTGGCTTGTTGGCGTTTGGAAAAGGTTGGACCGATGACGCTTATGCAGGAGCAGTGTTAAGTAAATCGTCGATGATGACAGTCGGGGAATCATGGAAAATTGGATGTAATTTGATGGTATTTGATGGTATTTGATGGGATGAGAGGGATTGGAAAGAGCATCGTTGTCGTTGCAAATAGAGATGATGATGATGATGAAGAAGAAGAAGAAGAAGAAGAAGAAGAAGAAGAAATGACGAATAAACGAAGAAGAAAAAGTTTCTCGGCGAGCACGTGACCGTGGCGAATATTGATAAGCAGGGGAGCGCAGCCTTGTCCCGGGAAGGTAGGTAGTGACGGGCGTCGGAGGAAAAACGCCGGTGAGGCGATGATAAGATTCGACGGGCCGCGTAATCAACTAGAAACCAAGGCTCGACAAATAAGGAACTGGAGGAAGGATAGCGCTGTCAAAGTTATGGATGACCTTTGACCGTCGCACGAATGACAAATAAAACATATTTTAAGATTTCCCAACGGATATGCGAGCAGCGGTGTGAATAGTTAACGAGGCCAAGCGAACAGATAGAAGCACGGCCGGATTAAATATTAAAAACTTAAAACCATTTCGTGGCCGCTGAAATATTGAGTATCCAAAGAATTGCGTCCATTGCTTATTAATGCCAAGAGACTGGCAGCGCCATCTTGAATGAACTCGGGCAGCTTATGTAGCCGAAGAGGTAGTAGTAGCAGCAGCAACAGCAGCAACAGCAGCAACAGCAGCAACAGCAGCAACAGCAGCAACAGCAGAAGCTGCGAGTGAGCGCTTGAAAATTGAGCTTCGCCTTGCCACTCGCACTCGCAGCCCTCGGCGCTTTGCGCTTTTCCAAATTCAAGATATTAATATCTCGATTACGGCCGAATAATCGCCTTATTACATTAGTTTCTCCATCTGCCTCGACGGCTCCGTACCGCACGCGAGCTAAAGCTCAATTAATTATTAGGGCTCATCTTGCGGAACAACTAATTTTATTGAAAATAGTCTCCATGACGAAACTACGATCTTCACGTTATAAATTAAGAAAAATCGCGCCAGATCGCCACCGATCGCTAAATTAATTTCCTGCCCCATGAAAATAATCTACCTAGCTACCTAGGCTTTCGTAGTTTTCACGCTCCCTCAAACAGGGCTTTTGACGACGACTTTGCTTGTGCGGCCCTCGTCTGCTCCGTCACGTGAACGGTATAACAAAAACAAAAAACAAAAACAAAACGAAATATAAATCAATAAGACGAATCTTACCGCCCAACTTCTCGATAAATGATTTCATTTTACATATTGATAAATGCATGCTATGATAGTACTACTCCCCGTAAAAATATCCTGCGCTCGAGTGTCAAAACTATTTGGCATTGAAGGTGGCAAGGTGGCGGAGAGTCGACAAGTTTTTAAAATTCATTAATACTCGCGATTAAAAGCGCTTTTCAATCATTTATAGAGCAGTTGCGCGCATAAAAATCTTTTTAATTATTGCAAGAATATCGAGCTTTGAAATTTCGTGCTTTTCCACCTATACGCTAGACGCTAACGAAAATCACAAAACGCAACGAAAAAAGTCTCCATTGACAAGATACAATGGACGTAAAATTTTATGTATATAAGCCATGGATAGGTAATGCCTTAAAAAAATTTTTTTATGAAAGCAATGAATATTTCAAAGCCGAATCAGTACTCTCGTTATGTTTTAATATAAATATATAAAGTTTCGCCAGGCTTTTTGCTCAACTATAATGTTTATACTAAAAAGATCGGCAAAATATTAACTTGTAAGAAATAAAAGTTTGGTCCGATTAGAATTATGGCACTGACGTGAATATTTGGCGCATTTGGAAGATAAATGGTCTTCTAAAAATTCCCATATTCTCCTCTAATAATCGATCATGGTCGTATTTTTCATTTTTTTTTTTTTTTATTATTTTTTTTTTATTTTGTTTGGTTTTGTTTGGTTTTGTTTTGTTTTGTTTTGTTTTATTATCGTCATCTTTATTTTTCTCTCTTCTTGCTTCTGTGCATTTATTCGTTTTTATTTATATTATTTATTATTTACGTAAATATGCCTTTCATAACCTTAATCAAACTGTACTTTAATCTAACGAGATCATCACAATGTTATGTAATAAATATTTATATGTAGTAATTATACTGCTGCTACGTGAAATAAAAGGGGGAAAAAATTACAAAATAATAAATATCGAAATGATATTCGCAAATAAAATAAAATATTTTACTAACAGCTAAATTACGCTCTTCATAATAAATGCGTTTCATGAAAAATACAAATAATTTAGAGTAACGATTGTCATTAATTCATATCGAGCATATACCACAATGATTGACATTGATATTCTTAATCTCCAGAGTTAACGCATATTTTGAAATTCATCTTCTCGAAATTATTCGGATGGTTCTCATTTTAATTTGCCGATAAGACATCAAGACATCAACTATCTTAAGGAATTTTTTAACATTTACATAAATATTAACCTATAAGGTTATCGATTGCCAACTCTACTTACTTAATAAACTGAGGTGAGGTAGGTATATTCCCTAATAATACAAGTGCTTCGTATTTATTTTCAAATACTTTCACAATTAAAAGACTCGATAAAATTGAACAACGCGTTTATGAGAAAGAATCTCGTTTATACGCATTTCGACATAGAAAGTTTTCTTTGGTTTAAATTACATTAGCAATTATTTAAAATATTATCGATTATTTATTTAAGAATCGAACGACCAAAATCGATGCAGTAGACACGTTTTAAATATATCTTGTATTATACATAAATATAATATAATATTGTCTTTATGAAAGTTTTTATCTTCAAAGTTCCCATGCTGTTTCGCACGATATTTTGAGAAAACTTGCCGACTATTTCGTTTAAATACTATTACATTAAATAAAACTTATTGCATGACGCATAGTTTCATTCTATTAATTTAATTACCTTCATATATATATATTTAATCAATATACTTATTTAATTTAATATACTTATTGTCGATAACCTCGCGTACATTCAATTATAATTAATAAATTGTAAAAATATTATTAAAAAAACTAGTCGCTCTCAAATTCTAAATACGCGAATGTACGAAATACTATATTGTACTAAATGTAAAATTACATCAAACGTGGGGATGCAATTATTTGCTCCGAGTGTACTTGGTGATTTTACTAGCCAAGCCCGAAGAAGTTGGGCATATTACGATCTCTTCAAGATGAATTCTTCGATGTTCGTTGCATATGACATGTTAAAATGACTGTCCGCCGGACAATCATTAAGCCCATAAACTCATTAAAACTATTAATCGAGTATGCGAACAATGCCGGATATTTTTAAACGCCATTTAAATATTCCATGCATTGCGCAACGAAAATTTCTACTTCATTTTCTAATTCATCGAATGAACAGAGTTCATTAGTTCAGTATGCAACATTACATTGCATTATTAGCACGCTATTAGTTGCTATTTAAACTTTGGGTCCATTAAATAATTAATAGCGTATTATTCAGGCGAATTGAATAATCATTTTTCCATGAACGCTCGTTAATTTTGTTACGCGTGTCGGCAGCGAGAAAAACAATTTTCACGTATAATTTTTGTATAGACGGTGTATTAAGGATTATTTTAAAGCTGGAGCTCGGTTTAAGCAAAACTATGGACTCGGGCTGAATAAATAAAGACAGGTTTTATGGAATGAGAGAATATCGCTTCCGCAGCCAGTAAGCATGTGCGCAATTAAGATTTGTAAATTTTGGCAAGGGAATCGATGCGAAATGGATGAGCTCACGGAACGTCAGTTAGTTCGAAATGGGCTGAAAGTGCACTCACGCATTTGCGCTTATGTACGTTGCGCGACGAGCGCGAGTATGTCTGACTTTGGGAGATTGGCAAGGAAGCGAGAGAGAGAGAGAGAGAGAGAGAGAGAGAGAGAGAGCGAGAGAGAGAGAGAGAGAGAGAGCGAGAGAGAGAGAGAGAGAGAGAGATAGAGATAGAGAGAGACAAAGGGCGAGAGAAGAAGCAAGGGTGTTGCAGGTAAAGGGAGCCTTGCACCGCACATAATAAACATTGATATATTCGCGTGTGGATGTTCGCGTTTCGTGTTTGGGTATATAAGCGAGGAAACATCGAGGGCCGCGGGGTTGGCAGCATAACTCAGAATTGCCGGGCATCGTCGGTAGGTAGGGAGAACAAGACAGTGTGATTAAAAGAGATAGAGATTAATAGATAGATAGGTAGATAGATAGATAGATAGATAGATAGATAGATATATAGATAGATAGATGAATAGATTGATAGATAGATAAATAGAGACAGAGATACAAAGAGAAAGAGAGAGATACAGAGGGAGAGAGAGAGAGAGAGAGAGAGAGAGAGAGAGTATGTGAAAGAGAATGAGAAAGTGGGAGCAGAGGGAGAGGAAGAATTGACAACATAGCAGTAACATTGTATGCGCTGGCGTTATGTATTTATGTAAATGCATCCAAAGCGCCCCTGGCTGACTTTATCCATCTCGCTTCGCTCGCTCTCTCCCCATTTCCTCTAGTAAGGAATATGTACACGAGCAGCGACGCACGAAGGTGGAGAAAGACATGGAAAAGACGATGATAACGTTGGATGAGCCAAAAAAGAAGTGGCAGTTCCGGCAAACGCGTAGGACTAGGAGGAGAAAGGGATGCTGAGGGGGATGGCGAATGGTGATGAGGGGAGGGAACGAGAATGAAAAACCGAGCAGCGACTCATCCACGCTCTCTCACGTGTACGTATTACGCGTTATTTTATCTGTCGATCAGGACTCCTGTCTTTACCTACGCTCGTCCATCGCGCAGCCATACGCACGTGCCATACGTCTTAGCAAAAGGGTTTTGCGCCCTGGAAAGGTTTCCGGTATGGCTTTGGTTGGGGTGGCCTCGCGCCATTAACAAGATCCACCTGTCACCTCGACCGAGACACGTTTTTCGACTCGCAGTCGTCCTTTGCATCCTTTCCATCCATTCCAATGCCCCAAAGCCGCAACGAGCATCTAACGGCGATTATTCTATCCTACTGTCGCCCCTACCTCCTGCCTATACGTTTTTCATAACTACCGAGTACCGTTGTACAAAGAGCGGCTGCCGGTCGTTCCTCTTCTTTTTGCCCTCTCGCCCTATTAAGCAGGCGTGGCTTGTCAATTGTACGTTAGCAATTTATCGTCTATGCGCGCCTCAAGATTACGAAGATCGACAAACGACTTGCGATAGATCGACTTGAAAGCGTATCATTGTAACTCGGGCCAACTTCTTTATCCAATCGTAGCCGATATTATGGATGACCTGCCTGTTCAAAGTGTAGGGCACAAGTAAGGGCCACAATTACGAGTATTACCAATTCTCAAACTTTATCGTGTGGTGGGGAAAGATGGAAGAATGTTAATAGGTCGCTCTTGGTAACAAAAAAAAAAAAAAAAAAAAAAAAAAAAAAAAAAAACAGGGCAGACAAATTATAAATAAATAAATGTTTGTCAGATGCGAGGAGTAGCAAGAGTAATAGTCATTCTAAAATTCAAATCTCACTTATAATTCGACAATCTTATTAAAACGTCGCTTGAATTGTCGATCGCGCACAACAGCCATACGTTT
The DNA here is from genome assembly GCF_000503995.2 of Ceratosolen solmsi marchali. Taxonomy (NCBI): domain Eukaryota; kingdom Metazoa; phylum Arthropoda; class Insecta; order Hymenoptera; family Agaonidae; genus Ceratosolen; species Ceratosolen solmsi. Next base: position 7,376,027 of record NW_011948423.1, read on the forward strand.
AACAAATCCACGGCGATAAATTTAATTAAAAATTCAGATGCTTTAATTTTAATTGGAAATTAATTAAATTTTTTACCGAGCCGTAAAAAAAAAAAAAAGAAAGAAAAAAAAAGAGGAAAAAAAAGAAGGAAATAATATTAATTTCGCCTATCTCGAGATGTGTCTCTGTGTGCGTGTGCGTGCGTGTGTCGTTTTTCAACGCACATCCGCAGCCAGTTTAGCCAACCTAGCCCGTTACATCTGTTCGGAGATCAAGAGATTGGTAATACATGGCAAGGCTTGGAAAAATTACAAGCTGCTTCTGAAATCTAAAGGTAAATCTTAATTTGAAATAGGATCGAACGGACGGGGCGACGTCCAAGCTGGCCGGCTGGTCAAAATTCCGCTCGCATCTACTGTTTCATTACTCAATATCGCGTCCTTCATCCCTGCGGCCCTATAATAGGGCTGAATAATGAAAATCATCTAACGCAGCCAAGCTCGACCCCGTTTTTACTGTCTAAAGAATACTATTTCAGCCCTCGGCCATTATATAATGGGCAGAATGTCCGAAGGAAGGTAGACATAAAGGTAGGCGAAACGGTTATGATTGGGTAGATGGGGTGCGAGAGAGAGCCAGAGAGTAGGAAGGGTGTGATGGAAGAGCTCGAAGAAGAGGAGGCGGAGGTGGTTAGAGCGAGAAGGAAGGAGTTAGTTGGCGGTGGCTGTGGTGACGCGTACGACTAGTTGCGATACACGCGGAGCGAGCCATTGAGCTGGCGACGCAGATAGAGACAGCGATAGAGATAGAGATAGAGAGATAGACTGAAATAGCGAGGTGGATTGAAGTGGAGATAGGGAGAGATAGAGAGATAGAGAGGTAGAGAGAGGTAGAGAGAGAGAGAGAGACACCTACGTACAGCGCACACCGATCACATTAATCAGAGGTTATTGCGTGCATTCCTAATCATCCCAGGTCCCTCACTATTCCCAGATTCTGATTGGTGCATTACTCGGCATTTCCGGTATGATTCTACATTCCAATTGGCCGGGCGCGGACGCTAGAATTGGCGCTGCTCGCACGGCTCGTTTCAATCGAATTCACCGGCGGCCCATCCTCACCCTCGCTGCAACGCCATCGTCTCCTTCTACTTCTTGTTCCTGCTCCCCGCCTCTCGCAATCGTGCTCGACGTCAGCCTCGTAAACGCCTCGACGATTCCACGTTATCTGCCTCCTCGACGCGTTCGCCCTTACGCCCTGTGGAATTACGCGGCATTAGGCGGCATTAAGCGGCACCCCGAGCTGCTGCAGTAGGACGAGTCGAAAGGTAAATAGAAAGAAGCCTCGATGAAGTAGAAATAAATGAAGAAAGCCTCGTGGCACCGCACGTTCACTGGGCCTGTGTTAGGCGCGGAGCATAGTAGCCGGGAGAAGGAGAAGGAGGGGGGGGGGGACACGAGCCGCTTGAAAGTAATTTCGATTTCTCGCGCGACTTCGATTCGCGCCCGATAATTACCAAGTAATTAACAATCCATTTTCAATTCGCCTCCCGCGGAAAATAGCAAATTCGTAATATCCTACAATATTGCCGGCTCCGAGTCGCTGATTTCGCATCGCCGGCTTATATTTCTATCCTCCTCCCGCTCCCGCCCGCTGCCTACCCTCCACAGCGCCCGTAAGCCGTCCCTCATCCCTTAGCCCGAGGCCGCGCAAGAGTTCGACTAACGCCCGCCCGCGAGCCTCGTGGGCGCGAGTCAACGCGCATTTTCAAATTTCCTATTTGTAAATAAGCAATCAGCGCTCGCGACGTCTGTAGCCGGTCCTCCGGGAGAGTCGACGCCATCCTTGGCTGCGTGGCGCCGATGCCGTCGTCGCCATCGGCATCGTCGCTGTCTGCGCCGCTGGACGAGGCGAGGTGAGACAATTAATCATTTCAATTAACGGACAATTCAATCGGGACGTCGACCGAGAAGAATATTGGAAGCGGGACACTACCGGAAACTCGTACTTTGCCACCCCACCCACTCCCATTGCGATCTCTCTCGCTTTTTTCCACTCTCCCTCTCCCTATCCCTAACACTTTTCCTTCCGTCTTCTTCAAACGCTTCGTTACTCCATCCACCCGCTCTCACTCACCCACTCTCACCACCACACCTCCCAACCACCCGTCCCTCTCACAAAACCCCGCGCCCCGCCGTCATACCACACCTATACCGAAAGCGTGAATTTTCATTTGCTTTCCGTTCCTGACGTACTTCCGTAAAATAAATGAAACTTCTATAGAACACACTAAATATGTTTTCCACTGATAACATGGTCAATCTCTAGTGAAAATGAATTTTCTATCTCCAATGTAATAGAATTTTCGATGATTTAAATTTCGCCTGAATCAAGATGGAGCGTTTTTAATAGAAGATGAGAATTAGAAATAAAGTCTATAAATTTTCAATTACGAATTAATGAAAATAGCGTTGCATGTACCTCCATTACCTTTCTGTACAAGTTTTTCGAATTTGTGAATATTTCACTTTACTTTTTATGTAGTTTTACATGGAATTTAATAGCAATAAAACTTTTATAGATTACACAACAAAAAAATTATAATTTAGTCGAAAAATTAAGAAAAAAGAAAAAAAGAAAAAACAATTGTTTCATACGCCTATTGCAAGACAGTGACGTGAATATTTTTTATGATTATTGATGTGTTTTTTTTATTTCTTTTGTTTTTTTTTTCTTTTCTTTTTTGTATTTGTTTTTTTCGTTCAATCTTATTCTTTATAAAAAGAAGAAGAAAAAAGGGAATGGAAAGATGCGGAAAGAGCAGTTCGTTATTACCGGATTCGCTTAAAATTCATAAAGCATAAGTAACACAACATCATTTGCAATTAATTCTTACTCTCACACAAGTAAAACACTTGTTGAAAAATATTAATATACACAAAAGTACTTAGAAAGGGGAACTTTATTCATATATCTTACTATAGAGTGGGAATTTTTTAATTTTCACGTGCCGATAAAAAAAAATTGTATAATCCAAGGACTATTTCTGCTTCTAAATAGAAAGTTTAGTAGACAATTTGATATCGCGTCTAAAGCCACGATTTAGTGCGTCATCTCCGTGCTCAACTTATTCAATAAATATTCAACAATACAATTTCCTGGATAAAAATGAAGGAAAATATGCCTTATTTATTAGATTGTTTAAGCACAACGAGGTGCAATTGACTTTACGATTCTTATCGTTAAAAGTCAAACAGAAAGGAATTTTTAAAGCTTAACTCTAAACAGGCCTGTAAATATTCATAGTTCTTAATGATGTTTTAGAAGAAACTTTAATGCACCTATAAAATATTTTACGAATAACAACAACAAGGTTTTGGTAAACAAAAAATCAATAACGAAAAAAAAGTGAAAAACAAAAGGAAAAACCGAAGAAAAGACGACAACAAAAACAACAACAACAACAACAACAACAACAATACAAAAGAAAAAAGGAAGAAAGGAAGATCCGGAGAAGTAGGCTTTTTATCTGCAGCCATCACAAAGAGAAAGTAATATTGGAAATGTACGTGAGTGTTGAGGGTAAGTAGTCGTGTAATATTAGAGGATAGGCAAGGCGATTCGATGAAGAATGTAAACGGTGCGCGAGCGAGGCAGCGGGGGCGGAACACAGTGAGTCATGGATCGTGAATGGGGTAGCGGTTGGGGCAAGGTAGGGGGTGGAATGGTGTGCGGAAAGGGGGCGGGCGGTTGAGAGATACAGCAGGATGTGAAAAATTATGTGAAAAAAGCGGCAAATTGAAGATGAGATTTAGAGTCCAAGTTAGAGAGGGTTGGAAGGAGCGCAGCGGATTGTAAAGGGCAATTAATGTGCTTAAGGATTTATAAGCGAGAGGACAGTGGGTAGAGGGACTGGTCGCAAAAGGATCGCAGCAAAGGAAGGACGGAGCGACGGAGAAAGCCAGTAGTCGCGTCGGTACCGTGCGACAACTTAACGAGGTTAGCGCCAGGAATTACTCCGTGGCGAAAGTCAGATTGAGAAAACTCGACGATTTCTCGCTGTGGACGGGAAGGGGGGAGGGGGACAAGAGAGGGGCAATGGGGATAAAAATTATAAACCACGATGCAGAAACGAGATAATATAATATTAGCCGTAGCCAAGCTCGGTTGGGTGCCGGTAAAGAGGTTAACGCTACATTGAACGCTCTCAAAGGTGCTGCTGCTGAGAGGTCGCGGGCGACGGATGGATAGGGGGTGGGGTAATGGGGTGGGGGAGTGGTGGGCGGAGGTGGCGGTTGAAGGAGGAAATGGGGTGGAGGAGGGATAGGCGACGGGACGGGCGCCTATGAATACCGGCTCTCCGTTCTTCCTCTCTCCCTTCCATTTTTCTTGTACAATCGTTTGTCGATAGATTTTCTTACGAGTACCTTCGCCCGATACAACTTGATTTGTATTTTTCCGCCCGACTCCTCCCACCCTTCGCCAAATGAGTTTAATTTTATTTTTCCAAAGTATTATTATGAAGCTTTTGTATTGAGAAAAAAACGCTCTAACGACGCGAGAACCGTTTCATTTTTTCTTCCCTTTCTTTATCGTTCTTTTTTCTCCCCCCCCCCCCCTCATGCCGGAAGAGGAATCGCCCTTTTGCTTGGGCCATGTGATTTTTCTCCACTTAAGCACAATAAAACATGTTTAATTCGCAATAATTTTACCTCATAATATATTAACAAATAATAACGAGTCCCTGTTAAATATTTTCTAGCCGCACTGTTTAAAAACTTTAAAATATCTTCATAATTTCTGTTCTAAACAAAGATAACGAAATTCTGACTGATAATTCTGTAGCATTAACTCGAAATTCTATTAAGAAATAATTCACTTTAATAAAGTGTTGCTGAGAGTGCATTATTTAACGAGCTATGTTCTTGAAAACAGAGAGAAAAAAAGAAGGGAGACGAATAAGAAGAAGGAGATGAAGAAAAAGAGGAAAAAGAGGAAGAAGAGGAAGAAAAGGAAGAGAGAAAAAACTGATTTTTAAAGTAAGAAAAAGTCGATGGTAACTCAATGCGAAGATAATTTTATGAAAATCGTAAGCATTTTATTATTATTAATTTCGCGACATAAAATACGGCGAGGAATGGATGGGAGAACCGAAGTCCCGTCGTATGCGACGGATTCAAGGATCGCGACGAGAATCGACTCTCTCTCCATCACGTCAGTCTCAGGCATCTTCATCTCGCCATTTTGTCGGTGGCAATGAAGGCTAAAAGCTCGTCGAGTGTAACGGGGAGCTCGGCGGAGGAGGAAAAACAGAGGTGGGCGAGGGAGGGAGTGGTGAGGTACGTTGGGGGCAGGAGATTTACAGTCATAAAAGATTGGGAAGGAATGAGAGGAGCGATGAAGATGTCGCGATCGAGTCGGAACTTCTCGCCGGGAGTCGACTTTTAGCGACCGAAGGGTGGTAAATAGGAAATAAGTCACTGCCGGAGGGGTGACAACAGATTTCACACCAATTTCTTCGCACAGACTCGCTATTGGTGCATAATCGGCAAATCGCTGACTGGTAGCCCCACTCTTCCTCTATCCCTTCAGCCTCGAGCGTTACTTTCTTTATCTGCCATTCCAGGCAATATGCCAAATATTCCTGCCACCTCGGCTGCGAGTACCGTATTATGTAAATACTATTTGCTAAGGGATAAAAAAAAAAAGCGACACCCGTTCGGAGGAGGGAGGCACTCTTGTCACAATACGCTTTGAAAAACACTGTTCCCGCTATATTTATCAGCGCGCGAGTATTTTGTAATATTAGATGGGAAAATTTCTAGATGCAATATATTTAAAAGTTTGCAAATAGAAACGCCCAAGTTGCTCTGGACGCTGAAAAGGATGAGATTTATGTGGAAAATATGCATCGAAATATTAAAGCAATATTCGGTGAACGAGCGATTGCCTTATTTATGCCTTTGTACGTGTGGGTTTTCCGATAGAAGAAGCCCTGTAAAAATTGTTCGCTTTCCATCCATCGGATCGAGTTTCTCTTCGCGCCGTCATTTCATAATCGCTGGATTACGGCGATTCTCAAGCCGTTACGGTGCGCTGCGGATGCATTAATCGGCAACGAGCGATAACGAGAGGCGACGCGTGTGTGTGTGTGTGTGTGTGAGAGAGAGAGAGAGAGAGAGAGAGAGGCCAGAGGAGTCAAGGGAATATTTGATATGCAAAAATTAATTTACGCGTACGGCCTAATGATAAAAGTCGCGGATGCTGCTACTAAAGCGAGTTACCGCACGCAATGGACGGATTCTCGACTGCTTGCTGTACGTGGGTGGGTGGATTCTTGATGTGACTGGCGCCAATCGATAAATTCACATTCATTTTTTCGAAAGCTCTCGACATCCTCTGCCTCGGCAATGAAATTCCCTCTTGGATACGAAGAATCAAGAAATTGACCAAGTATGAAAGCGATATTGCTTGATTTATTTCTATATTCGCGGCGTTATTGAAATTTGAGAGATAGAAGCGCGCAACATTCCGTTTGTGCATAAGCAAGTGTGACTCGCTGCCAGGGATTGACGCGTTAATTTTCAATATCGGGGTGTAGAAAAGGCGAAAATGGGGCGCGAGTGGGTTGGAATGAGGGTGTCTGGTGGGTGGTTTGGGACGGCGATTGGATAGTGAGGGGTGGCGGGTGGCGGGTGGCGACAAGAGGGAGCAAGAGGGATAGCAGCCCCGAGGCCAGCCATACGCGGTATTACAAGTGTAATAGAGCTGCCATCTTGAATTTTCACCCCACGTCAATTAATTGAGTTTAGAGGGTGCCAAGAAAGTGCAATGGCGTCATAGTCATGAAAAATATCTTTTACGCCTCCATTAAAAAACAAGTTTTATATAGCTCGCTGTTTCGTCGGACGTATGTTTTTATGCTCTAGCATAAAAAAAAAAAAAAAAAAAAAAAAAAAAAAAAAAAAAAAAAAAAAAAAAAAAAAAAAAAAAAAAAAAGAAGAAAGAAAAAAAATAATAAAATAATATAAGATAAAAAAAAAGAAAAAAAAAAGAAAAAAAGGTAAAAAAAACCATAAGGCTCTTTTTAACGTTTTCACCAGAAAATTTTCTGCTCTTTATCTGTATACTTTGCGAAATTGGATGTCGCAGTGTTGTTAATTTTTAAATTTATTTCAACTGTTACGATTTCACCTATGCGTCTCGGGACCTACGGTCCAATCGGGCTTGATTGCAGGTTATATAAAGGATGCCCTAAAACAATGCCCCCGTTTAATTTTCTGCCTACATTTGGGCGACGAATAAACAAAACAAAACAAAAACAAAAACAAAAAAAAATACAATAAACAAAAATGAAAACACAAAAAAAAAGTAATATTTCAGTGAATTGGGAACGGCGTCGTAGTCATGGGCGCTCGTCGACAGGCCGCTTTAGCAGTGGTAAAGGAAACGCCGAGCTTTATTGAAAGGCAAAATTTTGGCGAAAGAAGCAGTTGTCTTTACTATAATAGGGATAGAGAATTAAAGTCGATAATTAGGCGTGTGTTTGGGAAAGTACGGCGAGGAAAAAAAGCTGTGTTCGAAGGATAAAACCGGTTGGACAAAGATAATCACGAGTTTTGTGCCCATGTAGACAAAGAGTTGGCCTCCGCTACCGAGAAAAAGCCAAAGATGCCAGGAATAATTGTTCCCGCGCGATTCGCATACGGTAATTTAAGTTTACATTCGTAAATGATAGGCATAACGAGAGAAAGCACCCCGCTGTTACTTGCCAATGGTGTCGTAACACGTGCGCAGCAGCCACGTTAATTTATTGCCAAAGGCCGGAGAAGAACGACCGACTACACGGGAGGCGCGGAATAACAAATCGCGAGACGCGTCATTAGGACGGAGCCCCCGAGCGTTTTGAATTTCCGATCCGCCGTAGGAATTCCGAGCGATCGCACCTCAGCCGTAATCGCATTCGCGCAAATACGAGGGACTTAAATACCGCAGCGTCGCTCCAATACGAAAAAGCAATTAAATCCAAAATATGCGGTTTCTCGTGCATATCGCCACCACCCCACCCCACCCCAGTCGGCGCATATTTACCAACTACACGCGTCGTTAGCATGAAAAAGGCTTCGGGCCACGAGCTCACTATTGAAATAGTCGCATCAATGGGGAAGGCGCGTAAAAAAAGAAATCACACGGAGCGGAAAAGTGAGAAAAACAGCGATCCGCCGGAGTCGCGGGGCCGCCACGAACGGAGAAAGCGGGTTAATTTCGGCGCATCCCGAGGTTCGATCGGTCCTCCTCGTCATTCTCCATCCAGCCCCAGCCGGACCCCGTGTCCTTTTCCTTTTCTCTCTTATTTTCCTTGCCCTCGACTCCTCGTGCCCCCCCCCCCCGCCACCACGGCCACTGCTGATCGCTCAACCCCACCTCGCTGCCGACTCCACAGCCGTCGGCCGATTGCCCTAGCCTGCGTTCACTTCTATCTCATTTCCTTCTATCGGAAATCCATTTGCCAGCTCGGAACAGGATCGAGAGCGCCTATGCCAAATCAAACGGTAAATGAATTTAGGAGAATATAGTTCTTTTGGACCGGTGCTACGCTGATGGAGACCTTCCGTCGTCATCGCCGCCGCGCCTTAATACTTCTGATGTTCTAGCTGCCTGGCAACACTGCGTTAAACAATGCTCTTAAGGAATCCATCAGCTGCGGTATTATTATTATTATTATTATTATTATTATTATTATTATATATATATATATATATATATATATATTTGAAAAATACGTGAATCTTTCCATATCGATGAATTACGTACGGACTTGTTTAGCGAGTCGATTATCCTTCACTCGCGATATCGCAAATCACTGCCTTTTTACGTTTCCTTTCGCGATTACGTCATTGTGGATTCTCCGAGATTCGAGAGATTAAACGCGGGGTAACACTGCCTCCTTTAAGGCGAGCCCATGCTAATTGCATCAATTCTTACGGATACTATTTTGACGATTAGCCATTTATTAATAGTGGAACAAGTTCTCGCTCGACTGTCAATTCCGTCGCGCGCCTGATATCCTTATTGCGTCGGTGATAAGCTTACTCGGAGCGTCGTTCCGGAGAATCCATATTAGCCGTCGTAAAGACGCACTTAGTCTACGACTTTCAATTTCGACGATTTAGCGGCAAAAGTTGGTGCTTGGCCTGAGTAAGCGTGGCTTAATTTAACGGCAGATCTTAGGGTGAACGTCGTGAAAAATAGATTTGGAAAACCTATATCTCGAAACGTCGAGCGCACTTTTCAAGGAATGCCAACCAATCATGGGCGAGCGCACTTTGGCTTCAGAAATAATGGCGATTGTAGGAGAGCGAATCCGTATACTTACGGTGGTGACTTTTAATTCTTATTCGGTAAATTACATATGGAGAATTCCCAGACACTCACCTGAAACAGAACAAAAAAACGAAGACATTATTAATACAAAAGGGAAGCAAAAACTAATGGAGGTATAGGAGTTGTTTTTTTTTCTGTATTTTTTTTTTCTTTTCTATTTCAGAAAAAATGAGTAAAGTTTCGGAGCGAAATGGGCTGGTGGAGAGACACAAAATAAATTAATATACGCGTTACGTTAAAAGTTTTGCAAATAAATCTGCAAAGTTCAGCGGCGAGCGTTCATTTGAATGTTTTTTATCACCCACATTCGCGTTATATTTTTTCAACAACTTCCGTGGCAAAAAAATGCGGCGCCGAGCCGCTCGAGAGGGGCGGACGAGCGTTGCCACGACGGGGCTTGAAGTGGCCAGGGAGGGACGTAAGGCGAATGGCCCTGATTAACGACGTCTTAATTACCGGGGCTGGCTTGTCTCCCCGCGCGTCAATCGCTTGGAAAGTCGCGGCGTCACGACAGGTCGGTGGGGTGGGCCGTGAAACGGCGCGGAAGGGTGAACGGGAGGAGGAGCAATAGCAGTAGTAGTAGTAGTAGTAGTAGTAGTAGTAGTAGTAGTAGTAGTAGTAGTAGTAGGAGGAGATGGAGGAGAAGGAGGAGGAGGAGGAGGAGGAGGAGGAGGAGGAGGAGATGAAAGAGGAGGAGGAGATGGAGGAGGAGGGGGAGAAGAAGGAGCAGGAGGAGTAGAGCCGCCGGATTCCATGCAAATGTGTGCGACTACTCCCCGTGTCCCCTCATCATCCTCTGGGTCCTCGATAATGTGCCGAGCGTCCGGGCTGCAAAAAGCCGCCGGTCTATTATTAATGAATATGCATGCGAGGTTGAACTACACGTGTCGTCGTCTACCTGGGCCAACGAGACGGCCTCGGCCTAGACTCGAGCCTACGGTCCCTCGGCCCTTCGCATGCAACGCCGATTCGAATCAATTCGAATTTAGCTTGAATCTTCTCGTGTTGGGCGGGGTGAGGCGCTACGAGATGGGGCAGGTACCATAATCGGGGACTGCGGCGGGCATGTGGCGAATATGTTTCTGTACGTGTGCGTGTGCGAGCGGGGTTTGGAGCGGGAGGTGGGTGTCAGAGACGGGTGAAAAGGAGAAGAAGGAGGAGGATGAGGTGGAAAGAGAGTAGTGACGGCTGAACGGTGAGTTAGCCGGTTCGATGACTCCCGTTTCGACACGCAGGGGCGGATGTTCCGTTAGTGAAGGAAGGTGAAAAGGGAAGGGGGGCGCAACGGATCTACGGCATTGTCGTGTTCGGCCCGCAAATGTGCGTCTCACGTCGTTCGTGTAAAGCGGAAGAGGGTGGTAACGACGTTTTATCAACGCTTCGCCCTCTCGAGCTTTATCCAACCTAATCGTCGCTTATCGCAATTCGCGACATTCGGTCACTGTTAAATAATAAAAGCGCTCTCCACTCGTCATCCAGCACTCTTGACAAATAACGCAATGACACATTTACAATAAGTACATCGAGGAAGGAATAACCTGTTCGTTTTGTCATGAGAAGCAGAGAAATTTTTGGGTATGAAGAGAGCGGGGGGGGGGGGGGGGCGGAGCTAATGCCTGTAACGGAGTAAATTTTTATAAATTCGTAATTTCGGAAGCGAGGTGATAGGCAGGAGCCTTCGGTTGCCTAATATTAGATTAACTGCTAATGCACAGGGACGTGTTGCGGGATGTGCTAAAATTAACAGATTTTTTTTTTTTCGATGCTCAGGTTGGTTGTCTTTGTCTTGATATAAGACGCTCGTCGAAGCGAGCGCGGACAGAAATCTGCTCGTAAAAATTTCTTTTCGGCTAGGCAAATACGATTCTCTAATAAACAAAGAGATCGCGGCTTTGCATAATTCGAATATTATTAGCCTGAAATATTCATTATACGTATGGAAAGGTTAGTTAACATAAATAATGGATTCATGGCATTCGATCACTGTGACCGGTGTTGGAGTGCTCGACGCGTCTTTCAGACGCGGTCGTTTCATTTCCTAGGAGAGTAGCGGAGGAAAAATTATTCGAAACGTAACTAACTATCGCGATTATTTACAAATGAGAGTTTTTTAAAAAAATTTCCTCTTCATTCCTTTTCTTTTAATTTCTCCTCATTTCTTTCTCTCTCACTCGCTCTAACTCGCTCTCACTCTCTCGTATAGCCTTTGGTTTGGCGCGCGTTGCCGAGCGCAATTTCGGCCGATTAGCATTTATATTAAAATATTTATTCAGCAGTAACGGCCGGGGACACGAAGAAGACGGCGGCCGAGGCAAGAAGTTTTCGTTATGAAACGCACGTCTACGATCCGTGAAGCGTGTAGGTTGGAATAGGGAGGCAAGGAGCGAGGGAGGTAGAGAGAGAGAGAGAGAGAGAGAGAGAGATAAAGAGAGAGAGAGAGAGAGAGAGAGAATTATATTTTAATACTCGATCGTCGACACTCGCATTTAAAGCCAATGTGATAAAAGAGAAAAGCAAGGGTCGCGGCGTGCTTCGTACAATTAGTCGAGATGAAAGGCAAGAGAGATCGGCCGGGGCTTTTTTCGTCTCTCTTTCACCGGTTGCAGCTCGCGCGCGCCATTGTTCGGCCGAGGCACAAAAGTATACACACGAGGGCCATAATTAGCGGAGGCGAGGCTGAATGGCGTTCGCGGCGCGAACGAGGCCCGCGACATATGTTTATATTGGCCGCGACTCAGCTAATTACCTCCCTCATTATCCTTATTCTTCTTACGATTCTTCATTATACTTTATCCGCTATTATGCTTCATCGGGAGGCGGTTGGCTGTGGTGGTAGCGGATGGTGGAGGGTTTTATGGAGTACGGGGATGGGGAGTTGAGAGAGAGAGAGAGAGAGAGAGAGAGGCTGCACTCGTCGTTGATTCGAAGCGACGTCGTCGATTCGGCTGAGCGGGTGCAGCGACTCGTAGCCGATAGCGCCTCGCGACTTTCATTTACGCGAGTTAGCGATGCGCGATGCCATTCACGCCGCTAATATAAAACCCCATTATGCCAGAGTCGCGTGTCTGCGTTGCTTATCATGCGTTCTCTCGTCACGCATAAGTTAGCGCGCGGCCGATACGTCCTCGAGGCTTTTTTCACCACGGAGGGCTGCCATTCTCCGGGGCTCCGGTTCCTCGACGCCGGCATTGGATGATAAGGATGGTGGTTAAGGAGGGGGAGAGGCGCCTCCTCTCGAGCCGGGCCATGGGCTCCCGGGGCTCCCGGGGACTCCGCCGCTCGACGACGGTGTGTGCAGCTCCCGTATCAGACGGTGCTCGCTCCTTGGCTCTATCGCGAGCTCCGGGACCTCTGGGCTGGTCACGGCCGAGCCGCGTTGCAACGCAGCAACGATAACGAATGCGCGGCTCGAGCCCGACCGTAGCCAACTAATCGCCCTCATCTATTTATATTAATTATCGGCGATTAGCAATAGCAATTAATCGCATTATCGTGCCGGAGCCAGCCAGGGGAGCAGCGCACGGCTCGCCGGGCTCCGACTCGGCGGTAGTGAGAGTGGGATGGGATGAGGTAGCGCGGGTTTGGGGGTGATTTTAACGATAGCAGGGGGAGGCCGAGCCACGAGGAAGGCGAGTTCGCGCGTTCGCCCTCTCGCTCGGGGCCGGCGCCTGGCCGCCAAGCCGCTACCACCGCCGCCACCGCTGCTACCGCCGCCGCCACCGCCGTCACCGCCGCCGCAGCCGCCGTCGCTGTCACCGCCGCCGCTACCACCTCCCTAATTTACTGTTATTGCCCAAATTATGCCACGCTCCAATGCATATTTATGCGGTTAATTATAATTAATGATAAAACACTGCTGTGAATGACGAGCGACCATTTAATCGGCTGCCCCAACTGCTTCCACCTGTCACGCGGATCATGCGACCCGATACTCCTTCTTCCCGCGGCTTTTCACCGCGTCGCGGCAGCTCGACCTTCCCCCAACTAACCCTTATTTGCCTCCTCGAACCCCCGTCCGCAAGGGCTTCATTAATTCACCGGGGATGGCTCTGTACTATTCTGTGCGTTATATAAAATAGAGCAATTAGCGCGTGCATTTACTTTAATACCAACAATAAACGAAAAGCCAGGGAAGACGGAAAGAAAGGAGGGTGGGTGGACGAGGCTGCCGCTTAATTTCCATGCGGAAAAAAATGAGAGGAGGGAGTGAATTGGGGAGAAGGAGATGGAGCGTGAGGGAGAGGGGCGGGGAAAGGAGAAGTCGAAGAATGAAGGACGTTTATGAGGGTAATGCTCGCGCGCAATTATTTTTCTTTTTCATTTTGTTGACATACTCATCGAGCTCGCTCCCTCGCGATGTTATTGAAAAACAGTCCCAGTCGTGCGAGTGCCACGGCGGCGGGAAAGGACAAGGAGAGCGCACGAGTGACTGCCTAACGGAGATATAAAGAGATGGTGGTGGTGGTGGTGGTGGTGGTGGTGGTGGTGGCGGCGGTGACGGCGGCGGCAGTGGCGGTAGCGACGACGATAGAGGGTTAGTGAGTGAGTGAGTGACACGGTGTAAGGGGAGGAGGGGGTAAGGGGGTATTTGAGGGGGAGGGGTGGGGGTGTCGGTGTGGAAGGGAGGCTGGGGAGAGGGAGACGAATGGAAGGTTGAGGAACTTTACGCACAATTAATTTTCTCCGTGATTCCCAATCGCAGGCGAGGCTGAAATTTGCCGAGAATGGAATTGACGACGATGACGGAACCGCCTCTGAATTTCCCGTCTTCGTGCCAATAATTATGTGTACATTAATTAATTGACTAATCATTATTCCGATTGCAGGCGGTCAGAGGCGCGCGCTGAGAATCATTATTTCCGTATTAATCGCTTTTCATCGCTTTTCGAAATGCTAGAAAGCGTCCGACGATCATTAACCCTGCGGGTGGTGATCGCGCGGCTGCTTTCTTCCTATTCTCCAGGATCTCCAGCCTTGGCCCCCGACTTCCGCTCCGACGCTCCACCGTTTCTTCGCGATTATCCCATTAGAGGCCGCGTACCACTAATTGTTTAATCGAGCGAGTCTCGAGCGCTTTTTCCATAAAATTCCGCGATCGACTGTGGTGGAGGGTGAGCACCCGACAGACCCGGGGCACAAAGTGTCGATCGAGTGCTTCGAGTCCATAAGGTGGCGAACGTCCGACTAGGCGCTCCTGCTGCCCTTTGTTCACCTTCTTTTATACGGAGCCCGAGGGTCTCGCGCGATCGTATACTAAGCACGAGGCCACCATTGTAATTAATTACTAGCAAATAGAAACGGACGTGGATTGATGTAACGCGCCTTCCCGCGCCTTCCCGCGCCTTCCCGCGCCTTCCCGCGCCTTCCCGCGCGTTCTCGCGTCGATTTACGGTCGCCTCCACGGGTTATGACAATGGGCACAATGGAGCAACCGACCGGAGCTACGCCGGCGCGTCGATACATTCGCGTCGTCGATGCATCCATTCACCCCCGACCCACTCCCACTTTCTGCTCTTTCTGCTCTTTCTGCTCGTTCTCCCTTTACGCCATTTCCTCCCTGTGCTCGCTTCCTCCTCCTCCACCGCCACCTCCTCCTTCTCCTCCCGTCTCTCCTACTCGCAGGCCACTCACAGGCCACTCACTCACTCGCTCTCTCGCTCTCTCGCTCTCTCGCTCTGTCTATCTCGTTTCGTATCGCCCCTCTGCGCCGTTCTTCCTTTTTCCACTCAGCACGCACTGGAGCAGCGAGAAAGATGCGCATAGATAAAGCGACGCCAAGAGAGACGCCAGTTTATTGCGACCCATTTTTCCCCACGATCGACGAGCTTCCAACAATAAAACGGGCACTCTCGCAAATTTCTTTACATTCCATCCCGATACAGCGGACGCCACTTTCCAATATCCACAATCTCAATTCCAAAAGATCATCTGTATAGATAGTTACCTAAGACCTATCTATGTCGATGCACGCCTAAATAAAATTCAGCTTTTACAATTTTTTTCTTCTATTCTCTTTCTTCCACCCCCACTCCCCGTATCTATCGACTTTCTCCTATTTCCTATATTATAATTTATGTTTGGCATTGCTACGTTAATGTATGATTGTAAGAAAAATTCCTAATAGACATATTTTCTAACGGCTTTTTCATGATTGTTAGTGTAAGTTTAAGGACGATAAAGAGAACATTTACTCGGCACGATTTCACAAAAGTATTAAAACATCCTTTACCAATAGAAGCATTCAAAAATTCCATTATATGCAGCTTTAACATATGCGTTCCTTATGATATAATCTTCCTTGCCTTCCATAAGTTTATGACACCCCAAATAAACAGTGTCCGGGCGATTCTCTTTGGAATCACCGCGTAGAAAAGGCGTGAGAGAGTAATAAATATACCCTCCGTAATTTCAAATACGCTTTTCTCGTTTGTGCACTTAAGTATAAAACGGCGATTCATATTTGTGTGAGATTATTCTAAAGTAATCCAACGGCACATCTAAGGCCATTTGTGTTTGTAGTGATGTTTATTTAACACGTCGTAATAAGGAACACAATGAATAACATTAGCGGCGATCCTTTCACTAGACCGCAGTCCTATCATAATTATTAAAAATCATTCAAGGAAAGAACAAAACGAATTAGGCATAATATAGTGGACTATAATTGCACGTGTATATTATAGGCGAAAATTCTTGTGCTTTCTTTGTTCGTTGATTAGATCTCTATGGAGATTAATTGTATTGGAAAACTTAAATTTCCAAGCAATTACCGGCTTGAAATAAAGGACGTTGGTAACGTTTAAAGTATAATAAAGTGCATCGGTATCTTGATAATCACCCTGATGTTTCTCCGAACTCCGGCAAGATCCATAGATATCCGAGAATGATTTCTTCACTCCCCGCTTCGTCGCCATCGTACTTTCATCGCTATCACCATCACTCTCGGCTCTCTCTCTCTCTCTCTCTCTCTCTCTCTCTCTCTCTCTCTACCAATATATATCTATCTATCTATCTATCTATCTATCTATCTATCTCTACCAATCATCTATTTATTTCTTAGCACCTATCCATCTTACGCTTTGACTCGTTTATTATTTTAGCACAGAGTATTTCCATCACATGGGACTCTATGGTATGCCAAAGTGGCACGAGCAACGCAGCGTTTCGTGGTGTCGTTGAAAAGTGCCTGCTGCTCCATTATTCTTCCATTTTATAATTTTTTTCCCTACTTCGTTTTCGCTCCTCTGGCTTCGCGTTCCACCCTCTACCCTTATCCCGCGAGGCTGGCTTTTTTCTCGGCTATTCAACAGTTTGTCTGTCCCGGCAAACGAGACTGACTCGCATCCGTGAATTCTCCTCGGTGAAAGTCCTTGGCGCACTGTGGACAGGAAACACGGCTGCACGTCGGCAAAAGACGGCGGCTACTGCTCTGCTGGGGCGAGGATAAAGGGATAGAGGAGCGCTAGGGACTAAGCGTCAAGGGCCGGCCGCCCCTGGCTAATCGGACAACTGGTAATCACCGGGATGGCCGCGTCGATGTCGAAGTCGCTCTATTCCGGAAGTCCCTGGTGCGTTGAGATTCTCGTCGCGCTTCACCGAGCATCATTATCGATCAACGCCAACCGGCAGTCGCCTCGTCTTGCCCCATCCCTCCCACTCACCCAACACCTCTTATATTCCAGATTTCTTCGCTTTCCTTCCAAGGACTTTGTCAAGCCAAGAAGGCAAAAAATCATCTTACATTGGCCATGAGGATCTCTTTAACAATACACTTGCCGGTGATTGGCCCAATTGGCCTTTTAAAATCCTAAAGTACATCGATATATATATATTTTGTGTGTGTGTGTACATATATATATATATATAACTTATATATATATATATATATATATATATATATGTATCTATGTATATACATACGTATGTGCAATTCCAAGTGTGTTTGTCGCGCGCGTGTGGGTACGTGTATTCCGCGGGGTTAATTGCCGTATTTTTGGTTGGATTACGAGCTCTTTTATCATCCACAAGAGCACGTGCTGACAGTATCCTTCAAATTTTACGCCTCGCGCTTCATATACGTCAAGTGAAAGCACCGCGCGTTTATTCAGAGAACTGGAAAATCCGACAGGCTCTTTTATCTTATCAATTGGCACACTCCGATCCGATACTTCTATTAACCGGCACATTCACCCAAGTCAGACATTTATTTATAATAAAGTTTTTTAAAAGCAACTTATCGGGACGCTGATTCACGCTCAATAAGTAATTTCCTCCAGCGAATGAAGCAAATCGTAAAATATTTTGCTAACCGCTTTGGTTATCAGCGCTAATAGATTTCGTTACGGCAACAAAAGTTTAGCAGGAAACCGTTAGTGACCGTCACGATCATCACGCGTAACTGACCACGTACTACTACGAACGTCATTTTCTCTAATTTCCGATCATTTTCGTTTGGGGTCGGTGTATAGGCAGGCAGGCAGGCAGGCAGGCAGGCAGGCAGGTAGGCAGGTAGGGAGGTAGGCAGGTAGGCGTCATGCTAAGTTAAGACGCGGCCCTACACTTAGAGACAACTTTTTTTTCCCTAACGTTTCTGAAGGAAAATTCTTATCGCCCCTGTACAATCGGCAATTTTCTTTTATTACGCGCATTCAACGTAAACTTTCGTTAATTCAAAGCAATTCCGTACCTGGCTACATCTTCACGGTGATGCTTGGTTTATTCGAATTCGAGTTGACGCAACTTTGCAATACCTATCTTTTTCATTAATAGGACACTTTTCATGCAAATTAGACGGGAAGAACGATGACCTTTTGAGAATTGAGAGCATAATTCTCGGTCGTTATCTGCATTAACGGTGCCCCAAGCTCATGGACAAACTTCACTTTTCATAAGCGATCGAATTTACGGCGCAAACTAAGCATCGATTTTTCGAACGCATTAAAAATAAAAATCATTTCGCTCTAAGCTATCGGGGCGAGTAACTTTTCTACTTAAATGTACTTTCGAATGATAGGTGAAAAACTTTTATTTTTACACGAGCGCTTGCGTGTGCAGGTATGAAAATAAATTTACGCGCGCCGACTAGCATTGCCTGGCATCTATGACAATTGACAAAATTTGGAGACTGAGGTGTCGATAATCTTTATTACTGTATGGTTAATCGCCCGATGGCCGTCTGTCAGCCGTGGCACTTAGTGATTTACTTATAGGATGAGGATCCAATTTACACACCAATTAATACTTTAGCTCGAATAAAAATAATAATAAAACATACAAACAAACAAAAATGAAGAAAACGATCAAAGAATAAGAGAGAGAAAAGCACAATACATCCAAGTATAAGGATTAAACAATCAACTGCGTACTAATTGTTTAAATAATGTCGCTAATAATAATTAAGTAGCGCCATTTTTATCATTATCCAAATAAAAATTTAATATTGAGAAAAAGTAATGATTATCCTGTCGTTTTGAAAGACTTTTGCCTCTTCGAGTCTAGGACTTTTTTTATAAATCAGACGAATCGATCTGTCAATTAAGCCGAACTTACGCCAATCGATAAGAATACGCAAGATCAATTAATCGGTGAATTAATCGATGATTTTCATAATATTTTTTAATAAATGGCAATAAATGTAAATGCAACGTGATTAACGTACAAAAATAATTGTCAGACTCGTTAGATTGATATGGATATTACAAGTTAGCTTGGCAATGTGAGCTATAATTCTAAACCTCACCCACTAAGCTTTTGTCCATAGGATAATTAAGATTTTCGATGGAATAATCGAGCGATTGAGCGCGAATGTGTTGGAATTCCGAAATCAGATAAAGGAATATGGCTAACGACAATAAAGCGCTGGCTACAGCTTTTTTGCAACTAACTACACACATAGACTTGACAGGCGGCAACCGTTTCTTCTCTCTC
>NW_011948423.1:7395327-7398462 GCF_000503995.2 Ceratosolen solmsi marchali
AATCGAGAGAAACGAGAGTACAGTGGCCGCGTCGCTAAACGCTCATATCTCCTCCTCCTCCTCCTCCTCCTTCTACACCCATCCCTCCCCCCCCCCCCCCCCACCCCCTCCCTACCCTTACCTCTACCGCCCTCTCCGTACCCCTTACCGCTACCGCCATCCACAATTTCACAACCGCGGGTGTAAGATATTTTTAATAAACTTAACTGCTCTGGTAACAGAGACGAGCATGAGGAGGCGTGAAGAAATTGATATGTACGTAAAGCTGGGACCATGATAATGAAGCTTCAAGCTTAATTGTAAAATACTTATATTTAAGTACGGCACGTAATACATATTTTATATGAGACATAAATAAAAGACTATAGATTGAAAGCTTTAGGTTTTCGATGCCGAGGAGAATATTAAGTTTTGTAAGGAGATTATTTAATTATGGAAGTTTCGAACTTATAAAACGTTGGCGCATAGATTGCATAAAAATAAGAATGAAGACAAAGCGCAAAAATTTACCACGGTAATTCCCGTATAATTCAGACATATATTATATTGTAAATTAATAATTTTCATTATTATAAAATTCCAATACATAATACCATTGCGCATATTAGATGTGAATGCAATTCTATGCATAGAAAATTAATTGGCCGTGATAATGTAGGATAATTTCCAGCGTAATTCCGAGTAATTTAAATCAAATAAAGTATTCAATGGTCTAGCTGAGTTGGCGATTTTTTTTTCATCTCCCTTTCTTTCTTTCTTTATTTTTTCAAGTGAGGCGCGGTGCAATTATTCGCTGGAGCAGCTCAGCACGTTGAAAGGACAAAGAAAAGGTTGAATTTTATATTGTTTATTTTAGAAAACGATTATTCGCTAAATTTTTTCAATCCTCCGCGGGACATAATAATGGCGCGATGCGGGATTATTAATTTTCATGACAATTCTTGTAAGAGGCATTCTCCGATGTTTGCAATGATTTTTTTTTATTTTTTGCATTCTTTTTGTTTTCGTTTTCGTTTTCGTTTTCGTTTTCGTTTTCGTTTTCGTTTTCGTTTTCGTTTTCGTTTTCGTTTTCGTTTTCGTTTTCGTTTTCGTTTTCGTTTTCGTTTTCGTTTTCGTTTTCGTTTTCGTTTTCGTTTTCGTTTTCGTTTTCGTTTTCGTTTTCGTTTTCGTTTTCGTTTTCGTTTTCGTTTTCGTTTTCGAGCGCATTATTCGAGCGGAATTACAAACAATTCGGAATATATTTATTTCACATTGAAATTGAAATGCATTAAATCCGTATACGCCAGCCCTATTGTATGTACAGTTATTCCCAATATCTTTGATATTAGCTCTACGCACTAATATTATAAATTTTATAAATTAGCGTAAAAATATTTCTCACTTAATCAATTTTCAGAAATTTTCATACATGCCACGGACTTGCTGTAATCTATAAATCAGAAAATAGCTTTAATTAAAGTTTGCATTCGTTTAGACATTTTTAATAAAGTTATCCCATAATTTATCTATTTTTTTTTTTTTTTTTTTTTTTTTTTTTTTTTTATTTCTTCCCTCTCATAATATTTATTGACATTCATTAAAATTGCTTAGGTGGGCTCTAGTATTTGGCCAGTAATTTACGACATTAATATGTACAGCTAATGGTGGGTATATAAGATTATTATGGTGGGCCTAGTAACTTGTATTTAAATAAAATATGGAAGGCAGGAAAGGGAGCTAACGATTGCCGAGGGAATTTTTAAAAGTCAGTCCGATTTAATGACAACGTTATTATTAAAAAGCGAAAGGTTCGGAAAGGATGGGGAAACGGCTTCATCGTGGTGTTGGTGGATGGTGGATTGAGGGGAATTGGGGGAGGGGGGAGGGGGAGGGGGGGGGAGAGGGGGGGAAGGGAGATGAGGGATAAAGGGTAAATTTGTGAAAGTATAATATCGGCAAGCTAAGTTCCGATCTAAGCGTATTCATTTATAATAGGATTATGCTTAACAGAGGGACAAATCTCGGCGCTGCATTTTCCGTTGGCTTGCGCGAAGAGGCGCGCTCGAGAAACATTATTTGCCGGGAATTTCGCTTTTTTAATTGCGCACCGACTAAATCGAAGGGTCTAGCGTGGGGCTGAGCATGAAAGGCGCCAGAGGGGCCGAGGGAAAAGCGGGTAGGGTGAAAAGGACACATAACCGGGCTGGATTTCGCGGGAGAATGGACCAGCCGACGGTGAGAGATAGGGAGGACGGGACGGTGGCGATGGCTGAGCCAGTGTCAGTGGTAGTGTTGCATTGGAGTCGACTGGATTTGGTTGGCGATGGGGAAGGGGAAGGGGAAGGGGAAGGGGACAAGGGGACGAGGCGTCGGACGGGACGGAGGTCGGGGAGAGGGGACCATTGACAGATAGCCTAGGTACTTCACCTTCCGAGCGCCGCGCATCCCGGAGCGATAGGAATCTGCGGCTATCGGCACCCGCGCCTCTAATATCTCGCGCGTGTTTTCGGCGCCGTATTGCCCCGGTCTCGCCTATCTCCGATATTTATGGCCAATATTTCCGATTCGGCGGCTGCTATCGAGACCCTTACCAGTTCAACATGTCCGCAATAAAATGCTGGATTGGTGGGAATGCACATTGGTGGGAGTGGTGGAGGGGACGGCGGTGGAGGTGGCGGCACGGGGACGCGATTGCGCTCGCGACCCTGCTCCCGACCATCGAGAGTCGAGGGTCGCGACGGACAAACTTTTTAAATTTGAGAAAAGAGAAGGGCGAAAGTTGCCAAAGGCGAGGCCGGCCGCGCGCCCATTAACATAAAGCCAAATGCGGCAAAGGTAAATATTGTGATAAAAAATAATAATACGTAGGAGTCGCGAGCGCGCGTCCGTCGAATACGAGCGAGCGCGAGCTCCTACGGGCATTTACGAAACTCGCTCGGCCAGAACTAAGTGCAATAATCGTTGAAACTAATGGGCCGCCTCTTTCAGGGAGCATTTCCGAGAGCCGGAGAAGGGCGCGAGCGTCTTTGGGATATGGAGGAGACGTGCGTTCGGAGGGCCGGGCGATTCGACGGTCCGCGGCCCGCGAAAGAGGCAGGGGGCGCGACAAGGGTCACGGAAGGGGCCAGCCGGGGACGGAAAGGCGCGGGGACTGGC
>NW_011948423.1:7398514-7412316 GCF_000503995.2 Ceratosolen solmsi marchali
GGCCGCCTTTGCAATCGACCGGCGCGGGTGGCAACGAGGAAAGCTTAGTCAGGAAAGAGCTGCCGTCGCCAACATAAAGCGTAACGATAACGATTATGGATGCAGTTACCCCGCGGCGTCCTTTCTTAACGATTACGTCCCTGAGAATTATTATGCGTAATAACATTTCCCCGTTATTATTATGATTATCATTATTAGTATTATCATTATTACTTTTATTATTATTATTATTATTATTATTATCATCATCATCATCATGATTATTATTTTTATTATTATTAATACTGTTATTATTATTATTATTATTATTAATACTGTTATTGTTATTGTTATTATTTTTATGGTTACTATTATTATTTTCCTTACTGTTACTGTTATTGTTATTGTTATTATTATCATAATAATAACCATAGTCATTATCATCATCATCATCATAATTATTCTCGTCTTCGTTTTCATCATCATTATCGTCGTCATCGTCCTCCTCGTCCTTTCCGTCATCGTCGTCGTCATCATTGCTTTTATTATCATTATTATTATCATTATTATTATTATTATTATTATTATTATCATCATCATCATCATGATTATTATTTTTATTATTATTAATACTGTTATTATTATTATTATTATTATTAATACTGTTATTGTTATTGTTATTATTATCATAATAATAACCATAGTCATTATCATCATCATCATCATAATTATTCTCGTCTTCGTTTTCATCATCATTATCGTCGTCATCGTCCTCCTCGTCCTTTCCGTCATCGTCGTCGTCATCATTGCTTTTATTATCATTATTATTATCATTATTATTATTATTATTATTATTATTATCATTATTATCACTATTATTGTTATTGTTGTTATTATTATTATTATTATTATTATTATTATTATTATTATTATTATTATTATTATTATTATTATTGTTATTATTTGCTAGGATTTGCTATTCAGTTGCGTGAATTATATTTTCTATGTGAAATTTCTAGATTCGCCTCGTTTCCCGACTGTATTCTCCTAATGTTTATAATTACCAATTCGCGTGCACTTTATTTTCTTACTATTTTTTACCTTAGCAGATAGCATTACCCCTCACCGAATGCCTTTTAAATTTAGTTTTTACGTTATAATAAATAATGCTACAGCAGTGCTCTTTTTTGTTAAATCGAGATAATATTGCAATTCAAGATAGCGGTTTTATTTTTTTACAGGTCAAGGCAAAGTGAACGAAGAATAATAAAGAAGAATGAATGTAGAATTTTAAGAGGTAATAATTTTATGAAGGATAATATTAAATAATAATAGTATGGAAAGAATTCTTTGCATTTATAATAAAATTCGTAGGGGCTCCTTGCTAAAGGAGGTAAAATTCAGCGTTTGTTTATTTCAGTTCATTCAGCGCGTGTGTATTCATTTATATCACGGCACGTGTTACAACACACGCGCGCGCGCGCGCGCGCGCACACACACACACACACACATATATATATATATATATATATATATATATATATCTGCACGTACGTATGTGCTAATGTTTGTATATATGTATGAATGAATTCACGAATGCGAGTGCGTATGTATTTATTTATTTATTTATAGGTTATTTATGTACGTACGCATGCGCATGCATGTAAATACGGATGCGTAAATGTATGTGTGCGGGCGTGCTGACACAGAGGCAGGTTGTGCCTAGACGTGTATACAAAGGTTCCTCACTGTGTCAGGACGATAATTATAATTCGACGATATTTTTATTGTTTAAGTATTTATAATGCACCAGATTTGTTCCAGGTTTAAAAGTAAATACTTTGATTATCAAAGCGCTATCTAGTGACCTTGCTAAAAATAAATATACTTCTTTATCTGGCCTCAAACACTCTGGAGGTCTTTACTGATTCATTTGTTATATCAGAGGAAAATAAATTTTTTAAGGCTTCTTAGCGCGCATGAGCTCGTGTCATATCAGCTCACAAAAACTTTCATTTCAACATATCGTATACATGTGACTAACATGAGATAAAAATAATTTGCGAATAGCTTATATACCTCAGGGTCGACGCTTCTACTCATTTTATTTACAATGTTTAATTTCCTGCCACAAATAATTACCAGTCTTCCGTCTGACATAAATAAATTTTTTGGTACACACTGTTTGCCGAACAAAAGTTTACTCTTCACATAGGCGTGAATGGGTGGGTGGTAATGTAACGCGACATATATTATTATGTAGTGCAATTTGATTGTTCAGATGTTCCATCTCGTTAAATATATTTGCAATGTTACACATTCTCGGATTCGCCAACTTCAGCCTCTTTCTTTTAATCTTCAATTTTACAAGTTTTCAGCAATGCATGTATTTTCATCTGCGTTTAGTAGCTTCGCATTTAATTGCATTACAATGATAATTCGAGCTCGATTGAAAGAGACGCTCGCAATTATAAAGAATATCCAGTGGTTAAATGTAAAATTAAGAGACAACGGACGTTCGACAGACTCGAATATTTTATTTATTTTCTGTCCTTCATGACAATGAAGCATTTGTTAAAATTTCTGGGTAGCGTAAAACTCCATCGCAATGTCTCAAGAATACAATGCACAGTGCAACGCTTAAACGCTTATTTGTAAGAGAATTATAATATTCTCGTTTCGTTATTCATATGCTGTCCTTTCTCGTCCCTCTCCTCTTCAATGCTCTCTCTCTCTCTCTCTCTCACTCACTCTCTATCCGTGTCTCCCTCATTCAATAAAGTTGTCTACAGTAATAATATGTTCAATTAAAATATTTGCAGCATCACATGTAAATATATATATATATATATATATGAAGATCGATAGAGAGGGAGAGAGAGAGAGAGAGAGAGTGTGTGTGTGAGAGAGAGAGAGAGAGAGAGAGAGAGAGGGTGAGCGAGGGAGGGAGAGATTATCGTGGCCGGGGAAGGGGAAATAATACTTAAGACTAAATAATGAAATGGTCGTTGAAAAAGATACGTGAAATCATCATTTGTTTTTCACACATTTAATTATCATAAAAAAAAAAAATAGAAATAAAAAAATGTGATAATTATTACAATGTTCCTAACGCCGAGGATATATTTTTCATAAATCTTGAAGCGATATGTATCTTTGACGTATCGCATAACCATGAATTGTATCGTATTATAATAATAAGTATATTACATCATTAATGGGAAACAAAATTATTTATTTAAATTGTAAAATTAGAATAAAGCTAATTTATATTTATTATGTTCATCTCGTAATCTTTACGATCTTATTTGCGAAACATGTATTCATGGCGCTTGCATAAGATGTATTTGTATAAATGCACGATCCCGGGCGTCAATGTCAGAGGTATCGCTTCACGGCGAGAGTAGCAACGGCGGCGGCGGCGGTGGCGGTGGCGGTGGCGGTGGCGGTGGCGGTGACGGTGACGGTGGCGGTGGCGATGGTGATGGCAGCAACGGCATTTATGCGGTGGCGATGGTGATGGCAGCAACGGCATTTATTAAAATACAATGGAGGTGGCAGAGAAGGCCGGGTGGTCGGTCGGTTGGTTGGTTGGTTGGTTGGTTGGTTGGTTGGTTAGTTGGTTGGTTGGTCGGTCGGTCGGTCGGTCGGTCAGCGGGGGCCGAGGCGCGAGAAAAAGGGTGGAGAGGGACGATTAGCGCGTGTCTGCCGTCGATATCCGGTCGACGGGTGCGACATGCACGAGCCGCGCTCAGCAGGTATCGTCCGACGGGAGCAGCGACGGCCCCGGCCGGGGGTGGTGGCGGATTACTTGGCGGGGGTGGTGCGCCGGAATGGATGCTGGAGCGCGCCGTAATGGGTATTTGATCGGTGGAGGTCTCCTATGTAATGTCGGGAGGCGAGCACGTGGGGCCCGGCTGATAAGTCCGACAATGGCCGACGAAATGAGCGGCAACTTTCGGGGAATTATCGGGACGCAGGTGGGTCGTGCTGGTGCCTGCGTATCTCCCGAACCCGCCGCCGAGGTTGCGTCCCTTACGACTTTTACATTGATAGATAGTGCCGCTGCGACTGGCATTGTGCGCTCGCGATTATAAATAATCGCGATTCGGCGGCAGCGGCCAGCGCCTACGAGGGTACCGCGAACAATTGGGCTGCGCGGCTTCTCTGTCTCTCTGTCTCTCTCTCTCTCTCTCTCTCTCTCTTTCTCTCCACCTCACCTCCCCCCCAACAATCCAATGGGGTAGAGCCTCTCCGCCCCCCCCCCCTCCTCGCCCAACGGGCTGGGAACCGCGCGATCCCCGGGCTTTATTCTCTCGTTTTATGTAAGCCTTGCCTTATCGCTCGGCGCCGCGATTCTTCTCCATTCCCATAAACGCGGCTGGCGTTCGCCGGACCAAGACTCCGTCTTCGTCCGTCCGTGTCCGGTCGGCGATTTTCCCCGACTGCCGAATAGATGTTTCATTTGGATTTGCGGGCTGGGAGATCCGGTAGAAGGGAGGAGCCATTGAGCTCACCTTGAGCCCCATTTAACGATTTCGCTCACAT
This sequence comes from Ceratosolen solmsi marchali, assembly GCF_000503995.2. NCBI lineage: Eukaryota > Metazoa > Arthropoda > Insecta > Hymenoptera > Agaonidae > Ceratosolen > Ceratosolen solmsi. The sequence goes on from NW_011948423.1 coordinate 7,403,042, forward strand.
GCACGGAGGATAATTAATACGTCGCCGGTCGCCCGTAGCGCACCGCGATGTCCGACCTAATTACTAATAATTGGGATTAATGTTTTATTTAAATATGAATGGCTGCAATTTATGCGTCGCTCGGCTCGGCGACTCGGAATCAATTCTCAATAGGCGCTGCTGCCGCCTCGACGATGCCCCCCGTATTATCATCTAATTATCCAGATAATGAAAAAAAAAAAACAAAATTGAAAAAAAAATTCTCGGGTATGTTATGGCACGTGCTCGGTACGAGGAACTTGATTGTGACAATGGCATAATTAAGAGCTTGGTTGCGTCGGTGGCGGTGGCGGTGGCGGTGGCGGTGGCGGTGGCGTTGGCGTTGGCGGTGGCGGTAGCGGTAGCGGTATCGGCGGCGACTGCGGCCGCGGCGACGTCCATCTCGAACGCGTTGACGCAGCTTTATCGGCGAGAAGCTGCGGAGATAGGTGGGCCAGGTTATCGCGCTGAAATCCTTGAAAAGGCAGCCGAGGCTGGAATCGCGTGGAATAATCGCACTCCTTGTCAACTACTTGCCGCGTATCCTTAATTTTCTCTTCTCTTTTTAAGAAAGCTCTTTTGGCTTTCAAGGTCGAACGGCGATGGTGAAGAGAGGCAAGAGAGCAATCGAGGGGGAAAGTTTGGAGAGGCAAAATCGATGAATCTCGTGGGTTCCGCTACTCTAATATCAGGAATATGAATGCCAACGGCTCGTCCCGATAATTATCGGCAAATCGCGTGCTTATTATAAGCCTTCGCGCGCATGATTCCCAACGAAATTGTTATATATTACACAGACATGCGCATTAGGCACAGTGACACTGTGAAGTAATAAAAGACGCTTTATTGTATTTAAGAAAAATGTCAATTAATTCGTATTATTCTTATTATTTGCAGGAGGACAAAAGCTTTTATTGGAGAATAGGATGATGTAGAGGTAGAGTATGGTAGAGGAGGAAGAGGTGTAGGAGTTGTAGGATGAGAAGGAGTAGAAGGAGGTGGCGAATGAGAGAAAGAGGAAGAGTAAGGAAATGTGGCGTAAGAGGAGGTTAATGATGAATGAGAATAAAAGTAATGGGAATTTGTTAGAAGTGGAAAAATGATTTCTGAGAAAATCATTATAAAATTTATTCCAGCGACTCATCGGCGAAAATGATTCAATAGCGAAGTTAATATAACAATTTCGGTCGAGTCAAGGTAATGTAATAAAATACAATTATTTAATTTGGTGATCTTTCCACCAGCATGGCATATAATTTACTTTTTAAAGAACAGAGGGCATCATCCATTTAAGCATTAGAACATAAATTGGACTCCATTTCAACTCTATACGGCAGAGACGATAATATAAGTGAAAACGCACTTATCTCTTTTTCTCTGTTTTAGCGATTAAAATTACAAAATAAATAAAAAGCTTATAAATGATAGTGCTTTTTAAAGCCAAATACGAAAGAAGCGATATAATGTATTAATATGAAATTTTTGTAGAGGGGTGCAATAAATAACGTTAATTTCGACTCTCTTTTTACTATACTTTTTGCATGAATCAGCGCGAGTTTCGGACTGCGAGACAGCGAGAGGTAAAGAGAACCAGCGATTGGCGAGGGGGTGGGAATGAAAGTGACGGGGCGTGAGAGGGAGAGGGAGAGGGAGAGGGGGATAGTTGGCGATCGGACGGCGATGGGCGGCAAGGGGTTTGGAAGGAGGGAGGAAGTTAGAGAGGGTGTACAGGTGTGCATGGGTACGCGCGTGCGTGATACGCGTGCACATGTGTGCGTGAATTGGTGCTTGCGTTAGTGTATGTGACGTGTATGTGGTTACAGGGGCGAGGGGGAGCCGAACCGAATCCGGCGGAGGCAATGCCAAACCCGGTCTCTCTTTTATATTACCTTTTCATTGCCATTATATATCTATGTGTGTATGTGTGTGTGTGTGCGTGTGTGTGTGTGCGTGTGTGTGTGTGCGTGTGCGTGTGTTTGTTTCCTTTTTTTTTTTTTTCTGCGGGTTAGATGGAGAGCTGGGGACCAATCTTGGGGCCTCCGTGTAATTCGATTCATCGAATGAGCGGTCGTTGTTATTACGCGGTGGCGCGGTTAATGGGAGCATGGGCCGTCGCTCGCCGGCAATTCGTCAATGATAAGGGACGCATATTTCGGTTATGGGAGTATGTGGCGTTCGATAATAAGTGAAGGAGGAATGGCTGGATGCCGCGCGCCGTTACGATCTATCGATAAATCCAAATCGGTTATCGGCGATGCGCTCTGCTGCGATGCGCCAGCCGCCGCACCAAGAAAAATCGCCCCCGTACTTGACATTTGTACACGGAGATGGATGACATTGTAATTAATATCGGAATTTCTTTCGTGTGCATTTTTTATTCAGGTATCCCCGTTCTATTAATAACGACAGTCTTCGGAATAATGGTTCCCCCGCTGAGCGCAAGAGAAAAGTTTACGATGAAGGATTCTATATTTTATTATAATTGCAACTTGCACTCGACATATGGAGTTTATACCTACAATTAGAGAACATTTTTTATATAAATATAGTATTATTTAGTATAATGATAGCCATCACATGGATAACAACGTTATACTTAATTCCAATAATTATAGGTGTGAGTCTCCATATGCCGAGTGTAAGTTGCAATCAAAACAAAGTATAGGACCCCTTCCTGCAATCTACTCTCTCCCCCTCGTTCGACAAGTTCCACCATACTTCCATAAGCTACGTGGATGCGCAATGTTCAAGGCAATGAAGGAAAAAGGATATGAGAAAAACGAAAAAAGATAAACAAGCATAGGGAGCCCCGGTATGGAGGAAGAGAGAGAGAGAGAGAGAGAGAGAGAGAGAGAGAGAGAGAGAGACGTAAGTTAGTAACGCTGCATTTGGTTTCGAGTTACGCGCCCAACCAACGCCAAACACTACCAACAAAATTTAAAATCCTGCGCCGAGGCAGCTCCTTATACCCGGGATAAATGGTCAGCTTGCGATCTCGTGGTTTTACAGGTACCGGGCTACTTTAATAGTCACGTCCAAGAGAGAATCTCGATCGGAGCTTAGCAGTGGCCGCGGACTGGCAGTTTCGAGGAAACGAAAATCGGCGGGTCCGTTCGTCGACCGAAAAATCGCGATATTATTGGGCGGTGAAATCGATAGACGAGGCTTTCCGCGTGTTCGCGTTAACGGGCGCACGCAACCATTGGGTTTCCGGCTTTAGGTTGCGGGCAGCCACTGACGGAACTGGAAGAGTGTGCCCGCGGGGGAGAGGGTCAGTCAGCCCGTGGGGACGAGTCCATCACGAAACAATTTGATACTGAATCTAGACGCACACTCGTGTAGGTTTGCTTACTTACACGGAGATCGCCGATATAAATTATAGCGGTATCGGGCAGGAGGTGGTGGCTGTGTGGAAGGGGCAAAAGCGAGAAGCGAGAGCACGAGCGAGAACGAGAGAGGGATATCGAGAGGGAGAGCGGGTAAGTATAGTTACGATAAATCAAGCATATCGACGTCCGGTATAGAATTGCAAATGAGCGCCGCCATCTTTAAAATAAAAAGTTATACTAGCGCTCGGGCATACGTATATGGCAACACAGACGCCCGAGCGACACTTTGGTAGTGGTGCACTGCAGCCACGTGGACGTGGACGCATACGTTTCTTATCCCTTCTCGCTCCTTCCAGCTGTCTCCCCCTCTCTCTTACTCTCTCTCTCTCTCTCTCTCTCTCTCTCTCTCTCGAAACGACGAGCGAGGCAAGGAGAAAAAACTTAAAATGAATAATGTATCGTATATTTAATCCCATATGTATGTATATATGTATACACATTTACAATCGCGGGGGCCTAGCTACGAGAGAGGATGAAGGCGCGCTTCGCGTGTATGTTATGTTATATCTCTGACTCTGCCTCCACCTCCTCCTCCACCACCGCCGCCCGCCTTCCATACTCCTTAGCCGGGCACAAGCTCGATCTCTCTTACTCTCTATCGCTCGCTCGCTCGCTCGCTATCTCTTCCCACCCCGTCTAAGAATGAGCTGGCATATTTTCTACAAGGAGGTCGTAACGAATCGACTTTCTAGCGCGCGAGTCTTGCCAGACGAACCTGCGGGGTAACGAAAATATTTTTTTATGGAAATTGCCCACTCGATTTTGTAATTTCGGCCTGCTACGCTCTGCCTTCCTTCCCTGCCCCATCTACATCCAGCCATGTAGGTATACATCACCATCAAGTCCAGGTTCCTTCGCCAAACGCGATCGTTATATTCGTCTTTTATCGCTGGGAAAAATAATACAGCCACGTCGAGGACGGGATGACCATTAGAAATTTGTTGGCGAGGGAATCATCACCCGACATTATTCGCGTAGGCCAATTTTTCTGCCTTCCCATGACCGATCCCCTCCATCGTCCACATAACCCACCTCACCACCACACGACCACAATCGCTCGCAACCACCACGGGGACAAACCGACCACCGAGACCGGCATCGAGATCGCCGCTTTTCACTCCACGGACAATCCCAGCCAGATTAATTGAAACTCATTCATAAAGAGACTCATTCATTATTCATGCAGACGAACTCCCCGCTCCGTTAAAGCGCGCGCGCGCGCGTGCGCCACCCAACGCTGCAAATTTTCGCGAGATTTTCGCAGCCGCGTGCCGACTCGTTATTATGTCAGTTGGGACGACAAGTATTCGACCAATTAAGCGGATAGATAAAGTCACGGCAATAATGTCCTTGCTGGCGGCAATGGAGTCTCCAACATTTTCGTCTCATACTTCACCTCGCCTCCCACGAGCCTCTCTCCTCCTCGCTCTCAATCACACGCCACGCCCGGCTTATTACACCAAACTGGAGCAACTGTCGGCCACTCGTCTAATTCCAACTTCAAACATCGAGTCGGCAGAACCGAGAGACTGCTTGTGATTTTCCGACTAACACCTCGCACTAATCATGAGCTCGTACAACCATCCGAAGCTCGTGCACTCTCTCTCTCTCTCTCTCTCTCTCTCTCTCTCTCTCTCTCTCACTCGGTAATATATATTAATTTATCGTGTGACGCAGACGCTCGGAAAATTGTGATTCCGAGGCCGATTGGCGGCCAAGTCGATTAATGATAACCGGATGGGACGAGCGGACGCGGGTGGAAGTGGCTATTTAAAGGGATTTGGCGGGATAGGCTGTGGCGCGATGCCGCCAAGGTCGAAGGAAAGAGCCCAAAGAGCAATTGGAGGTGCGATCTGATCGCCAGGCCGACGAAATGTTAAATCCGCGATGTAAACGGCGCGGTTGCAATAGTGACGGTGGCGGTGGCGATGGCGATGGCGGGGGCACCGGCGCGTGTCGGCTTTTCGCCTTCGGGGAATTTAAAATAGAAGTGCCGCAGCTCGGAGGGCTGTGGACGCGTGTCCGTGGCCCGCGTTATTTGCATTACTTTAGCAGCGCTCGACTTCACGGTGGCGGCAGTGGGGGTGGTGGCGGAGGTGGCGGCGGCGGCGGCGGCCGAGCGGTGGGAAGTGACGGGGAGGAGATCGATTGGCCGGCTTTTATGTCAGCCTGGCTATTCGACACCATGGAAAACGACACCGAGTCACGGTCACGGTTATGGCGGCGGGTCGCCGCTGCGTGCGAGCGCATTATGCAGGTGCGCGGCTCGGGTGTGGGGCGTCGATGTGGGCCGTCGGTGCGCGCGCGTCGGTGTGCCCCACGGACGAGGAGACTATACTTGGCGCAATAAAGCGCTATACGTAGTTTATTAATAATGCCGTACGGTTTGATGTTTTATGATCGTATCATGAGCGCGCTCAGTCATTTTCTTGCGCAATACTTTTATTTTCACAATAAAAATGCTGCGCGACGCTCGGGCGTGCGCGCGCGAGCGCGCGCGCACGCCCGAACGGTTCTCAACGCGCAACCGACGAGATTCGAGATGCCGATCTCGCGCGCTCCGGCATTTTTATGTAATGCCCTTCGCCGCGTAAAGCCAATAATTTAGAAAGAGCGCTGTGTGTCGCGAGCCCCCTCCCCCATCTCCCCTCCCCCACCTACCGTCCCGGCGCCTTGCTCACTCACTCGCTCACTCGCACACTCTCTCTCTCTCTCTCTCTCTCTCTCTCCCACTCTCTCTCTCTCTCTCTGCTCTCTCTCTCTCTTTCACTCTTTCACTCTCTCTCTCTCTCTCTCTCTCTCTCTCTCTCTCTCTCTCTCACTCGGGAGCGCGAGCGCGGCTACTTTTCTTTTTATAATTTCCTCGTAATCGCGAGTCATGCTCGGCCACGCTCGGTGCATTCCTGTAATTATTAAAAATATTAACATAATTGTCCGAGTGATTGCTGTTATTACCGCTAATATTATTACAGTTACATTAGAATTTTTAATAATTATAGAAATGAAAGATATAGAGAAGAGGAGAGTGGACTGCGACTGTGCGACTGTGCGACTGTGCGACTGTGCGAGCTAAGTACGCGAGTCCGCGAGCCGAGTGGCAATTACCATAAAAGTATATACAAGCCTTACTTTATCGTAAATCATATCCATGTTTCTCTTGCTTGTCGTCTTTTTAAAAAGCCACGTCCTTTCGCAGTCGACAAAAAGAGGCTCCGTTACGTATTCGGTGAAACGAAACGAAGGGGCCAACGACAACCGGGTTAGGGGAGGGTTAGGAGAGGGGATGGGGTGGCGGTAGGAAGCCGAGCATCGGCGATCCGGGGGGTCGATAGGGGGGAACGGGGATAAGGGCAAGAGCGAGGGCGACGGCGACGGCGACGGCGAGGGCGAGGGCGAGGGCGAGGGCGAGGGCGAGGGCGAGGGCGAGGGCGAGTGCGAGGGCGAGGGCGAGGGCGAGGGCGAGGGCGACGGCGAGGGCGACGGCGAGTGCGTGACGATGAGGGGGCAAGGTGAAGGGTGACGGGCGGGTGGGTGGAGGGGGAGGGGAGGGGAGGGGGGGTGCGGAGGCACAGTCGAACCGAGGGAAAGGAAAAGCTAGGGGAAAGCGAGGGAAAGGCAAGGGGCAATAATTAGACTGGCTGGCGGGCAATGGTAATGAATTTCAACGGAGGAACGTCGTATACGACATCGCGCTTGCGTCGTACCCACGAAAGGCGCGAGCGACTCTTGTCGTTTGCGCCGACGCATGACGTAACAATATAAATATTCCTAGAGCCAAGATATAAGAAGCGCATTAACGAATTCGCTTAATCTTATCGTGTACTTAATAAATATTGATACAAAAGTTAATTTACCTTATCTATTCTCGATATTACATCTAAAATAATTAGCTCGGGGGTCGCCGCTGTGCGACTTACGCACCGCCGTCGCGGCACCTTATCTCGGCGAAATAACTGCGCAATTAGACTGGCGCTAAAGCTCTCACCGTCTGCCTAAACTTATTTCCGCAATTTCCCTCTGTCGACCAGCCGACTCGGGCCTCCTCTGTCCCTGATGTTCCCTCCGCCCCGCACCAGATTTGTGCGAAATTCCGAGCCGCGGACTAGCAGGCACGCGGCCCTCGCCGATTCTCGCGTAATCGTTTTTTCCACGTTCGCTTGTTCCCCCTCCCCCCTCTCACGACGACCAAAACCGCCAACGGCTATTGTCCGGCAGAGGAAAAACGCGAACGGAGGAGCTGAGACGCCGCGGGATTGCGGATCTATTACACATTAGCTAAATAAGTTTAATAAGTTTGCTTTCGATAATGAAAAACAAGACTAGGAGATTAAATTTGAATTTCAAATTGGAACGACAAACGAGTAGAATTAGCAGTTGAGAGCCACTGCATTAATAATATACGATAGCAGTAATGGCATCGGGCGTATACGGTCGTATATACATATATATATTGTATAATAACTTCCAAGGCCTTATAAACGTTTATTATTTACCGCGTAACGTAATGGCAGGCAGGCAAGCTAACCTCCGCTTCTCCTCCCGCCGCTCTCGTTCGCTCTCACTCGCTCTCACTCGTTCTCTCTCACTCTCTCTCTCTCTCTCTCTCACTTTCTCGTTGTCTGTCTCTCTCTCTCTATCTATCTATCTATCTATCTATCTATCTATCTATCTATCTATCTACTTATCTCTCTTACGCACTCACTCACTCTTCATCCATCTCTCTCAATCTCGCTCTCACTCTCTATTTCTCTCCCACTCTCTCTCTCTCTCTCTCTCTCTCTCTCTCTTTCTCTCTCACTCACTCTCTCACTCTCTCTGTCTCACGGATGCTCGGCGGAGGCCGTTATTAAAAAATAATATTATAACGTTGGGTTTAGTCTAACGAACGAAATTGCCGAGCGTTGAATTTTGCCCTGCGCAAATATACACGGGCTCCTTGTCTGTTCTCCCTTCTTCTCTCTCACTCCATCTCTCTCTCTCGCTCTCTCTCTCGCTCTCTCCCTCACCAATCCGTTTGAATTTCATTCTCAAGGATCTTCTCGTGCTATACTTATGTCTTTCTCTCTCTGTTGCGCGCGCGCAAGCAACTGCTTTCTTCCTTTTCTTCATCCCTTTCCCACCCTCCAGTCTTTTTCTCTATCTCCATTCCCGATGAGTTATTACTCGATTCGCCTCGCACACGATAATTTTGACTAATGTATTTTCGCTTTTATTACAGCAAAACGATCGTTTTTCTATTTAACAGAGTCCTGCGAAACACCTCTTTATACTTCTCGTCTTGCAATGGTAAAATGTTATACGGAGAGTCAATTTACAAAGAGAGAGAAGGAGAAAGAAATAGACATAGAGAGACGAAGCACGTATGCACGCATACACGTATGCATACACGTTCGTACACCGCAAACACGTATGCTCTCTCTCTCTCTCTCTCTCTCTCTCTCTACCTCTCCCTCTCTTTATGCATATGGTTGACAGTGTAAACGAGAGAGCGAAACAGAGCGAGAAACCAAGCCTAGGATCCTTCGACTCTGCTTTAAACTTGCAAACATATTATCCTCGTGTATATATCGCACACATGCATGTCACTGGACACATATAAAAGTCGTCTTGTACTTCAATATGAGACCCCTTTTCTCTCCCTGGCTCACCATACGCAATTTTCGGCTATTATTATTGGCAGTAAAATAATCGAAACAAGTCTCTTATTACGTCTCTAGGTTGAAACGCGTCAAAATAACGCCGGAAAAAAGGGAAAAAACAATACCAAAATAAAGTCGAGGTGGAAGCGACAGAGAATATGAGTCTTATGCGTGTTCCGAAAAAAGGTGAACATTATAATCCAGAAACGAAAAAGTCCTCCAACTCTAC
>NW_011948423.1:7412339-7414028 GCF_000503995.2 Ceratosolen solmsi marchali
ACACGACGAAACAGTGCGTCGGAACAGATGGGGGTAATACATATAAACAGGCGCGCGCGCACACGCACCGCACACGTACGCGTACACGTACACGCACGCACCTACACACAGAGGAGTGCGCGCGCGCTAAAACTGTATACGTGTGTGTACAGATATCTGGGGAAAGTAAGAGAGAGAGAGAGAGAGAGAGAGAGAGAGAGAAACAGGGAGTAAGAGTGAAATATCAAATATCTCACCCTCGTGTCTCTGGGGGTGGCTTAAGGACCAAATTCAATGGGAGTACAGGCAGGCACCCTCCTCTTCTCCTCATTTCGCGCAGACTTCCAACCAAAAGTACGAGTCTGTATCTGTATGCACCTGGATATAAATGCCAACTCTATCTTTTTTCCTCTTGGGTTCGCTCCTCCGTCTTTCTCGCTTACTTGTTTCCTTCCCTCAATCCACCGATATAGACGGAGAAAAATGGAGATAGAGAGAGAGATATATATATACAGAGAGAGAGAGAGAGAGAGAGAGAGAGAGAGAGAGAGAGAAAGATTGAGAGAGCGAAGGAGATGCTGAAGCGGAGAAGCAGAGAGCCTTGCTCCCATACACGCGACAATAATACGGAACTTTATAGTGGCAGTGTTTGCTACTTAGCGGGCATACATAATCGTACGCGTATGCTCAACGAGCTGCAGCAGTGGCATTTCACTATCGGTTCACGGTAGTTTGTCTGTGTGTGTGTGGGGGGGGGGGGGGGGGGAGGGGGGGGGGGTGAGAGGACCCGGAGAGTCAGAAAGCAAAGAGCCATTATCTTGTTTTTTACAAACAAGAGGGCGACATTATTGCGTCTACGTCGCTGCATGCGTCGCTTAAAAATGTACGTACGTACGTCTCGCGATTCCGCCACCCATCCCAAAGCTTAAATTCTTCTCCCCTTGGAGAACGAGCGAGCGAGGGTGAGCGAGAGAGATCGTGCCGCGTGCATTCACCGCATGAGTATAATTTTGATATTGAAATGCTCGCATGTGTGGAGCGGAGTCGCTCGCATTCGGGAACAATCGTTCGTTAAATCGGGGAGAACGAGAAATTTTAGGGGATTCGCGGAATCAAAATAGACGGAGAAAGAGAGCCAGGCCACTTAAGCCTGGAAAGCCGTGCAATTACGCCGATCGTCAAATGACGTACGTGCCCTATCAATATGGGCTAAATAAAAAAAAAGCCAAGAAAGAGAGGCCGTACGTAGCGAGCGGAGAGGAATATATAGTCGCCAAAGCAAGTATTAGCCCCTAGAAATTCGCACGCCTTTGTTTTCTATACCCATGAATATTTTATCTCTCGTTTCACCCACCCACCCCAAAAAAAATCCCTCCCTACCTCCCTCCCTCCTGCCCCTCACCACGTACACCCGTTCCCCTTTACCGTGAACCCTTCACCGCCAACCCCCGCGCCCAACAACATAATGGCCCGACGCGGAGGATGAGGTGGATGTGGTGGTGGAGCTTTCAGCTTTCACTTTTCATATCCCACGAGGCCACCATCCTGAGCGTCCGTCCACCCTGCGAGAACGCTGCTGGCCCTCCCCCTTGACGCCCCATGCCGTGGGCCAGGTCCCAATCGAGCCTCGGCAGTCAAGTCTATTTATTTTAGACTTTTCGGTCTCGCGCCTTTCCCGCATCTCGCATTCGGGGCGGGGGGGGGGGGGGG
>NW_011948423.1:7414527-7443282 GCF_000503995.2 Ceratosolen solmsi marchali
TTCCCCCCCGCCGCGTGTCGGGGGGGGGGGGGGGGGGTTACTCGCGTTTGGGTCGGCAGTCTATGAGTTTTTCTCAGTGGGACGGGAGGGAGCCGGGGGATGAGGAAATGGAAACGGGCGAAGGAAGAGCATCGGCCGCTCGAACCTCCACGCACGAGGCCACCGGTGCGTCAAGGGGCATAGGGGACACTCGCGAACGTTGGGGCGGTGAGTCGGGTTTGGCGATGGATGGGATGGGGTGGCCGCGCAAAGGGGGTAATCTGATTGTCAGCAACTTTATACGTCGCGCTTCGATTAAAATCCAGCTAGTGCAGAGCGCCGATATCGTTACTCGTTGCTCTACCACAGCGCGCGCCGACCACCCGCTGCCCTCGTCTTTCATTATTATCATTGTTATCATTATTATTATTGTTGTTGTTGTTGTTATCATCGTCGTCATCAACATCGCTGTTGTTGTTGTTATTATTATTATTATTATTATTATTATTATTATTATTATTATTATTATTATTATTATTATTATTATTATCACTAATATTGTTAGTATTATTGTCGTCCTCGTCGTCGTCGTCGTCGTCGTCGTCGTCGTCGTCGTCGTCGTCGTCGTCGTCGTCGTCGTCGTCGTCGTCGTCGTCGTCGTCGTCGTCGTCGTCGTCGTCGTCGTCGTCGTCGTCGTCGTCGTCGTCGTCGTCGTCGTCGTCGTCGTCGTCGTCGTCGTCGTCGTCGTCGTCGTCGTCGTCGTCGTCGTCGTCGTCGTCGTCGTCGTCGTCGTCGTCGTCGTCGTCGTCGTCGTCGTCGTCGTCGTCGTCGTCGTCGTCGTCGTCGTCGTCGTCGTCGTCGTCGTCGTCGTCGTCGTCGTCGTCGTCGTCGTCGTCGTCGTCGTCGTCGTCGTCGTCGTCGTCGTCGTCGTCGTCGTCGTCGTCGTCGTCGTCGTCGTCGTCGTCGTCGTCGTCGTCGTCGTCGTCGTCGTCGTCGTCGTCGTCGTCGTCGTCGTCGTCGTCGTCGTCGTCGTCGTCGTCGTCGTCGTCGTCGTCGTCGTCGATATTGTTAGTATTATTGTCGTCCTCGTCGTCGTCGTCGTCGTCGTCGTCGTCGTCGTTGTTATTATTATTCGCTCATTTTTTTTTGCTCTAGCCGTAGCTGTGTCACGCTCATTTTTTTTTGCTCTAGCCGTAGCTGTGTCAGGGCACTCGACAGCCTTACCCGATAATAGGGATAGAAATTATTTTTGTCAATGCCAGGCTTAAAAATCAATTGATTTAATTTTTCATTTTCTCATTTTTGCCCTTTTTGCTCTTGCCTTTGCGTTCTGGTTGCTAGGCGCATCCCGCCTATACCGATGAACTTCACATTTATTTCCATGCCGACATTGCTTATAGACCAAAGCTGCATTATGCTTTATTACTTTCTCTATACAAATTCTACTTTGGCATATTATAATTAAGTATTAACGTGCTACTGTGACTGAATCTTCAAGAAAGAAGAGATTGTGTGATAAATTTGTACGTATACCTAGGTTTTGCTTCCCTGGTACTCAAAACTTTTGCACTGATTATTTCAGAGAGTTATTAGACATACCGAGATCTCATTTTTTGCGTTTTCCAACAAGCTCTTCGCTTCGCGCATATCAGACATTTTTATACTAAAAAATGTTTACTCTGGAATAATAAAATAAACCTGTTATCTTATAATTTTTGTTCATAAAGGAATAGATAGAGGCGCGCGCGCGTATTAAAGATATGAAAAAAAGCCGAGAGAAGAGAAACGAGTAAATGAGTATGTGTATGAGAGAGAGAGAGAGAGAGAGAGAGCAAAAAACAGTACATTTGAATGGACTGGATGAATAATCTTTTTGAAAGTATATTATATCGTTTATTCTCTTTTACAATTATTTCTTATATACGCGCGCGAGCACAATAATCCGTAGAGAAAACTGCAGTTTTATTATGAGAAACATTGTTACCAGTACGATAATAAACATTCATTGCCTTTTGTGATAATGTAATTAGATATAATAAAGTATTCGACAAAAACTTTTACAAACCACACGAAGCTTTTTTCCATCGGTGAAACATAGACCTCAATTAGGTCTCATTCAACAAGATCCTTCTTATTGTTGCTTAATTTTATAAATTTAAAAAATTGCTTCACGTCCCCCGCTAAGCATTATTATTCAAAGAATTATTACAGAGGGGAAGAGAATTTCACGATTAAAATGCAAAATGCAAAACGCGAAATTGCAAAATGGCACGTATAACTAATGGGAAATCGGGAGGGGCAGGAAAGAAAAGGCCGAAAAAAGCGAGCTTAACTGGGAGCATTATAATTAGAGAAAAGTGTGAGGAGGAGGACGGCGGCGGTGGACGAGGAGGAGGAGGAGGAGGAGGAGGCGGAGGAGGAGGAGGATAATGGGGGATCGGGGAGGACCCGGATACTTATTTTGTCTCAGATGAAACATTGAAATACATTTCCTTGAATAGGTTGGTTTGTTTGCTCAACGAACGCACTCTTTTCTGTCTTTCCGGAGCCAACCGAGTACAGCGCCACCGCAATCTAGATGAATCACTAATAACGCGCAAACCCAGAAAGTTGCGCTAAAATATTATTCGTACAATGCTATGTAAAACGAGAAATCCAAAGGTTCCACGAAAGAAACCCAAGGAACAAGCACATGCAGCGTCGTTCGTTATCTTGCGATAATAAATACATAAAGTTTTATTACAGCGCAGAGGCGGAGGAATCTAGCATAAAAGTGCCGGATGTGAAGCAAGGAGGAGGCGCGCGCGCGCAAGAGAGTGAGTGAGAGGAGGAGGAGGAGAGAGAGAGAGAGAGAGAGAGAGTTCGCGTGCGTGCGTGTGCGTGCGTGCGTGCGTGTGTGTGTGTGTGAGAAAGAGAGACAATACTGCGCATGTACTAGACGGCGTACACATTGTTACAAGGCAAATCACATTACGCAATGGGTGAGCGCCGATTTCATCGTATGTGTGAATATATGCGTGCCCACGTGCGCGCGCGTGTCTCCCTCTGTTTGCGCCTGTGTGTGTCATAGAATTAATAAAATATCACCCGGAAAAAAATTAGATTTTAACAATTCAATGGGGATGATGTTCTTTCTCTCTCCATCCCTCGACAAGTCTCTCTTCAACTCATGTCCTCATCTTCTCGTTCTATCTTTCTCTCTCCCTGTCTCTCCTGACCACCCTCCTTTCATTCACCCGCACTCTCTGTCTCTCTATCTCTCTGTCTGTCTGTCTGTCTGTCTGTCTGTCTGTCTGTCTCTCTCTCTCTCTCTCTCTCTCTGTTTCACATCCATCCCTCTATCTATCTATCTCCCCGGCGCGTTTCTACATTTCGTGCTCGCTCGCGAGGAATAAAATGTAATCGATACGCTATCTACAACTCGTTTTCATCGTCCTTTTTTCCTTACTTTTATTTTAGCTCTAAAGGATCGTTATACTGTAATAACGATTGTGCAAATGTAAGAAAATAATGATTTAATATTCCGCTAAGAAGTGGGCAATAAAAGATAAAACTTTTTTACTACCTTATTTCTAGATGTAAAAGAAAAGAAAAGATAGTGGTCAGAGAAACTTTGCATATTAAATAGCTTTACAGTCAAACAAACACTTTTTTTATTACATTTTTCTCTTACTTTATATGGTTATTCCTCCACTTTTATTTCGATTTTCTTTCATCGAGGGAATATTTATGATTACGAGGACTTTTAATGCAAGTGCTTTCGTTAAATCGTTATGAATCTTACTGTTTTTATTCATTTAGTTCATAAAGATACTCCAGTGGCTCTGGAGCCTCTTGTTCACGACATTGAACATTGAACGAGCCGCGTTTCCAATTTCAAAGAAAGATGGATATTCAAATGCTCACTTCGCTACCGCTTTAAAGCATTACCCCCAACAAATATTATAACTCACGTGTAATCGATGTAACAGCGGCAATTTCACCACGTGATACATGTACTCACCTGGAACAGAGGAATAAGCAAATTTGTCACTAATACGTATCAAAATAAATATAAATATTATGTAGCCGTGACCGGGAGATTAAAAATAACGCAAACAATGTTTATGAAAAGAGTGCGAAGGGTTTGGGCCGAGGTGAAGGGAGCAAATATATTTTTGATAGATTTTCGGTGCGAAACCGGTTGTGGAAAATTGTCAAAAAAAAAAAAAAAAAAAAAAAAAAAAAAAAAAAAAAAAAAAAAAAAAAGGGGAAAAAAAGAAGAAAAGTAAAAAAAAATATATATACATATACATATAATATGAGAAAGAGAGAAAATATTCGAATCGAGAGGGAGAGAATCTCGCTAGGGAGCCTATCGAAGTGCGATTAAAATATAAAATGGTTTTGAGGATCCGGCGGTTTTACGTGCCATTTCAATTATTGTCCCATTCCACCGACGTTTTTTTTTTCTTTTTTTCTTTTTTTCTTTCGCCCACTACGATCTCTCTAGCGAGGTTTTCCATTATTTTTTTGCATTTCGTTCCATTTGTCGATCACAAAAAGCGCAATATCATTTTAGTGTCCGAACGAACGACGAATCGTTGTAGCGCTTTTGCCCAAATAAAATATACACTTGAGAAATATCCTACAGCATCCGCAGCTTTGTGCTATCGTAAACGTCATTTGCTCACTAGCCGTGTTTATAATGCCATTTCGTATGTTTTCTCTTTTACAAAAGGAGGAGTAGCGCAAGAGCTTCAAGTGCGCTGACACGGTAGAAAAGAACACCGTACAAGTTAAATAAAGCAGCTTAAATAACTTTATAAAACGACGTGTACTACATTTAAACATGTGCAATTACTGAAAATTTATTGTCAACTTACGCGCGAATTACGAATCGTATAGCTTACGTCGTTAAATCGCTGATATAATGAAAATTCTGATATACACCTCATGCTTTGCTCTTGTTTCAGCATTCCGTTCGCATGAATTTGACGAATAAGAACGAATTGATACTTTTCGGAATATCAATTGAGCAGAAATGGTTGTGGAAGCGAAACTATCGCCCCACCCCGCGCTTACGCACGCGCCCTAAATTATCATTAAACAAGCATTATATACACTTATATAAATATTTATGCGTACATGTGCGTTAATATGAGTGCATGACTTTATTATGTGCGCGGGCTTTTGTACGCGCGTGTGTGTCACGCGTGAACGAATGATTAAATGCGTGCGTGTGTAGAGTGCGCGCGCGAGCTTGTGCCTATACATTTTGAATAACCAATGATGAATGTACTTCGAATAAACTCATTGAACTTAATGTATTTGTCTCATCCAAGTACATAAATTATATCTAACGGACATTTGGTGCTCAGGTCCAGCATTTATAGTCTCGGATATTAATAAGCATAATATTGCAGTAAGTAAATAACGAAGATAATTTGGCGATATTTATGATTGATTTGCCGGGTAGAAAAATATCGGGGCGATTAATGGTTTATAAAAGCGTAGTCGCTAATCCGTTAAAAAATATCTTAAACCATTGACAAAGTCCATTGAGATGCGCCCGAGAGTTTAGTGGCTACTTAGCCAAACTAACCCAATTTTCCGGAACTCGAAAAATAGTCGAGTAAAGCATAGAGGGGGTAGTATGCGCGGTGCGTTGGGAAAAAGAGTTGGTGAGCGGGCGCGGACTGGGGGGCGGAGGAGGTGGTCGTGGATGGGTGGTGGTGCGGTGGTGGGTGGTGGAGGGGATCGAGGGATCGGAAAGTATGTAATAACCTCGACAAAGCCCTTCCTCTAAGTGGGCGCAAAAAAGTTTCGAGAGTATAAAATGTATACGGTTGTGTGGTTCTTTCGGTTCTCTCGCTTCTCTCGCTCTTCTATTCTCTCTGGATGCTGCGATAGGGCGAGAGAGAGAGAGAGAGAGAGAGAGAGAGAGAGCAAAGGCTTAAATCCATTTAAATATCGCCGGCCGATACCGGCAGGATTCCAGCGTCGGGTTATGGATGCTTTTTACCGCTCATTTGAATAACCCCTAAGCTGCGTATTCTCAATATATAGGTACAACATGCCGAGCCTACAGGCGGTACTTTATGTACGGATCCGTGTGCTCGAATAGAGCCCACCTCCCGTCCCCATTTCCCACCTCCTCCGTCGCACTCCCCGCCATTTCACGTCGTCGTCAAGTCGCTCCGTCCCATCCAGTTTGAAATCGAGACACATTGACGCACGGACAAGATACGTCACGTTCAACTGCTTCCTCCTCCACGCTCTAACCTAGTTAGCGTCTTAATTACTTATAATCATTTCTCTAACATGCCCGCTGATCAAATATTGCCCTCGATATTTTTCTTCAACGCTGCAGCAAATAATGGACGGAAATCCATAGCGGGGCTCCCCGGATTAGGCCGATTAATAATTAATGCAAAGCACGGACGAGTGGCAAAATCAAGTCACTCTAATTCATTGTCATTAGAGCAAATATTTGCCAATGGCTTATTAATTATTATTAAAACTCCAATTAAATTTTATGACCTCGTTATTTCCTTCGTTTGCACTTGATGATATATTGCTCGGGACTTTCGAAAAATTTTCTTGAAATAGAAATCCTCCTTATTGGCTATATGCTTATTAAAAATAATGCACAAAATGCTATTCAATCAGAACCTAACATTCGTTTTCTCTTTAGAAATTTAATTATTTTACATACGTACAAACAGTGTGGCTATAGGGAAAGGGCACGAGGGAGAGCTGGTGGATGAGGATGAGGATGAGGATGATGATGAGGGGGGAGGGGGAGGGGGAGGAGAAGGTAGGAGGAGTAGGAGGAGGAGGAGATGGTAGGAGGAGAAGGTAGGAGGAGTAGGGGGAATTTAGGGTTGTAGGGAGGGGGAGGAGAGGAAGGGAGAGAGGTACTCGTGAATATAAAGTAAAAGATAATCAAAGCCAAACAATCTAACTGTAAACCTCTGTATGCCCCTATTTCCTATTACGCGAAACCTTCAATAATCGTAAAATGTTGGGATAATTAAAAGATAGTCCGGGTAGGATCGAATCGACAAAAAATCTTCAACGATTTATCTGAATCCATTTGTCTCGACGTGCCTTTACCAAAGAATCGAGCATCACGGAAAAGCTGGTACTGCTCGTAGCATCGATATCAGCGAGCAAAGGTTCCCTTTGGGTAATTAGCTGATTAGATTCGCTCATCGGCTACGATTTGCATAATGATATATTATATAGTTTCATTAAAGCTATCTACGTGCCTGAAATATTCATGGACTCTATACGGTTATCGAACACTGCAATTTTCTTCTCGATTCTCTTTCTTACGTAGTTGACAAATGGATACGTCGTTTTATTATCAAACAGAAGGCACTTACAAAATATAGATTGTAGCACACATAATTACGAGCCTACAATGTACATTTGGTTGTTAGCAGCGCTTCGGGCACGATAATCGTAAGAGAGAAAGTGAGAGAGAGAGAGAGAGAGAGAGAGAGAGAGAGAGAGAGAGAGAGAGAGAGAGAGAGAGCACGTATTTGGCACTGGCGAAAAACGCGTTTCATCGACTATAATTCAATAATGTGAAATTGGCTTTTAACGACGAGCCGACAAGGAAACGACGGAAAAGTGACAAGAGGCCTCAGCCAGCGAATTAATGTCGGCTGTTTCACGCCCGTTTCAAGTGACAGCCGTCACGGGTCGCCGATGGCCGGCCTCGCCAAAGAAAGTACTCTCGTCGGGTGCGAGTGCGTCTGCGAGTGCGAGTGCCGCTACCAGTTCTCGTACATTTCGCTCTCACGGGGTCGCAGCCCCTCGAGCGAGGCGCCAATCCATCGTCGGGACTCGGCGGTGGCGTCGACGCTCCCACTGGAAGTCCATTGACCGACGTCGCCGCTAGCCCCGCGCCTCGATTTAAGCCATCAGGTGCATTAATCCCAATGAGCGGTGAAAAATCTCATCTCGCAGGGAGAGAAGCCCAGCGCTTCTCCCCGTCGGCCGAGCCCTTTTATTTTCCCTTTTGCCGCTCGCTCGCGGAAGCTCTCGGTATAATCAAACATTCAGCCGGCCGCTCGTTTTTACGAGTGCGCCATCGATATCAAAATTCAAAGGCGATTCTGGCTGCCGAGCCAAGGATGATGAACAGCCTCCTCCGAGTATTTTGACGCGGCGACGCTGCGAGAGACGACCCGGTCAGTAATGGTGGTCGGGTAAGGGGCGGCGAGAGGGTGGAGGCAGCTGGTAATACGCGGAATGACGTAAAGTGGCGGGAGGATAAGGTCAAATTCCGAATAACGATAGAACACCACAAGATACAGGGCTGGGGTGGGGAAGAGGAGGAGGAGGAGTGGGGGGGGGGGGGGGGGGGGGGGGGGAGACCTACGAGTGCAAGGCAAATATCACTCGGACGGTAATGTCCGCTCGATTCCCTCAATCTCCCTCCAGCGCCATTTCCACTTACAGCCACGTGGTCCGCCACCTTCGAACCCGCTGCTTCTCTCGATCCGCGCTTTCTTTTTATTTTGCCTGGACCCTGCGATCGCCTAATAGAGCTATCTTTTGTTGGAAGTGCGGGAGTGGGGAGGCGCTCTCGTTTCTCCGTAATCGTCTACCGCCGCTCTTAAATACAATAGTATTTTCTGGCTTTTCGGTAATGTCGATGCACGCATGCTCCATAGAAACACCCAGCTATTGTACATGCTAATTGTATTTTAGACGGATGACATAACATAGTTCATTTACAAAGGCTCTTCCGCTTGAAAACAATGCACGTGTAAACTACGAACCCATTACGACTGCAATAATGTCGGCAATGATTAATAATCAGCCTGTCAACTTTAATTGAAATGCAATAATTTTTTCACTCCCATTACTATTGCTTAAAGTAATTTTATTATAACAATAGCTTCCGAGATCGATATAAAAGTAGTAAATGTATGGGAAATACGATGGTAATTTGAAAAAGAAAGTGCATACAATAATACGGGCTTGAGGACAGCGTAATACATAAACTAAGTGAAAAATCTAGTTATATTTTTATTTTAACCATAATTATTTAAAGACATAATCGATACTTTAATATAGAACGGATTTCCATAAGCTGGTAAATTATGTTATTCCGGGGTAGATTCGAATAAAATTCGAATTATATTAAAGCGTATAAAAAAGTGAAAATATCATGTAAATAATTTCTGTCTCTCTAATGTTTGATTTGTTTAAATTATTAAACTTTTTTCGAATAATATTACAAAAAATGGTACGAACGATTACCCAAATCAGCTTATGGATATTCAAAACCACGAAAACGGTAAAACGATAAACAAAAGAGAAAAGAAGAAAAAAAAAGTAGGACAGAAATTGTTCCACATCATTAGCATAAATTACTTCAAATTAAATTACAAAATGTAGAATAAGTCCACGCAAATAGACAAATTCGCAAACGTAGTTTTCCTCCTGTTTTTCATTTAATATTACTTTTTACCGTTTGGAACATACGAAACGTCGGGTATTCGTTAAATATTAAATATAAATAATTCACCAAATAACAATTATTTAAGTTAAAACATTCTTGTTTTGTCATATGTAAAAGTAAAATGTAAAATACACTTTTTTTTTTCTTGTGAAAATGAAGTTCATTCGCTTTCAACGACGGTAGGTACAACCAACATTATCGGCTTACATTAACATTTAATATATTTACTGATTTATATCGAAAGTATTTAAAGAAAAATGTTTATACTTTAGAATTGAGTTTAATTAATAGATCAAAAGTCTTTGCCTAATTAATAACAAATAGTATCAGAAAATTTTAATTAAGATGGAGAAAAAAAGGTTTTTAATTTTAATGAACATGGAATAAATAATCCACGTATACAGTTTGATTTATATTCATTGGAATCAATTGCGCAAAACAATTTTTAAAAGTGTGCGTTTTTGCCAATATTTTTCTGGAATAACTACTGCAAAAATAATTCAACTGTATTAAAAAAGAAATTTCCTTCCCGTTATAATAATCTCTCCCTCTCTCTCTCTCTCTCTCTCTCTCTCTCTCTCTCTATCTATCTATCTATCTATCTCTATCTCTCTCTATCTCTCTCTCACTCCTCTCACTTCTTTACTTTTTCATATATTTATCGAAATCAATTGATTTTTCATATTTTCACGTCCTATCCTATAATTTATACGTACGTATATATTATTTTGCGATAAAAATATAAGTAAAATATCTTTAGAATTAATTAAAGATTTATAACATTGTGATCCTATTACTGCCGATTTCAAGAAATTCGATGTATTGTACGTCGAGTACTAATGCCCACATACTAAAAATAGCAAGGTTACTATGTATTTAAGCTATTATATGTGATTATTTAGAGACTACTAACCATTTCAACGGTCGCCACTGTATTTCAGTACTACTTTTATTGATCAAGTTTAATTAATGTTAAAAGAACTACATGACTACTGCTCGATATACTATATATCTATAAATATATATATATATATATATATATATATATATAGAGAGGGGGTTGGGGTTAAGGTTTAGGATAAGGGTATACAAGTCGAATAATGTGCAAGGGCGGCGGCGGGGTAGTGGCATCTCGGATCTTCGAAAAGATGAAAAAGGAGCAATAGAATATAAAAGAGACAATGAAAGTGGCGAGTTTTTGAAAAAAGCAAAGGTTGTTATAAAAAAAAAAAAAAAAAAAAAAAAAAAAAAAAAAAGTAACGAGCATGTACGAAAATTTAGCCTAGGATGTTATTTGTAAAAAGTGAACGTAGTTATTCATTACGATATGGGTTATCATTGTATCATCTCGATTAAAATTCCAGAGTAGTGTCAGTTACATATATATATCTTGTCAAAGTATAAATTTACTGTTGACAGAGCTAATATTCCATCAACATTTTTACATGTGTTGATCGTTAAAAATGTTAATGACTTACACAAATTATGTTGTACATACGTGGACTAAACGTAGATAATAAAAATAATATTTATCAACTAAGCTTCTGCTTGTTATAATAACATAATCTTTTAAGCTCGACATGCAATATAATTTTTAATTAAAGACACACTATTAATGAAGTTGGAATAACTTTGGTGAGAAATTTCTTTTTATTTAATCGATGACGATTTTTCGTGAGAATATCCGAAGGAATAATGGCGATTAATGTTGTTAAAGAATTTATTGAATTGGATTGTACGATTACAGTGTAAAGTATATTGCACTCCAAGTGCATTAGTCGGCATTGCGGTAAGCGAATCGAAAAATTAATTAGACGATAAAAGGAGAAATTTAATTTGTTAAGTATAAGACACGGAATGAATTTACGGTAAAATCCTTTATGTAATTTATATTTGCAAAATAAGTTACCGAACTATGATGTAGATCCTTAGGATATTGTCGAATGTATCATTTGGTATTTTTCTTCCACCCCATCGCCCGCCCCCCCGCCCACCTACACCATCGTAAATATAATGCCCGTAGATGCTTTTTACAGGAGATATAAAAGCAGAATATTTCCGATAGCTCCGTATTAATTTAGCATATCCATTTTAGTATGATTAATCTCGAGGAAATCTATACATAAAATATGGAAGTGAATTGTGACGTAACTAGAGTGAAATAATAATAAAAGAAACGCATGATTAAGATACATGCGCACAAATTGGAATTCGATAAAATAACGATATACATGCATATACATGTGCTACTTTTTTTACTCTCGCATTATTAATTACCTTGGAATAAGTATTATATAAAATTAACGAGCACGACAAATATTAGGTTGACGGTGACGTTATTAAAAGGAAACGAATTATATGCGGCGAACAATATGTATACAATAATAATTGATTTCCTCGACTTACAGAGAATCCCGCTACGACGGCGATGAATTATTCATCGTCCAGCCGAGCTCCCAACTCCCAAACATGTGCTTCCTAATCTGTGCGGAGCGCGCACTGCTCTGAAAAGAGGAGGGACACGCGCGAGCGCGGATGAGCGAGAGAGAAGCGCGGCGACAGAGGTACGAACAAAGCAGAAGAAAGGTATATCGACTGTCCTCGTAATCGGCCGTACGCCCGATCTGCTTTTATCGTTGAAAATATCGCGACGACGATATCATGGTGGAGCATATGGGTCATCATAATCATCATCATCAGCAGCAGTAACAGTAGCAGTAATAGTAACAACAACTACAACGACAACGACAACGACAACGACAACGACAACGACAACGACAACGACAACGACAACGACAGCGACAACAACGACGACAACGACGACAACGACGACGACAACGACAACAACGACAACGACAACGACAACGACAACGACAGCAGCAGCAGCAGCAGCAGAAAAACTTGAGAGACCAGAAAAGAAGCAAAGCGGCAAACCGCATTTATCTTTAAAATTTCGGCCACTCGTTGGAGATAAGAGATTACGTGGGGTTGGGAATTTGATGGAAAAACTCTTGTGCGCGCGCTTTCGCGATTTCACGAGAGCTTTCGTCGACTCGGACACAACGGATAATGGCGTGTCTATTGACAGTTATTGTCATTCTGTCCCACTTGGTGGGCAGCGGGAATTTTTTTTAAAAAACAAAAACAAAAAACAAAAACAAAAAACAAAAACAAAACACAAAAACAAAAAAAAAAAAAGCATAAAAAGGGAGCAAAAAAAGTAAAAGAAAAGGAAAATAAGAAGAGGAAGAAGCAAAAGGAAGAAACGATCTTACGAAGGAGATGATGTTGTGTGTGCCCTTTCAGCAGGCATAGCCGGCATTTATAACTACGTTTTTAAATAAGTGCTAGGCGGCGTTGAGAAAAAAAAATTTTTGTCTTTTTGCTCGACTGGCTATTGACACTGGACTAATGTTAGCTCTCGCTCGCCGTGAAATTCCATTTACGAAGAATGAAATCTTCGAAAAAATATAGAGGGTACTTTCCCCTCGAAATTTTTTCGTGCCTTTAATTAATTCAAATTAAATAGTCTCCCTTGTTCGTTGGATTTTATTTTTGTATTATTATTTATGAAGGAAGGGGCATTTTAATTGAAAAACTTTCCTTTATATAAGTCCAAGAGAAACGCCATCACTCATCTCTCATCGATTAAGAATGCATCGAATAATTATATTTACCGAAGTTTATTAACTATATAAAATTGAAAGTTCGTGTGGGATTTCCTTGTGCCTTTTCCTTTTCCTTTTCCTGCCTCTTTTCTTTCTCTTGTTTCTTCTCTTATTTCTTTCATTTTTTTTTGTTCCTTTTTTTTTATTCATTTTTTTTTTTTTTTTTTTTTTTTTTTTAGAAACATCAACTCCTAGAGTCTAATGTAATGAACTTTCTTTTTATCGTTGGCCGCGCAATTGTTGCTGCTTTGAGTGCCATTCAACATATCATACTTGGCATTAAAACGTTTAAAGTTAAGTATTTAGCGAGTCCGGATCGGCGGAGAAGAATTGAAAGTTTGCTCGATCGACGTTAATAAAACACGGTGTTTTATGAAAAGCCAGCCATTGCTGATGGATAATTAAGCGACGAGTGAAAGGGAAAGGGAGCGAGGGAATGAGGAGGAGCAGAAAAGGCAAAAGAAAAAGGTGAAGAGGAGACGAAGGTGAATGTGAATGAGAATAAGAGGAGAAAGACGAGGAGGCGCTTCTTTGAGCGAGACCAGGAAATAATACACGACTGAGCGAGCGAGAGGAAAAAGAAACGGGTATAAGAAATCGTCTGGCACATAATAGTCGTCCCTCGACTTCATACCCTTTACCAGCGACAGTATATCAATGATTCATATTTAATTGTGGAGAGCCAACATCGCGTATTATTCCCTGCGCGCGCCGACGTGTCCGTCCGGATAATACCGACAGACCGCAAGCGCTTCCAACGCTTACACAGATAACTCTAACCTAAGATTCAATAATTCATTATAAGGGAGAGAAACAAATAAATAAATAAATTATTCGCGAGAGGAATGCGAGCCTCGCAGGAGGCTTCACTTTTTCTTTACTTTTATTCCTCTTCAATTTCTTTTCATTCACCGACGCATCTGCTGCCACGGCAAAGAAAACGACGTCGGAGAACGACGGCAAAGAGCCACGAGAGAGAGAGAGAGAGAGAGAGAACGATTGAAGGGAGCCGGGAAGAACAACATTGTGATCGATGTTCGATGCTCTACGGTAATTGATAATGGATTTATCAAGCTTTTCTACAATATTATGTGATTTCTGCATCGACGGCTTTCTATCGCTAATAACGGCATTAACGTGACTTTACTTTCCTCGGCCACATACAGTCCAATTCGCTTGCAAATACTGACATTTTCGATCGAATGACGATCTACCATGGCACCGACGTTGCTTTTAGCTTATAAATGCGAGAGCGAATGCCCCTTGGATATTAGCCCAATAGGCGTAAATTCTTCGTGGCTATTCGCATAATCTTATCTCGATTGTCACACGCCCCCTCTCTCACCACCGCTGTCACCACCACCCGGTACCACTCGTCCCGCCAAGACGCCAAGACCCGACTAGCTCACAACGTCCTAATAATGATTTCGTCCAATGCCAGACTACAACGAAGTAATGACGAATCGATCGCCGTTCGAGATTTCCAAACTCGTCCCCAAGGGGCCCGGTGCTTATGACTATTCCTCTACGTGTACGTGTGTGCAGTCTGCGCGCTGATACGAGCAGGTGTGCGAGCG
The DNA here is from genome assembly GCF_000503995.2 of Ceratosolen solmsi marchali. Classification (NCBI taxonomy): domain Eukaryota; kingdom Metazoa; phylum Arthropoda; class Insecta; order Hymenoptera; family Agaonidae; genus Ceratosolen; species Ceratosolen solmsi. The sequence goes on from NW_011948423.1 coordinate 7,429,215, forward strand.
TAGGTCAACTACTCGTTGTCTCATGCTGGCGTAATAGCCCCGGTCATTAAATCTATCCCTACTGTGCTTATATCATTTTTGGCTTTATGTTTACGTATGCGTTTACGATTATTAGCGCGGCCCTGTCCGGGCACTACCAACCACACATTTTTTCCCTTCCCCGTTCGAGCCTGTGTCAGCCGCTCCTCGCCAAACATAATTGAAAGCGCCTGGCAGTTTTTGATCGACCCTGAAGAAGCCAACTGCAATGTTCACGTAATGTCGGCAATCGATAATGCACATGCGCCATTACTAAACTCGAAAAACACGAGTCAATCTCAATCAGAATCACTGACAACGACTAAAATTAACGATTCCATTGATTTCTTTCCTATCGCCAATATACCCGCGCCTCTTTCATTTTCCCATTAGACTTTATTCGTTCTTCGTCTGCTTTCCTCGACTCCCCCCCCCCATCCCCCACCCACCCACCCATCCCCCCTCCCCCCACACACACACACACACACACACACACCATAAAAAATTTCCCTCATATTTTGCTTCTTTCCTTCCGACAAGTACCAGTCGATTATCTATCGAGATAAATGAAAATTATCCACTCGATGTACGAATGACGTACGAGGTAAAATCGATCGTCGAGAGTAGAATTTGCGCGAGTGGCCTATTTATGAAGGTGACGTTCATCATATGCGCCATCCCTATCTGCCTTTTGCGAATTCAAATTGCCGAATTAAAATTCGTCCGCTTGCTTCGAGATTTTTCCACCTTTTTATGAATACTAGCTGGTGCTCGGGCGACACTTACAAAACCACCAAGAACAAAACACTTCCAAGTTCCGCGATATGCAATTAGACGTACGAATTGACGAAGCTACCACTTAAGATCTCGCGATCAGATGGGTCAGACGAGAAAATGGGCAGGATTACTTAGGAGTCAGGTTTACCGGGTCTTAATGCGCTACGACACTTTTTATTTGTCTGCACAGCCTCGAAATATCTTCTAGCGGTACGACAGATTAACGTTACGCACACCCATGCACCTCGAACGTATTGGCAAATTCTCATTAATGACGAGCCACGATGGACGAGTCGAGCTTAAGATCTTGTCTCCCGAGCACCTTAACAGCTTAAATAAATACTCGGCAATGCGCAATCGGAGCCCTACTCGTCGCGACGTCATTGCATTAGTGGCACGCGTTGGTCCTTGGTATATCCTTGGAAGGTGCGTCCAGTGACCCGAGTCTTCCCCGTCGACGGGTCTTCGGCTGTTAATAAGGAATCCGTTTCGTGGAGCAAGCGGTCAACCTAGTGCTCGTGGAGAGTGCAGCCCCGCGTAATTATAAATAGAACGATCTCGGGAGCGAGTCATGGGGTTGTAAAGTGAAAGTATCGAGTCCACGTCCTTTGTCCCATGGGCGGTTGCGGACCTCGTGCCCGGTTACGGAAGGTGGTAAAAAAATTAATCGATAAAAATAAACAAGAGGTGCGACGAAAAATCCGTCCGTGCTACGAGTAAGCTCTGGCTGATCAAAAAAGTAAAGCTAAAGCAAGTCGGGAGTAAAACAAACGGAGAATCGGCTCGGGCTTGAAAGCCAGCAGGTGAAAAATGGAAAATCGCTGCGGCATTCTCCGGGTGGATAAAATGGAATCAAAGTCCTTTCATAGATGCGGCGGGTTGATGGAATCCCGTAATTGTAGATACCAGAGGCATTTCCAAGAGACGAACGAAACTGCGCTCAGAATAGATAATGACGCCCCGAGTCATTCGATAATCATCGAAGTTCGTTTGCCGTTTCCCTCTGCTGTCTCCTCGAATCGGTCCGTAGCGTCGGTAACGGAAATATAGGCCCTTTCCACGTTTTCTCTACTCTCTGCTCTCTATCTCTGCTCTCTGTCTCTGCTCTCTGCTCTCTCTCTGCTCTCTCTCTGCTCTCTCTCTCTCTCTCTCTCTCTCTCTCTCACTCTACATCTGTCCGCCGGTATCCACGCGCAACCTAGTCGCCGAGGGTTGCTTCGACCCCTTGTGCATTGGATGGCACAGATCGGCACAGGACGCAGCTCGCGTACAACAATGACAAACCGTGAAACAATGCTGGGTGCTACTGGAAAAATTCCAAAAAACGCCAATAATAAAAATGAGAGCTCGTGCCCGTGCGCGTGCTTTATCCCCTCCTACCTCCATCCCCCTCGTGGTACCACCACAAATAACGTAACCCCCCCCCCCCCCCCCCCCCCCACCCCCGCCCCCCCCCCCCCGAAATCTTCGTTCACATTGCCGCACGCCTGCTCTGGTTGTTGAGCGCCGCCAAGTAGTTGCACTGCATCGCTGCTTGTATGTGGAGAAATAAAAAAAAAGAGAAAAGAAAAAAATAGCAGGGACACTCACGTGTAGGAGGTGGGAGGGTAAAAATGTAAAAGCTCTAACCCGGGCGGCGCTTCGCTGAGGGACAATACGCCGTTATGAATGCCTATTATATTTATCTGTAACAGGCGTTCCGTAAAGCAAATAACACACGAACTCTCGTAATGAAAAAAAGTCAAGAGAGAAAGACAGAGTGGATGAGAGAGCCTGAGAGAGAGAGAGAGAGAGAGAGAGCGACAGAAACGAATGGAGAACGCAAATTTAGTCTTCTCTCGTGAACGACAGGCGTTTTTTTTTTCAAAAAGTCTCACTCCCCCTTCTCTCTCTCTCTCTCTCTCTCTCTCTCTCTCTCTCTCTCACGTTCTCTGCAATTTTATCCGTCATTCTCGAAATATCTTGCTTTTGTACTTGATGCTTTAGCAGCTTCTGCCGAATGCATCAACCCGAGCGACGAATGCGAATAAGTTTTCCATCTAAAAGTCATTGCCGTGCGACAAGTGAAAAAATAGGTTCACCTCGCGTCTTGTTTACAAATGAAGTAATGCGCAGGTGCGCGAGTGCATGAAACCATCCGATGACGTGTGCGCGATGCGTGAAGGCTTTGCTAATATATAATCGACTCGCTATCTTCCTCCTTGGCAATGAGTCGACCTTGAGTGTCATCCGACCGGTCGTCACATCTTAACTCCGCGATGATTAATTTTTCCTTATCCGCTTATCTAATACATATATCAACTAACTGTCAATAATTTATCCTGATTATCGAGTGGCCGTGAAATTAAGAGCAGCTTTAATCAGCGATTGAAATAGGATGCAATTAAATCAATGAACTTCTATTCTTGAAATTACTTTTTCCCACATCGCTTTAGTTACATCTCGCAATGTATCTGTTTAACCGCACTAATTGCCTTTATTGCGCGTAAAACAGGACCTCTACAGATTTATTTGCAACTGCTTTTGCATTATTTATCTCGTTATTACGATCCTAAGCTTGCTCTAACGTTAAAGTTAGAGTTAGTGAAGCTGATTGTTTTGATACGCATATTTTCTTCTCGATAATCTAATCGATCAAAATTGACTGGCAAAATCGACCGGCAAAATTGATCATTGGTCCATTTACAGTTTAGTATGTTTGGAAATATCAAGACAAATGACTTTCACAATGTCCAACATAGCGATATTTGAAAGATCTTGGTATTTTTTTAAAGCGGGAGAGAGAGAGAGCGAGAGAGCGAGAAAGAGAATAATGGGGATTTGAAAATCAAACAGGTGAACGCACACTTGTTGGACAAGCCGAGTAGTGAAAAGACATCGGTAAGGGATTGGCGGATTGTAGTGATTTTATGGGGGCTTACGTAAACTGGCAAATCCATCTCGTAAAATAATGGAAAATCGAGAAAAAAGAGTTGAGGCGTTGATGAGAGGAGAGTGGTCTAAGGGGATATCGACGGGGAAAGAAATTGACAATTGGTGTAGAGCGGAGAGAGTGGCGATTGAGAGTATAGTGAAGGAGAATGGAGGAGGAGGGGGAGAGGGTGGGGATAGCAGAGCGAATGAAATAAAAGGAGAGGTAAAGTGCGAGAAATTCGAGCGGGTGTTCTCGTTCGAGTTGAAAGTGCCCCGACAGCGGTTTTACACCCGTTCGTGAAAGGGCTATCGGATAAAGAGAAACGAAAAAAGCAGCAGCAGCAGCAGCATCCCGGCGGAGAGGAAATAAAACGACGAGGGAGTGAGCGCGCAAGTGGCGTTTCTGGGCAAAGTGACAGAAAATGAAGAGGAAAGGAAAGGAGATACGGCAAGGCCGACAGAAGAGAGAAAAAGGAGAGGCGAAACGTGCTCTGGCTACGTGCACGATAAGGAAGAGCACGAGGGGATGAGAGATAGAGAGAGAGAGAGAGAGAGAGAGAGAGAGAGAGAGAGAGAGAGAGAGAGAGAGAGAGAGAGAGAGAGTGTGTGTGTGAGGGAGACTAACAGACCAGCAGAGCGAGAGACCGAGGTGTGTGCCGAAAACTATAACCTGTTGCATACGGTATCGGTGGCGGCACGAGCCGAAAAACGCCTCTCTGCTTGTCATACCCCTCCCCGCCCCGTCCCGACTAACCACCCCCTCTACCGACCACCCCGCCGCCGCCGTGAAACCGAACTTCCAGCGCCGGTGACTCTGAGTTCTCGAGCACAGTCACGCCATCGTACCTATTTTAATGCCGCTGCCACGACAGCCTGCCAGCGACAAACGACCGAAAAAAAAGAAAACAAAAACAAATAAACAATAACGGTAATTCCGGGGGGGGGGTGTAGGCGGGGTTGCGGAGGAACAAGGAGCAATGAAGGAATCACACCGACGCGTCTGCCCGGAACTTCCCCAATGACATCTTAGGCTCGTGGCGCGTTCCTCTCGCTCGCTCACATTCGCACGCTCCGTTAACCCTCTCTCCCAGTCGCTCCAGTGTCCCTCGCTCTCCTCTCGCTCTCGCATTTCTTCTGCCACTCCATTTTTCTGTCACTGCACTCGAGACTCGCGTGAGTTTAATCAATCAGAAGCCGTTATCAATTCCCCACGAGGGCGCATTGCGATGATATTATTGATGGTGTTTCATAATTCGGATCGATGTACGTCATCGCCGTCGTCATTATCATCGAGGCGTGAACCCGAGCTTTGATAAGTGCTCTCGTGTTCATTCAAAAGTATTATGTCTATTAAACATCGTCGTCGCCGTTGTTTCAACTTTTCCGCTCGATCGGCCCGTTCGACTCGACGAGAATGAGAGGATAGCAATGAGAGGGCATTATGGGCCCTCTTAAAGTATCCGGGACCAGAAGTAACAGGCCAAAAGGCCAGTTGGCCCGACTACTCTTTTTTTTATTTCAAGTTGCGAAAGTTATGGTCGAGCGCTGGTCGTGGTGTATTAGCAGCACCGTCAAACGTACCAATTACTTCCAGACTTGGTACAGTCCAATTTTCTATTTAAAAAATTATTTTAATTTATTGCTCGAGCGAGTGTATTACGAAATGCGCGAAAAGGCGTTGCGCCATAATTTTTTTTCCATTCGAAGATTAAGTTATAAATTTAAATTTTTTATAACTTGATAAAGATTTGAAATCGCTAATTTCGTTTAAAAAGTATTACAAAAAAAAAAAAAAAAAAAAATAAAAAATAAAAAATAATACGGTTATGCAGATATAGTCGTTTTTATCAATATGAATAAACAACAATGTATTTATTTAGTTATAAAATCAACGTTCAAGAGTAAAGTAATTTTTTTGGATTTATTAATATTTAATGTCCGCTAGATAACATTGAAAAATATTCCCAAGTTTTTATGATATGCATTGGCTAATTCGGAATATATTAGCAATCTCATTGATAATAATTTTCTCCAACATTAGAATGGGAAGAAAGGAAAAACCATACGATATTCGTTTAACCATACATTTCAAGCTTTAAAGAATCCATAGGCATTTTTCACAATTGCGCACATACGTTTAAAGTTATTATAGCGAGAAATTATCATAACCAATGAATGTGAATTATGAGGGAATGAAAGAAAAGAAAAAAAAAAGGAAAAAAAAACTTAAAATTATTCGAATTGTCTAATTATTATAGCATTTTGGCTCTGCTGCGTACGATACTTGTTAAAGTTCTTAATGAACATCGATTATGTTTTAATTTAAATTTATTCTAATTTCTAATTACAGATCGCTTGGCAGGATTTGTCATATAGGTATTGTAAGTTTTGTCTATAATACTTTGCCAATGAAGATTTCACTCCATAATCCTTTCGTTAATTACAAACAATCGATGTTTCATATTAAAACGAACAAAGTATTCGATGCCCATCGGAGCGTTATTGAAGATGGCGTTGGGAGTAGCTGGAGAATTGGATTCGAAGGCAATTTGAGAATGCTAATTACCGAAGATGGACCCTGAAATTTGTCTCGCTTATCCCCGGGGAGAGTCCCGTGTACCCGAGGCCTGCGAATATTCACGGGAATTACGACCGAGGCAAGGTTTTTGACCCATGGGTTCGTTTCTTTTTCACCTATTTAGTTTCTCTCTCCCGTCCCGGCTAAACGTGTATTAAGGGTTCGAGGGAGCAGGAGCCTGAGCGGTGCAAGGATTCGATGACGACATACTCGAGGCGCAGTTTTATTATCGTAAAGCAGACTGTGGGTAGCATTGTTTTTTCAATGTACATCGCACGTCGGATGATTCGAATACGAATAATGACGGTTCGTACATACAATACAAATTAGTTGCAGGAAGCCTGATCGAGCTGCCGCGCCAATTAGACAAAGTCGAGGTAGATTTACGCACTTGGTCGGTGACTCGTAGGAGGAGGAGGAGGAGGAGGAGGAGGAGGAGGAGGAGGCGGGGGGGTTTAGCGGAGGATGGGAGGTGGGAGACGATGTCGCGGGAAAATGGGGAAGGATGAGCCGGGAGTACGATGTTTTCAATTCATTCGCCAGCAGGTATAGGCGGCAGCAGGCAGGCAGAGTGGCGGCAGTCGCATCCGCAATCATCGTCGGCCATCCCCCTTTTTGCCCTTGTATTTTTATGAAATCATTGTTTGGGATGGCAATGCACCGGGATGAGCAGCGCACAATGACTGCGTTCGGCGGGAAGGTAAGGGGGGGGGGGGAGAGTCGCTGTCGGCGCTCAGCCCCGTTTCGCCTCGTTCCGTTCATTCGTTCGGTCTTTGTGATGACTGTCGATGAAACGATGACATATTTTTCCGGTTTTTCACTCGCGGCACGCCCGCCGGTTACAATCCACCCCCTCCTCCAATTCGCACCCACCGCGACTTCGCTTGCGATCATGCGCGCGCAATTTTCCTACCTCGGTCTCCCCGGTGCGTGCCGCCGTCGACGCCGACGACAATGTTTATTCCTCTTTCTCCCTTATCTCCCCCCACACTTCCTCTCGCCACCTTTCCGGTCCGACTTTCTTTCTCTCCATTTCTCTTTGCCCCTATCCTACGCGCGTTCCCGTTCCTCCTGTACCATTATCATCTCTGGCGCATCGCTCACTTCACCCTTCCCCCCTTCCTGTGTCACTGAGCCACAGCCGCAGCTACAACCAACTGAAACTCCAACTTCTTCTCCCATCGTCTTCTCTCTACTACTCGTCCCTAATGCTTGTCCTCGTCTCGATCCTAGTTTTCTTCATTCATTCTCTATGCGCTCGTTCCCGCGTGCAAAATCACGCCAATACTCGCTACAACTTCTCGTCCACTGTCGTTCTTAAAGCCTAATTACTTTGTACAACAGCATGGTCGGCCACGTCGGACGATTGGAAATTATTGCTAAAGGCTGGAGCTATTGGCGCGTAGCAACTTTGTTAAATACATGACGTACCAATGAATTTTAAGCAATTTACAGCCAAGCACCGTTGATATGTCATTAAAAGGTACGAGCTTCTTTTCGAAACTTTATGCGGCCGCGCGTGCGTGTTTTAATCATTTGTCGCGGAGCGCAGCATTTTAGGTTGGACGCACGTGGGTGCCATGGTGCCCTTACGATTTCCAAACAGTTGTGATTTATATCACGCGGCCAATGGATACTCGTCGGCTGGACTTTTTTCAACTGACGCGCGGTGCTGTCCAAATAGATCAAGCTTAAAAAAAAGTATTCAACTTACGCTGGCGAGCACGGCTTTATAAAGAATCATCTTTTTCCAAAACTCACCTGAAACAAAAACAAAAATTTGCAATTAAAAATGGAAATTTTCAGGATTCGAGGGCGATAATAAAATTACAAATTACAAATTTATGCGCCTCCAGCACCTCTAATCCAAGTTTGTATTTTAACTGTTTTGTAGATTAAGACTTTGAAAATACAATTACGCCTGACTTTATACGTCTGACTAATTTCTCTGCGGCAACTCGTCTGCTTCGCGCAACGACAGCCCAAGAAACAAAGTGAATCTTTGAGAATACTTGGTGGGCACGCAAGCCATCTCACCCTTCCCCCGACCTCCTCCCACTAACCATTAGTAGAGAAAATAAGAATTAAAGACACACCTACGGTTAATTGTGGGAGAAAGATTTCGATTGCTTATAATATGGTTATTTTCTTTTTGCAAACAATTTGCACGGTAATTATAGTAATGACGGTAGTGAAGTGACGAATCGACTCGGGATGCGCGCGTGCGCGTCTTCGCATGTAAGGTTTCATTTTTCCGTGTTGCCGCTCTGATAAACTTTGTTTATAATGCCGCGACAATGCAGATCGCGGTCCGTTATACCATCGCGGTGATTGAAAATGATATGCGACTCGTCGCCGAGAGAAAATGTGAAAAGCTAGGCTGCCTCCTTCTCCCCATCTCTCTCTCTCTCTCTCTCTCTCTCTCTCTCTCTCTCTCTCTCACGCACTCGTTATACTCGATCTCGCACAGGAAGTCGCGGTATATTACATATTTATATAATTATGATACCGGCGAGTCTGTTGACCGTGCATTTACATACACGCGTGCGCGGGCGCGCGCACGGTCAAACAAATGGCCGTACAGACACTGGCTTATGTATCCAAGCACTGGGGAAATTGCGCACGCATTATAGGCGCACACGTACGCGTACCGTTACGGATCATTACGGACTACCGGAATACCCATGCCGGTCACCAGATTCCAAACGCATAACAATCTCTTGTTCATTCTTTTTCATAGCAAATAAAATCGTTTGAATTCAATATTCGAAATTCATGCGCGGGCTCTCAAACTTTTGTTCGTTTACTGTTTTACACGAAATTTACTTTGTTTGGAAATGTTGAGTACACGGCCGCACGTACACGTGTATTAAATTTTCTCGTATTTGTCATGCTGAAAATATATTGGTCAAAATAAAAGTGAACTAGCGAATGTAAAAGCAATTTTACGAGTGCCGCTATTGCTCATTCGTTTGTTCGGTTAAAAATTGTCATTAATTATTGTTAATCACTTTTAAAAACGGGCGTGTCAAATTTTTTATAATTTTTTAAAGGGGGCAAAATTGATATTGATTCTTATAAAGAATCACTGGTGGGCACGTAATTTTATAAGACTTAAGCTCGCAAGTTATATTGCCATTTGCATAATATCTTTAGCATACAAGTAATTTTAGTTTTGAGATTTATTACTAAGCAATCGCAAATAATACTTTTATCCGACCAAGGAATATATTACACGGGAATAAATTCATGTAATTCCAATAAAATTTCAAATTCATGAACTGAATAATGGATCAAAATTTTATGTCCTTACACATATATCTTTACATCTAATTCATGCCATATAACGGTATTTATTATCGTTCGCTTTGGGGAATTTCACATAAACGTGGCCGAGCGTACGAAAAAGTTGGACAGCATTGACAAACGCGCCATTAGAAAGAGATTATTCGAAATCTAATTCGGCCTTTCCGTTTCGCTAAAATGCCTCTACCAAGACGCATTAGCGTTTGCCATTGGCTAGTGGATGGATGGTGGATAGTTGTGTGTGTGCGTGCGTGTGTGTTTGTGTGCGTGCATGTGTGTATGCGCGTGCGTGTGAGGGGCTGGGGGGGGGTAGACAGGAGGTCGCACATTGACTAAAGTAAAAAAAAAAAAAAAAGAAAGAAAAAAGAAGAGAAAAGTTTCCGAAGAAACGGCCAACAATGTTGTTACCAGTATTAATAATACCAGCTCTCGAGGCAGCAGCGCCACGGCAATCGCAAATAAATCACAAATAAAGAAGACTCGCATCTTAAATTTCCGGCTTTCGAGAGATTTGCAGTTACGGCGTCGTATTTGTAATTTCCGATCGTTTCCTCTCCCCGGCAATCGTCATTTTGCAAATTCTCGGCTTTGTGCGCTCGGAGCGAAGGCGCGTCGACGGGGCCTATATAGTTATTATAACGGATTGCGCTGGATGGCTAGGTAGGTAGGTAGGTTGGAAGGTTGGTTGTTTGGATGGTTGGTTGGTTAGTAGGTTGGTTGGTTGGTTGGTTGGTTGGTTGGTTGGTTGGTTGGTAGGAAGGGAAGGCGGACGAGAAGTAGGGAGGCGTCGACATGTGCCGTAATTAAGGTAATAAGCGAAATCGGACGAGTGGTATCGCGAGTCCATGATGGTGGTGGCGAGGGGTGCGGGCCGGGTGCCGCCAGAGTCGGCTGGTCCGAGCGAGTGAAAAACTAACCGCGAGTAGTATAATTATGATAATCGCGGCTGAATCGAGTGACGATGGGGCGGCTCGCGCTTGCGCCACTGGAACACGAGAAAATAACTGTCCCGTGTATATATATAAAAGCCGGTCCAGCTGCCGTTCTCCGAAGCGCTTTATGACGCGCGAGTGTCCGCACTCGCAGTTACGCCGCGCCGAAATATTCCAATTCGCGGGCTGGCGGCTCCGATTTGTTATCGCCGCATTCATTCGCGCCCGACGTTTATTAAACGATGAAAAGTTTATTGCTGATTGCTAGGGTGCGCGTGCCTCCTTCCCTATCAAACCCCTCCCTCCCTCACCCCTCCCTATCACGTTTCTCGTTGGCCATTCCACTCCCCGACATCTAACTTCGCCACCACTCTCCTCGTCCTTCGCTTCCCTCGGCTCTATTCCCTTTTGCGCACCTTATTTATCGCGAGTCATTTCCGCGCCCGGCTGCGACAGCAGTGCGCACGCGCCGCCGCTCGCGGGCAAAGCGAAAAAAGCCTGGGCGCGAAAACAAAAAGGTGATTAACGCGCAGCTGGGCTCGGCGCGGAGCAGAGTCGGAAGGAGGGCCGTGAGGAATATGGATGGCTGTTTGCTTGTGTCTTTCTTATCGGGGGCGCGAAAAAGAGGAGGCGGTAGCAGTCCCGGACAGCCATTTCGAGAGCTAACGGCCCGTCATTCCTTGAATTTACGATTCGAAACGAGAGGGATAAACACGAAAAAATAATAACTGTAAAAAGTGCCGAATGTACTTGCTCTCTCCGTCGCTGGCCGTTGAGAGAGTGGGGCGTGAAAAGCGCGTAAAAAATATGTTTCGAAATATTCGCGCGACCAAATGACGCGAGGACATGAGTTTGTATCAGAAATATTCCCGGTCATCCCGAGCGTTCGTTCTCCGTCGCCTCCCCGGTCGCCTTTCGTCACCACCGCAGAGAGACACTGTTCGCGCCTCGATTACTCCTCCTATTGCGCAAGGTATAAAAAGAGAAGAAAAACAGCGAATAGTACCGGATAGTGCATTACAGTCTGCGTGGGATAGTGTCGCATATAGTCGCATGACTACTCACAAAACCAGAGAGAGTGAGAGAGAGAGAGAGAGAGAGAGAGAGAGAGAGAGAGAGAGAGAGAGAGAGAGAGGGAGCGGGAGAACACTGCGATGCTGGTCCGGTCGCCGACTTTTCCACAGAGAGGACAGTCCGTGTTGTTGAGGGTAACGTGTAATTTAAAAAAAAAAAAAAAAAAAAAAAAACAACGGACCGCTTCAATTAGAAAATTCATTTTCACTCGCAACGAAATTCTTATGTAAATTTGGCTTTGTCGAGGACCTCAATCGTTGCGACGAAAATATTTTCGTTTTCAACTAATTTTCGGACAATTTTTTGTGCCGCCGAAAATCTGCAAGCACTAAAATGCCTATTAAAGCTCTAGCTTTATGCGCAATAGCCCTTTTATGAGAAGTCCCATTAGCCGGTTAGTCGCGTTTATGGTCCCGCATCAAGCCCCCCCCCCCTCCGTATACCGTACTATAGATAATAATTTAATTTTTTTTAATTGCCGGCTTTCGTGAAAAGAGCTTGGCTGGATGGTTGAAGAAATTAAAAATCTGTTGAGGCTGAAGATGCTCGACGCCTCTGCCGAGAATAAAGTCAATCGGGTCAGTGTTTCGCGATAGGTCTCGCGGATCCCGTAGTCCTCGCGACGATCATCCAAGAAACGAGAAATTTGATAGCAGAGAAGAATTTGGAAAGGCGAGACAGGAGCGCTCGAGCCGTCAAATCAAACTATCCAGATAAATTTATTTGATACTTTATTTGAGCACAACTGTCACCATTCGGCCGCACGCTAAAGATTACAAATACGATGACACGATTCTCGAGTATCGCTACGACAATGTATCATAATTATACAAAATTTTCCAGTCAAAATTAATATTAATGGAAGGACCGTGCAGCGCCGCGGAGGAAGTTGCGAATTGCTTATGTGATTAAGTAACGCCGCGCGACATCGGCTCTCGGCTCTACGTTGGTAGACAATTTTTGTTTTGCCGGTTACACATGGATCCGGATGTACGTTGCTGACCTTCCTGAAGCTTAGAAAGAGGAGGAGGAGGAGTAGAAGGAATCGTTCCCGAAAAGAAAATACTAAGACATGTGTTGTAAGACCGGACTATGGCTCGGTGAGAGTGCTTGCATATATAACACGACAATTGAGACAAAGCGAATATCCTCGGAATATTATTGTTACATCAGCAGGTGGATGGAGGAACTTTGGTATTCGTTGATCGATCATCTGTCGGATTACAATACTTATGCATCGAGTACGGACCCACGAGCTTTTTCATGCGGTACTCGTCCGTTTCGTACAATAGCTTGAAACGATATTTTAATATAATCACATTTATTGTTACGGCCGACTGAGTCATATGTGTAATAAGACTCGGTCGTTTTTTTCATCTGTCTCCCCCCCTCCCTCCCTCCCTCCCTCCCTCCCCCATACCCCCTTAGCAACATCAACCATCCCCCACCCGCCGCTACTTCCCTCTCCCCCTACAACTCATCCTCCTCCCAGCCGCCGCCTCGTTCTCTCTCCTTTACCTCGCTATATTGCATTAATGTAAATTCCGACGGCGCATTTATATGCAGATGAAAAATGTCATTTGCATTTAAAAGATTATCTCAATTTACATTATCTTGATCGTCGGTTTTTTCTATAAATTTACATTGCCTTTGCGTATTTCATTTACATTTAAATACATGCCAACAATGATACACTTTATACGTCATTTACATATAATAGAGGAGCGCACGCGCGCTCGTGCGTCTAGCGATAAAAATCGTTTCGTCAAATTTTCCAATCCTACGTGGCGTGAGGCCTGGAGGGTGGAGGGTGTGTGGGGGGGGGGCGAGGCGAATACCCGAGAAGTGAGATCGTCCATGCTCCTACGAAAATTTTTCCTCAAAGGCGAGAGACAAGAGGTCCAAGATCGCGCGATTTCGTATCGGCTATTAGCGCGCGTCTCCGGCGCGCCCTGATGGAAATTTATGACAGCCACTTGATTGGGTTCAACGTTCCCGGCCCATTTCATCATCATCGGCCGCTTCGAGACGCCCGGACTTTCGAGCCACAGCGCGACTTCTTGGACGCTCTAACGACCTCCGCGCGCTCCGCAGATTAAAAGGCAAATAGAGAGATCGGCGAGGCGCTCGCTATGTATATAAAAGGAATTGATGCCGGTACTCTAAACGATCGTCCCTCTCTCACTCCCTCCCAATCACCCACTAGGCCAGCCTCCTATTATTTACAAGCGAATTGCAATTAAAATAGAGGGAGCGCCAGAGTCGTCGTCGTCGTCGTCGTCGGCCCACACGAAAAACTGTTGATCTTGTAAATTTAGATATTGGCGTTTGCGCGACGTCGCCGCGGTAATGTAATTACGCGCGCGAAATCGATTGCCGCGAGAGAGCGACGAAGAGAGCGATAGTTTATAGAGAGGCCGAGTGATAGACAGAGAGAGAGAGAGAGAGAGAGAGAGAGAGAGTGAGTGAG
>NW_011948423.1:7443292-7445574 GCF_000503995.2 Ceratosolen solmsi marchali
GAGAGAGACAGAGAGAGAGAGAGAGAGAGAGAGAGAGAGAGTGAGTGAGAGAGAGAGAGAGTGAGTGAGAGAGAGAGAGAGAGAGAGTGAGTGAGTGAGATGGTTAGAGATGGAGATAGCAAACGCGCGCACCTCGCGTCCGGTGAATATTTATATAGAAATGGTTACCGGAGAACATATTGAAACGCTTCGCTGGGGGCAGATGCGCCCAATGATATATTAACGCCAACTGTGCGCACGATACGCCTCGAATAAATTAGAGAATTATTGTTTTATCGCTCAGCCGCTTGCGCTCGCACTCCTATCGCCCCGCACCCCTCCCCCAGCCGTGATTCACCAACTCGCCCAACCCCGACGGTCCTCGCCGATCCGTCGCTCCTTTTCATCCACTCGATCGTCTCCCACCGCCGCCACCACCACCACACCACCGCCACACCACCACCACCACCACGACCACCACCACCACCACCATCATCACCACCACAACGACCCTGCACTCTTGCTTCCAATCTCTCGATTTGCGAATGAGAGCCCATCAAGAGGAAAATTTCAGAGATATCCCAATACGAATACTTTTTAAGCTGCGCGTAAACGCGTCTGCAGCTACTTGCGTGATACGGCAATTGTAAGGGTAAGAGGGCAAACGCCATCGACTCAACCGGAAACCCTGACGAATATGATTGGCATTCGGGAGGAGACAAACTATCTGCGATTTATCTCCGCCACTTTCGTTCACCGGAGTGCTAAATATTTCAACGAGTCTTACTAATTGCACCCCGATTATCCGTTGTACTAATCGAGAGACGCAAGCGATCGACTTCATTAGTTATCGTAATTTACAATGTCGCTGGGGCAAGGAGGTGCCCTGAAAAAAAATTTAAAACCTTTGACCAATAGAGACTGTTTTTTAATAAGATATTAAAATCGACAAAGACGAGGCGAAGTTTTAATAACGAATATTCGTAAAATATAACTAAGTATAATGGCAACGTGAAGTTGAATATATTACGAGAACAACTGCTGACTAAAATAAAAAAATCTTTCGATACTTGCAAAACTGTAACATGATTTATTCATTATACGCGGTACGATAACATTTTTCCCTTTTCCTATTGGTTTGTCTAGCCAGTGGAATAAATATATTATGTTTTTTCTCTCTTCAAATTAATGTATTTGCTTTAAAGGTGATTGGCATAAGAAATAGAGTCGTTCACCGGGAGTGACGATGATGGAGCTTTACGATTTAATAACACGCATTTTATGCAATTATCAAAAACATCTTCAATTAAAAAACGAAGATGAGAATAATAATTATGGGATGGCCAATGAAATTGTATGGCAAATGTGCAAAGTGCTTCATTTATTAATAATCTAATGTACGGTCGCGTACGTGAAGTTTGCCAATTAGAATTGCATATAAGGTGAAAGGATTATCATGGTCGTCGTTATTGCTATAATTGTTGCTACCATCGAGTCCAAGTCGTTGTCGTTGTCGTTGTCTGCGTTCTCGTCGTCCTCATTACTCATGTCCTTGTTGTCGTAGTTGCCATCAGCTCCGACGCCGTTTTTACTAATATTGTTAATGCCCTATCTGCTCTTACTATTATTGTTCTTGCCCTAATCGTTATTCTTACTGTCATTATCGTTATCATAATCATTATTTTTCATTATCGTCATTGTCGTGGTAGTTGTCTCTGTCGTTGTCCGTTGCTGTTGGTTTTCTACGCCACGTATAAATAGGTAGATATTTTTATCGAAATGATACTTATCGTCCGAGCAACGTCGTATCGTTAGATTTATTTCATATCATTATTTAGTATAGAGGGTCGGTATAAGGTCGCGGTGTAGCTGCGCATTAAATTTGCTCCTTTTTCCCGCGTACAAGCGCACGCACATGTACGCAGCACAGAGGCATGCGCGCTTACATGCATAAATACAAGGAGAAGCGGCGTGTAGTCGGCTATCTTTTTAATTTATTCAAACAGACGAGGAGGAGAAAGAAAATATTACATTTTTTATTAGGTTCTCGGGTCGGCTTGAAAATTACGAGAGTACACTTAAATTAGTATAGGGGGATATCAGTTTTGTTAAAGTATGCGCGCCGAAAGATGCCGGGGCGCGCAATTTTTCCAAAGATAAGGCAAGGAAGGAAAAGGAGCCTAGGAGTCGCTCTCGGTGTGTACACGCGGACGGCCCCCGAGTAACGCGAGGGAAGCTGCGACTGAAAGACCGGGCGAAAGAGAGAAAGACAGAGAGAGAGAGAGAGAGAGAGAGAGAGAGAG
>NW_011948423.1:7445746-7448176 GCF_000503995.2 Ceratosolen solmsi marchali
TCGCCGTCGCCGTTGCCGCCCCCGCCACCGCCACCGCCACCGCCCCCGCCACCGCCACCGCCACGGCTTCCGCTGCCGCCACCGCCGCCACCGCCACCAACAGCACCACCACCACCACCACCACCGCCACCACCACCACCACCACCACCACGACCACCACGACCACCACGACCACCACCACCACCACCATCACCACTGCCACCCACCACCCTCCACCACCACCGCCACCGCGACGTAACTCGTTAAAATATCTACGCTATACAGCCGCGAATATATTTTAATATTTCGGAATACATTAAAGTTTATCGCTGTCGCTCCGGTCGCTCCCACCCCCCAACGACTGCTCCAACTCCTCCGCCTCTCTCTCTCTCTCTCTCTCTCTCTCTCTCTCTCTCTCTGCCCGCGCGCCCTCGTACCTCCACGCTCGCTTCTATACCTCCTTCCGTTCCTCTCCGACGGACTCTCAAATGACCTCGGAACGAGCGCTTCTTCGAATATTTTATCAAACTTTGCACTTTATACCGCCTCACATTGTATATTTCGCAGCGCGGTGCTAGATAAAAAACCGAGTTGGGGGCAGGGGGCGAAAGTTTCACGGAACCGCCCCACCAACGCCCCAACCTACTGTAATCTCTTAAAGGGACTTTCGGACTTGTCGATGCCACCTGCACGACACTTTACTAGACATTTTATAGATTGCCTTATGCTAATGACGCCTTCGCTCGCGCGACATATTACTCCTACATAGCCGGAATACTCGAGCGGACGTTTGTCCTCTCGATTTTCTCCAACGGATCCGTGATTTTCCGTACATCGAGTCGTAGCTTTCTGCTTTCTGTCATGATCGCCAACGTCCTTAGATACGCCTCACTTCCTTCGTACCCACGCTTGCGCGCCTTATTAATTTGCTCGATGTAAATTTTATTCTTTATACTATGTGCTTTATGCCGAAAGAATTTCATTTCAATAAGGTGGAGGGGGTCGCGAGGAAACTTTCGACTAAACTCATCCATATACAAATTACGTTCTTATATTCTCTCTAGTCTTACTTATGTTGTAAAGATAAAATGGAAGCGAGCTCGTAAGAATGAAAAATTACTGCCGGCGAATGCTAAATTTTTAATATAAATTTCCTTAGCTTTTATCTTAATAATAAAGAATTTTTATAATACGGCTTTTCTTCGGACGGGGCGGAAAGTGAGTGGGCGGGAAGGACAAAGGGAGGGAACGCAGGAGAGACAGAGAGAGAGAGAGATAGAGAGAGAGTAAGAGAGAGAGAGAGAGAGTAAGAGAGAGAGAGGCAGGGAAGCTCCGGTTGAGAAATTCACTTTTCCTTCTTTTCTGTCCGAGAACCAGAAAACACCGTGAACGAGGTCGCTAATATGTATAAAATTTCAACTCGAAAATATGTATCTATGACATGCAATAAATGTACAAATCTTAGTTTGCAGCGCAAGTGTTAGTAAAAACGAGAAAATAATAATATTTCAATAAACAAAATTTTCATTATGTAAAGCACAAATAATAAACGTAGTTATTAATTTTTCAGAGAGAATTTGCGTTGAAAATCATCCGATATAATAGCCTCTCCAATACAATTACACGACAATTCAATGAATTATTATAATTTCTAATTTTCATTTCTTTAACAAGTTTAATTTCATCCTCCATTTTTCACCAATTTCAGCGATACCATGGGGCCCACGAAATATTAAAAGAAAAAAAGGTTCTCGAATTATTTCATCCAAAGATTAGAGTCCTGTAAATTTTATGCATGGACGCGTAGTATATAGACATAGACAAGGCACTTACTTATTTGTTTGAAAAATAGAAAAATTAATATTGTAGGTATTTCGTTCGCAGAATATGAAATTTCAGATATAAACTGACCTAGAAATGAAATTACGTTTAAATCGAGAAATCTGGAATTTTATTTAAACTAATTTGAAAATACGCGTATACGTTGACCAGAAGGGATACTAAGTTATGTAACATACGGCTGCAATGACATTGAACTCTTTTTTCTGCCGAGCACATAAAATCGCTTATTCAAACAAATCAAGAAAGGAATTTTCCTTAAAATTCAGAGAACTGAAATTTTATTTATATAACATTCAATGTGCGCAAATAGACGATTATATATAGTTACTATTATAGAGGTAGACACTTATTTGTTTCTAACACAATGAGAAAATGCGATGGAGGAAGTTTTGCTTGCAGATTCCAAATCTCGTATTCCAAAGTGACTCGGGAACAAAATGTAAGTAAAAACGACGAAGAGAAAAAAAAGATCAGTGACGTAATTTTTCGCTCAAACCATTTCACATTACAATCAGTTTTCAATAATACGAAAAAATTTAATAATAACATTTTTTATGACTTTCACCCTTATAAGCTTAACAATATTAAGGTATAATTACGAATAAAAAT
>NW_011948423.1:7448186-7449654 GCF_000503995.2 Ceratosolen solmsi marchali
ATAATCGATTATTTTGATAATAATTAACGTTTAAAATCGTATTGAAAAATAAATTATGTATTATAAAAAATTCCATTTTTCATTCAAGTTTTAATGTAACAAACTTGAGACTCATCAGAAAGCGAGATCTATCGGTAGCGGAAAATTAAAAAATGAAAATTGATTTATGACTTACACGACTAGAGCTCTGATTAAAATCTCGAATTAATATTTAGCTTTTCACCACTTAACTTTTCAACTAAATACTCACTGAAGTATTAATGCACTATTTAAAAATAGCACGTTCGCATTACACGCGGATTAATTTGATTATAATAAAAGAAGGCAATAAAGATTTCAAAATTTCATAAAAATGTTTGTTTAATATTAAATACTTAATTATGCGTTTCCTTGAGCGATTGATCCTTGTTGTTTGTAAAATCAATTTATATAGATGATTAAAAATTTTTTAATTTAAAATATACGCGCAGCTAGTCATTGAAAGCCTCGTAAATCAGCGAGCAAATAATTAAAATTTTTCCTTATCGCACATAAGGCTCGTCGTGTCAAATTAGCTAGCGGGTGCACACGTACTTATGAGTATTGCATACATGCTTATATACACGTGCGCATACATACGCCACACGCGCGCTCTCTCCACCTCCTCCTCCGACTGCCTCACCCCCTCTCTCAAACCCTCTCACTCATACACGCGCGCAGTCTCGCGATACCCTTCTCTCCTCTATCTCTCATCCTACACATGCTTGTACGTGCGTGCGTGCGTGCGTGCGTGCGTGCGTGCGTGCGTGCGTGCCTTCTTGCGTGCGTGCGTGCGTAAGCCCGAAAGTGCGCACGCGTACGCCACGTATGGCGCGGCGTTGCACAGCTTTTTGAAATTTGCATTTAAAAAATTTTTTTATTATTACCGCGGGAGCATTGCGGACTAAAAGTTTTAAAAGCTAGCAATAAAAAGGCGCTCCAAGTGCTTTTTACGATAAGTTTAACTATGCAGTTCGTCACTACTTAAAATATATTGCTACAGCTAAATTTCATATTCCGCGTTATCGCGCGCGCACATAGCTGAACCTGCCGCAGACTGTGGAGCGAGAGAGAGAGGGAGAGAGAGAGAGAGAGAGAGGGAGAGAGAGTGAGAGTGAGAGTGAGAGTGCGAGTGAGAGTGAGAGTGAGAGTGAGAGTGCGAGTGAGAGTGAGAGAGAGAGAGAAAAAGAGCGTGAGAGTGAGAGTGAGAGTGAGAGTGCGAGTGAGAGTGAGAGTGAGAGTGAGAGTGAGAGTGAGAGTGAGAGTGAAGGATAGAGCGGGCGAGGGTGAACGCGAGCGCGTGCTACAGGTGCGGTAAGGGGGTGTAATTTGGCTTGTGGGGGCGAGGTGTTTAGGAGGGGTGAGGGGGTGGTTGGCGAGGCGAGGAAGGTGACGACAATGATGAGAGAGACGGGATGGGGGGGGGGGGGGGCGGGGGGGGGGGCGGGGA
>NW_011948423.1:7449689-7453674 GCF_000503995.2 Ceratosolen solmsi marchali
GGGGGGCGTCGAGGGTGGGGCGGGAAGAAACCACGAACGAGGTTAGTTGCGGCACAAAGAAAACACTCGAAGAAACTCCTAATTATAAAACATTTCGTCAACTTATTCAGCCGCGGAAAAATGTTTTGTTGACGCGCAGCGCTATTTAAATAATTGGTACTTTGACATGGCCGATTAGCATCGATTGCGCAAGAGTCATTTCAGCAGCTACTCTAGCACGAGCACGAGCACGAGCACAACAGCAACCCCTTTATTCCGATCGTCATTCTCCTAGTTTCCCCTCGCAATGGAATCGCTCCTTGGTTATCCGTGGCGTTGTCGTCCGTCCACTCGCTGACTCGTTGACAAGCTGACTCGTTGAGTCGTTGAGTGTGGCCGAGTGGCTGAGTCGCGCGCTGAGTCAACGACCGCGACGATGCACGACATCGGCCAATCGAACGTCCGTTTTATTATGATGCAGCGTTAGTGGCTAAGGAGGGCCAAAAATCTTGCTTAGAGGCAGCACGTACGTTGAGAAGGAGCGGGCGGAAAATCGGGGCGAGCCGACTCCGTGGGATGAGGGTGGACGGTGCTCCCTCCGGGAGGGAGGCAACGACTCCATCGGGGAAGAGGGATCTCGAGCTGCTCGCGAGTTCCTCGGCTTGAGCGAAAAGTTTGCCTAACGGTAAAGCGATGAGTTAACATTAATATATTCCGTCTGAAAGTTTTTATAATATTCTTGGGCATTGTCTGGCGGGGAACAATAAAACCGCTGTTCCCGTTTACGATGGGCGATTTTTCAGCGAGTCGCTGAAACGAGGCGAAGCGCCAAGCCATTGCGGGTGTTGCGAGACTGCCGGGGCGAAAGGAGAACAAAGTCAAGGAGGAGAATCAAAGGAGATAAGAGTAGATATAAGAAGCCCGCGAGAAAGTCGTTGATTTTCGCCGGATGCTTAATTTTCGCGGGGCGGGCGCGCAGAGGCGCAGGCGCACCCGCGGCCGGCGCTAATCTAAGCTAAGCGGCGATCGTCTCTCGGAGTCACGCCGAGTAGATCGCCGAGACTCCTCGATTCATTCCTCGATCCACTCCACGATACACTCCTCGATCCACTCATCGATCCTCGGAGCCTCGTCCTCCCCCTAGCACCGCCCACGAATCATCGTTTCCTCGCTCCAGCGGCGATTCGTTATTTCGTGAAACGCACTTGGAATACGGGCGGCATTGTATTTTAGTCTTAGCACAAAAGAAAACACAGCCGAGAAAAAAAAAGAAATACGAGCGGAGGAAGTAGCGAACGTTACTTTGCATTTTACTCGACACTTTTCATTTTACGAGAGCGTTTTTGTAATGCACTTAGAAAATACAAGCAATATTCTACTGTTTAATTTACGAAATTAATAGTTATGAGAAAAGTAAGACATAAATAAACTAAAATATACACTTCAAAGTAACGGAAGGTAAGGGAAAGGCTTTTTCTTTTCACCGTCGACAAATTATTTACTCTCTAAACTACGGAAAATGTTAAAATTTTTCACGGAAAGAAAATCGGAAATAAGAAAATAAACATTAAATAAATCTTGATTTTGCGATGGATTCTTGAAATTGGCAACGCTGTCGAGCCACGGCAGTTCGTTATTAAGGGGAACCGAGGGTGGAAAGAGAGAATCGGCTAGGAAAAAGAGGGGAAAATGAGCGAGCGCGGGCGCCGGAGCCGTGTGGCGATGGAGGGGCGTGGACTTGGGGAAGGGGTTGGGGTGGGGTGGGAGGAGGTGGATGATGAGGAGGATGAGGAGGAGGAGGGGGTCGCGATGGCGAGGGGTCGGGGAGGAGGAGGGGAATTAAAAGTAAACACGTCGAGAGCTACGGGTTCTTCTGGTTAAAGTAATTACGTGCCACGCCAGCTGCCGCGGACTTTAAATTATAGAAATTATAAAACGCACCAAGAAATGTCCTAACTCTTTTTCCTTTGGCTCTCCTTTTTTTCGCTGCTTACTCGCTGTTTTTCCAACCACAAGAGTTCTCTATTCCGTCGTCGCTCCTCGCTCCACTATGCATATATACACTTACATCAAAGTGAAATTTATCTTTAGGCGGGGCGTTTTTTCTTCTCTTTTTTTTTTTTTTTTTTTTTTTTTTTTTTATTTTTTAAGACGGAAACCCGAGGCCTCGTTAAAAAGAAATGCTGAAACGTCTCGAAATCGTCGGTCGGGGCTCTCCTTTGCCGTGGTCCGCGCCCCACTGTCTGGTCCCCCAGCTTTAGCGCTCGCGGAGAAAAATTGCCGCCGATAAGATTGATAACCCTGGGCTACCAGGACAAAAAGCCGCGCCACGCCGCGCCGCGCGCATCCACGCATGACAATGTTATATTTGTTGTAGAGGAGGGACAACCAACCTTGAGATGCGCGACGATATATCCTATAATACGAGAGCCTGCGTGCGACGTGCGTGCGTGTGCGTACTCCAGGGCCCAAGCTGCGCGGCCCGTGCGCACGTGCCCATGCATATGTATGTGTAGAAAAATATATAAACGGCCTTTAATAATGAAAGAAGCGGTGTGGAAGCGGAGGAAGCGGAGGAAGCGGAGGAAGCGGAGGAAGCGGAGGAGGCAGAGGAAGCGGAGGAAGCGGAGGAGGCAGAGGAAGCGAAGGAAGCAGAGGAAGCGAAGGAAGCGTTGGATGCGGAGGAAACGGATGAAACGGAGGACACGGAGGACGCAAAGGGCACGGAGGAAGAGAAGAGACTCCGTACAAAGCAAAGAAGCGCGCGGCAGGTGCATCGGTCGTTACAGGGCAACTCAAGGCCCAATGAAACCAAATGTTCCCCCCTCTCGCTCGCGCGCTCAGGCCATACGCAACTCACACACACATAGAGCCGCCGGTAAATGCACCGATGGAATTCCTGAACCTCGTCTAAGGTGGCTAATGCCTCAGCCTCGCTTTGTCTCGCAGTGCCATCATTTTTCTCTGGTAATATATTTTATTGCCGTCACCTCCCTCCCAAGCTTCATCCTCCTAACCCCCGTCTCCCCTCCACCCGTACCGCCGACATCCCAACGCCGACGCGACCGCCACCGCCACGGCCACAAACCCTCCCCCGCCGCGAGACCCACTGAAACCGCGCGTCTCTCGCTCTTCACCCCTTTCACGGCGACCTGACGTAAGAATTCCGGCAGTGCCAGCCACCCCTTACGCTCATGCACCGCCGTATTTTTATCTCTTCTCTCTCATTTTATCTATGCCACTTCAGTTCTCCATCCCCGCTCCTCGTCGACTACTCGCCCGTCCCCCTGCCCTGACCACGTCCCGCAACGCAATCCTCCCATTTCATCTCACTCGCCGCTCTCCTGCTCTACTTTTCTATGAAGAAAGAGTCTAATACTGTATTTTAATTTATAAAGAGCAGCGAGAAAGAAGCGCGCACCCGCGGTACGCGGGTCCAATGGAAGTTTGCGTTTGTAGGGGAAAAGAAGGACCAGACCGAAGAGTTAGACTTAAAAAATGGGAATGAGAGAGAAAATTAAAGTAAGTCGTATTTTTTATGCGCAGAGAATTATAATTTAAAAAAAATCGCCTTAATATTTCGAGTGGAGAATTAGCTCTAGCTTAAAATTACAGAATACACAGCTTTTTCGTCCTACTCTTTTTTTCCGTCTCCCCTGCCTCCTTTTTTATCTCAATTCCTTCTTCACAATCTCATCTGTCTGAAATCTCTCTCTCTCTCTCTCTCTCTCTCTCTCACTCTCTCCCACTCTCTCCCACTCTCTCACGCTCACACACACACAGACATACTCTCTAGTTCTCTCTCTCTCTCTCTCTCTCACTCTCGCTCTCACTCTCACTCTCACTCTCACTCTCACTCTCACTCTCTCTTCCTCGCACTATGTCGTTCTCCTTCTCCCTCTCTCATTTCTATTTTAATTCTTCATCTTTATTCTTTCACTGCTCCTTTTTTCTTCTTCCTCTACGCTTTATTCTCTTCCTCTCATAAAATAAAATAGTTTCTCTC
>NW_011948423.1:7453951-7472553 GCF_000503995.2 Ceratosolen solmsi marchali
AAAGATACGGTTGGGCAGCGGGGCGGCGAACAAGCGAGAGCGAGAGCGTGAGCGGGAGCGGGAGCGGGAGCGGCAGCGGGAACGGGAGCGGGAAGCGGGAGCGGGAGCGAGCGAGAGGGGACGCCGGGAGTGGGACGAAGACGCAAATATAATTGTATCTAAATTATAATATACAAATAATAACAGCTATAACGGCAGTCTGACGCCAGTACAGGCAGTCTGGAAAGTTCTTCGCCTCCTCCAAGGCTACGTCCTCTCGACAAAGACTCGCTTCTCGTAAAACGGCGATGGTCTGTATCATCGGCCCTCGACACTCGACACCACTTTTCGATACTTTTCCCGCGGGAAAAATACAAAAGAGAGTGCGCGCGCCAAATTATTTCTCATTACGCGCGGCCTATCTCGATCGCGACCGGGAGGGATGAATAATTGCTTGGTGCGCGGCACCGCGGCTATTGTGCGCTCGAGAGCCGCATCAATCACACGCGCACGTTGCATTCGAACGCGGCCCGCGAAAAAATATTCGTTTCTGTCCAAGAGGACGCGTAGCAGCCGCAGCCGCAGCGCGTCGGGCCTCTATTCCTCCGCGCGCGTGCACTTATATATAGTTACGTGTATATAAACGCGCGAGGCATATATAAAAAGCATAACGACTTCAAAGATAAATTCTTCCCAGGCACAAGACCCCTACCTGGAATTCAACTTGGAGAAGAAAAATAAGCTTGGAAGGAGTAATAATAAAGAAATATGTTTCTCTTCAGTCAGAGCCGAGCCACCCCTCCGCGCGCGTCTGTGTATGCCTCGTACGAACACATGCCCGTAGCGATCGGACGGGATGGTGCGAGAGCGAGCGAGCGAGCGAGAGAAAGAGAGAGAGAGAGAGAGAGAGAGAGAGAGTGAGAGAGTGAGAGAGGGAGTGAGAGAGAGTGAGAGAGTGAGAGAGATACAGAGAAGGAGAAAAGATCGTCCGGCTTCGACATCCCGCTTCTACCTTTCTCCTTTCTTATCCCCACCGCCGCCTCTGACCTCCTCTCGCGTTATCTCACGTCCAAGCCACCTGGCGCATGCGACCAGGAGGCAACTAATTGTCAATTTTACTTCCCTTTCTACTTTCTACCTCTCTTGCCTTCTTACTTTACTTATTCCTTTATTTATTTATACGTTTGTCTGCTGTTATTTGGCTGCTATTGTACTAGCTTAATTCCTCCTGTCACAACCCCCCCCCCCGGCCGCCGCTCACCATTACAATCAACTACTTCCTTGTCGCCTCCGTCAGCCATTTTATGCATTCATTTAACCATCTATCCATCTATGCGTCTAACCTTCTATGCTTTCCTCTTTTCTTCCCTTCACCCTGCCTTGCCGCTATCCATTCTTCCGTTCTTCCGTTCTTCCGTTCTTCCGTTCTTCCGTTCTTCCGTTCTTCCGTTCCTCCGTTCATCCGTTCTTCCTTCCTTCTTTTCTTCATCCCTAACCTCCCGCCCTTCCACCACCCGTCCATCGGCCCTTCCTTCATTCCTCACTTCCTTCCTTCCTGCCTTCATATCTTCCTAACTTCCTGACTTCCCTTCCTCTCATCCCACATTCACTCATGCAATCATTGTCGCTTTAATAACTTGGGGCTTTCTTATTCAGAAACAGAACTTGCGACAACATAAATGATGCTTCACATTTTTCGAATGAAGTACGCATCTCGGAAAATTACTAAAAGTCTCTATTATTAAACAGTTTATGCATAATTATATTTTTTATAATAGTAATATTTTAATTTTCAGTTAAAAATGTAAGGTAGGTTATAAAAATTTGAATAGACTTTATAAAGCACTTTACGATAAGTAAAGTAATTAAAAAAGAGCTCGAGCGCGACAGACAATAAGACATTGAAACACTTTTCATATACGTCAGCCTTATTTGAGTCCCGTGATTTTTCATAACCGCCCTGGTTTACATTTCTCCTTGCGCTCTTCTCTCGTCATTCGGTTCCTCTCTTACAGCCCTCGACAAGTCCGGCCCAATGCGCATACGTCGCTAAGTTAACAATGACGAATACGTTGAAACTTGCGCTATTCGTTTGAAAATTTACTCAAACGAATCACCGGTCGCACAGGGAAACACATCTGATCCAGCCAATATCGGGCAGCCGAGCCTTAGAGAGCCGGTAAACAGTTTTTTTTGCTTGACGGCTATAGCGACGTGCTAATGTATTTTTGTTTAGAAGACGGTGAGAACCATTGTACGTGGTGGACCCCTGGACGAGAACTTTATGCGGGCTACAGGAGGGACGGATTGACGATCCCGAGATGAGGATGCAACGTGGCGAGGCGAGGAATGGAGGATGGGCGTGTAAACAATGAAAGGATAGAGTATAGAAAGCAATGGCGTGAACGTCAGTAAAAAAAAATTCATTAGAAATAAAGATAATTCGAAATTCCAGCTCATATGGGCTTAAAGGAAGATTGGATTTCCGAGCGCGTGCGGAACTGCGGAAGCTCGCCTCGAGCGACGTTGAGAGCAGTATGAGAAACACCTTCATTTTCCTCCTGGCTCCTGTACATCCAACACGCGCCTCTAGTTGCTGCCACCACCACCACCACCCCCCCCTCCCCCTGCTCCTACCCAATCGCCCAACAGCCCCCGCGCCGACTGCTCAATCACTCACTCGCTCACTTTCGCACACGCATACACGCGCGCACGCTCGCTACATCCTTCCGACCCCTCTCTCACTCACTCACTCATTCGCTCTCTCTCTCTCTCTCTCTCTCTCTCTCTCTCCCTCGCTCTCCCTCTCTCTCCCTCGCTCACTCTTTCTCTTTCTCTTTCACACACGCACGCACGCACGCACGCACGCACGCACGCACGCACACACAATCTGTATTTTGCTCTCGTTTATTCTACGTCACGCGCTGCCCGGCGAGTCTTCAACCGCCTTCACGTACCTTCTGATCGATTCTCTTGTAATTCACCCAATTACATCGGGACAATTACTACTACAAAACAGACTAATTGACAGCTGGACCGATTAAATCTCGGATGAATGTTGATGCGGGCAGGGATTGGTCGTCTTTGTTAAGCTTCGTCAACTCGGATTAGAATATGAGCGCGACAACCCTTTTATTTATTATTTTTTTTTTTTTAATGCCCGCGACGAACGAAAGTCAAATGATATAAGCCAAATAAGATATTAAGTGCCATGTAAATATTCATCTTCGATTGCTCGACAAAATGGAAGGAAAGAAAAAATGAAAAAAAAATCGTGCGAACAAATTATACTATCTTGTAACGTAAACATCGTGTAACGCTCTTTCTTAGGAATAATTTATACGTTTGATGAAAATTAATTAAACGCTGCATGCGTAAAACTTATAATGCATACAATCAAAAAACTTTATCGCTCAATGCTGGAATCATTACGGCATGTGTGTTACAATAATGAAATGTTTTATATTATATAATATGAAATTCTTTCAAACTCCGTTTTCCTGTTTAGATAGAAAAAACATATATACCCATTAAAATTATCATATATGTATATTCTACCGACTATGAATACAAAAATATTCAGAGAATTTTTTTTTTTTTATCCGAAACACAGTGGGAAGCATGGGACCCATAATGTCCATAACTCTCTATGCTTCGGCATTATTTATTTTTGTTCGTTTAAACGATTTTATAGATAATATAAATATATTCAATTTATTAAAAAATTTATTATCGACTTGCTTTTTACTCGGTCAATAATTTTTACTTTCCATAAGAATCTTGGGCACAAGCTAGTTCGTCCGTTCTCTCCACTCTATTATCCGCTCTTCGTTCTTCTTAAATATTTTTATTCGGGCGTTCTAGGAACATTTGGGGGGCTTTTAAATTCGGGTCTAAGAAAACCCAAGTTTGTTATTATGTATGTAAAAGCCGAGAGAATTTTCAGATAAATTAGAAGCCAACCGTAGCGCAGATAAAATAGTCGTTTTTATAATTGTACATCCAGTAAAGTTTTAGCCAATCTTACAATACATAAATGTGGGAGAGAGCGAGGTAGTATTTTAAAGAGGCGGCAAATTTATAGAAAAAAAAAAAATAATTAATAAATAAATAAAAAAAAAAAAACAAAACAAAACAAAACAAAACAAATAGAAAAGAAAGCAAAACAAAACAAAACAAAATAAGACAAAAAAAAATCCAAATACAAAAAAAAATAAAAGGAAATAAAACGAAAAAAGCCATAAAACGTGTAAAAAGTTGCACGAAGGCGGCGGCGTTGATGTGGGAGGGATACGGGGGAGAGGGAGAGTCGGAGAGTCGGAGAGTAGAGAGATCGCGTACGGAGAGGGCAGAGCAAGGCAAGGTGTGTAGGTGGGAGGGATGGGCTGGGAGAAGCGGCAGATAACGTTTATAGTGCACTTGTCACAGAGCGAAGTAATACATACACCGGAGCATTCTGTTGAGCGAGCCAATAATTATTGTTTTTACGCGGTAGCAACGGTCTGCAATTAAAAAGTGTTTATTTATTCAGGCCCTGCTTTTTAGCATGCGCCCCCCTCCCTCCCCATCCCTCCAACCCTTTCGATGCTCTATAGTTCGGGCGCACGTACGTTTAGACTGATCGCAAACAGAGCGTGTGTCAGCCGGCGAGGGCGGGAGCGAGATTGGGTAGAGAGGATGAGGATCCGAAGGTGGGGATCGCGGTGATGGGCGAGGAGGTGGGGCAGAGAACAAGTTGAGGTTGTTGCCGCCGCCACCGTCACCTCCGTTCCAAATTCATCGACCGCGATTTTTCAGCTTAAACAAAGTGGCTACTTCTAAGTTTTAGCCGTTGAAATTGATCGACTAGGGGTGAGGTAGGATAGCCGTTTGACGGAACGGCGGGAGGGGAGGAGTAAGAAATTTTGAGGGTGGCGATGGTGGGAGTGGGAGTGAGGGGAGGAGGAGGAGAAGGAGGAGGACAAAGAGTAGGCGAGGGCCGAGAGGACAAAATTATTTACGTCTACGGGACGATAAAAATTGCCGACGCGTGCGAAACGGATTCGATAGAGTGATAAGGCCGCTAATAAGGAAATTTTGCGGAGTAATGAGCAGCGAGGTGGGAAAATCTTGGGCCGGATGCAGAACGACGGAAGCGTAGCCCATTGTTCGGTTATCGTGAATGACGGAAAGGAGTCTCGGCTGATCGATACTTTTGATCGCGATTGTACTTATAATTATAATTGAATACATATATTAAGACATCGCGAGAGGAGCGCGTGCGCAAATGTGGCACTCCGAGTGCGCCGGAGCAACGTCGCGGCGCTTCTGTATTTGTTCGTGACGTTATCTCGTGGCGTGATTTATTATTTATTAGCGCGATAACTTTTATTATTGTAACCCCGGTGCTTTATAAAAATACCGCGTGATACTGCTGCAGTCATGCGACGTGGAGGAGAGAAAAACGAGGAGAGAAATAAAAATCGACGACGTAGGATGAGAATCGTCGGCAGTTGGGGCGACATCATCGGCCTCGGCGATTCCCGAGGCTTTCGGGTGTCAGGAGCCAGAGGACTCCCACTTGTCTGCAGCTGATGTACGTAACCCCTAACGGAGTAGCGTACATTCCCCCCATCCACCCTATCTACCTAACTCTTTGCCTACCCACCAACCTACCTTCCTATCTACCCACTTACCTATCTACCTACCTACCCATCTACCCACCTACCTACCTACCTACCTACCTACCTACCTACCCACCTACCTACCTACCCACCCACCCACCAACCTACCTACCTACCTACCTACCTACCTACCTACCTACCTACCTACCTACCCACCTACCTACCTACCTACCCACCTACCTATCTCTATCTCCAACTTATTCTGTGGCTTAGGTTGACGGGCGACCGTCGACACCAATGCCCTCGTCGCCGCCGCCGCCGCCGCCAGAGACAGGGCCTAAGGTTTCGGGGGATCCGGCTGCGTAAGAATGATACGTACGCGCGATAATAAAATAAAAATCCAAGATAACAACGAGTGTGTGCTTGTCAAGTCGCTTGCAAAACAAATCGCGTTCGGCTTTTATATTATACGCGGCGTATACTCGACACGACTCTGTTTACACAAGACTTATGCAACGCGCCTCGCATATTGTTATTATCATCTAGTGTACGCCGATTTATTAGTCTTATTATACAATTTTGTTGAGTCCCGGAAAATTACCGAGGCGGCGCATCGCGGCCGTTTCGCAACCTCGTCGCAGGACTGTCTCTTGCCGTCCTTTTCTCCACTTTTTTCCCAACGTCGGCCACCCACCCCTGGCCGTCCGATAAATTATTTTATTTCAAATTTTATTTCGCGCAACGCGGGAGGGCCGATGGCGCCTCGGACGGACCACTGGAGCGCGTAATAATTTCATTAATTTTTATTATAATTGCCCGCGTGTAATTAGATGAATGTCAGGACGGTAAATCCCAAATGCAACTAGCGTACATAATAATACGAGGCGCGTACAATATTCAGGCGTGCACGTAGGAGCGCAGGGGTACAGAGCGAGAGAGCGAGAGAGACCGAGTGAGCCAGAGTGAGGGGGGTGGGGTGGAGGGCGGAGGTAGGTATTGGAAGGAGAGAGAGAGAGAGAGAGAGAGAGAGAGAGCTGCCGAGAGAATTGCGCGAGATATCGGGTGCGCTTATCATTATTTATGCGTGCGCGCGGAACCCGATGAATTCGATATAGGAACAATGGAATTTTCAATATTTCGCGCTCTTTCGCAGCGAATCCCTGTCACTGGGAAGCACCGTTTTCTAAAGCGTTTCCTAGCCACGGCGGAGACTGAAGCACGTGCGACTGGCGTGAACAGCCGCGACTTTAACCTACTGCAGCAGCGAGTTTTCCGACGCCGTTGATTTTATACACTCATTATCAGCGATAAATGTTAATGCTCTCGAAACTGGAATGGCATTTCCAACAATTTCAATAATTAATACTTGTATACTCGGTTGATGGCGATATCGCCGAAGAGCGAGCGAGCGAGCGAGCGAGCGAGCGAGTTAGTGAGTGAGTGAGTGAGTGAGTGAGTGAGTGAGTGAGCGAGTGAGCGAGCGAACGAGCTCAAGCGACGAGGTACGAGAAGAGTGAGAGAACGAACGAGCTCAACAATAGAATCTCGCCGAGTACGTGCTCTATCTTTCTCGTTCTCTCTCTCTCTCTCTCTTTCTCTCTCGCTCGTTGAATATAGAAATTCCGCGAGTAGTTGGTCAGACTCTAATTATTAATTACTTATAACATTCGCGTCAATTATTCGCTTAGCCGGTCGCCGGTCGGTTATGGATATGAGGAGGGATGAGGGTGTGGGAGAGCTGGGGGGGGGTGTTTAGCTCTGGCCCTTCCCCCGCCTCCGTGCAACGTATAACAAACATCCACTGCGAAACATCAGGCTTACTTGTTTGCCGACCGATTTTCGCGACGCACCGATAAGCGATCGCTCGCGGACGAAATCAGCAGCCACACTCCTCAGCTCGTCGCTTTCAACGGAAATGGCGCTTTCTCATTCCGCTCCTCCTTTTTCACAGGTAGACGTAGACGCATTTTTCCTTAATTGCTTTGCCCTCGGACTCGGAAGTGTCGAAGAAGCAAGGACTTGACCGACCGTGTCTTTGACAAAGAGATAAATGGGAGTTACGGGTACATGGGGTGGGGGGTGGGGGGCGAGGGAGCAACTTTATCGATTGACTTTTTCAGGGAGCTTCGATCTGCCGATATTATTACCAAAAATCCTTACAAAACTTAACATAATGGAAAAATGCAGTCTTAATAGGTCATTCGGATTTCTTTATCTACATTTATTTGAAATTTTGAAATATCGACAACGCGGAATCGTCGTACGCGCTATGTTATAAATGTAATAAAACTTATTGTTCGCAATATAATATTATTAATCATAATTCCGGACTGTCGGAAAATGATAAATAATTCCTGCCAATATCGATTCCAACTTTCAGTTAGACTTTTACGGACTATAAAACTATAGTTATTTCACAAACATATAGACGCTCTTACAATTAGGCGATATTAATTATCATTAACTAATTAAACAGCTAGAATGCTTAATAACTAAAAAATGATTGAGAAAAATTTCGAAAATTAACGTTAAGTATATTATTATTATCGTCAATCATCATCATCATCATCGTCGTCATCATCATTGTTATTATTATTATTATTAGTAGTATTGTTGTTAATGTTGTTGTTGTTATTATAATTTAGCTGACTATGAAACAGACTTTTCTATATATATATATATATATATATAAATAATGTTACTTATTTATTAATAAAAGTCGAAGAATATAGGACGAATTTTTTAATGGAATCAATAAAGAGAAAATGTAACGGGAATGAATGTAGCATATATTTGTAAAAATGGAGAAAGAAGCTTTCATCTAGAATTCTTAACAAGAAGAACTAATCGAAAGGGACAATTTATTTCAGCGTACATATTACAATACACAATAAAATTATAATGTTCAATAAGATACTAAAAAGGCATAAGGGGCAGAAGAAGTAGTAGATGAGGAAAAAGAAGGAGAGTCAGGAATAGCAGAAGAAGCAGAAGAAGAAGAAGAAAACGAGGACGAGGAAGGAGAATTAAGTTTTACCGACGCACGTCCCCTTAAATTTCGTCCACGCACATATGTATTTTTACGAGAATGCTTAAGTGCGCGGAAAACAATAGACAGAGCTGCGGCGGGTGGCGGTGTAGTGGTGGGGACCAGAGGGGGGTCTACGGTGGTGGCGGCGGTGGCGGCGGCGATGGCGATGGCGATGGCGATGGTGATGGCAGAGAGTGGGGCCGGAGGGAGGAGGAGGGTCGGCGGGCTCGAGGAAAGGAGGAAGGAGAAAGAGCGCGCGCGGAAAAGGTGGAATTCGCGAGAGAGCGATCGAAACGAGGCGCGCGCTCGCTGCTACGGCTCTACGAGAGAGCGAGAGAGCGGGAACGAGAGAAAGAAAGAACGGCGTATGGCGACTGGTAACGACGTGGGCGGGCGGTACGGGGAGGACGTGAGGTTAGAATAAATAAAGCGATAAAATATAATATTACATCGCATTGCGACTGGCTGCCTGCGCCGTATATTCCAGGGTGCATTGGCCTCACAAATACTCGGCCTTCAGACGACGCACTCAAACACACACGACCGCGCGCGCGTACACAACGTACACTTACGGAGGAGGAGACGCGCACACGGCTATGCAGATGGGCGCGCACACACACACAAACACAAACACGCACGCGCACGCGCACGCGCACATACACACGAATAGAGGAGACGAGAGAGAGAGAGAGAGAGAGAGAGAGAGAGAGAGAGAGAGAGTGTGAGTGTGAGGAAGGAAAGAAGGGAGGGAGTGAGAGAGTGAGAGAGAGAGAGAGATGGAGCGTACACGCGCGCACATACGCACGCACGCACG
This sequence comes from Ceratosolen solmsi marchali, assembly GCF_000503995.2. Classification (NCBI taxonomy): domain Eukaryota; kingdom Metazoa; phylum Arthropoda; class Insecta; order Hymenoptera; family Agaonidae; genus Ceratosolen; species Ceratosolen solmsi. The sequence continues at coordinate 7,463,379 of NW_011948423.1, forward strand.
CACGCACGCATGCACGCACCCGCGCGCAAGTACACGGTAATAGTCACTCATATACTTTAAAGCGACTCGACGCTAAATAACTCGCGCTCACTACTCATCATATACATTTGCTCTCCACCTTTTATTTTCTCAAGTCTTTCTTCTTTTGAAATAAAAGAAAAAACATACGTGTGCTCGTGTGCAGCTCTGCATAAGTATTTTTATACATGGACGTATGTATACACAATGCAGGTACGCGTTCGTATATAGGTTCGGTCGCTCGCTCTCCTTACATATTCGAAAGCGCTTCCGATCCGCATTGTAAATTTCCCGGCTCTTACGGATGTATAAAATCGAGGATTACTACGGGCTCGATCTGTCGACTAAACTTTTGTCAATGATTTATCGCGAATTTTGCCTTTATAATTCAAAGCCGTCTGGATTTTCAAATATATGACCGCTCGCATTTGAATATATATATATATATATATATATATATATATGCCTGCTCGCGCGCGCGCGCGTGTGTGTATATAAATACGTCAAATAGGGTAGGGGAGAGAAGTCCGCTACGAGAAAAGTTTCTTTAGGCGCTCGGTACTACTACCGCGCGCCTCTACCTAAGTGCCGCATCCTGCCACGTGCTGCCCGCGGTAAATCAAAGGGGCTCTGATCAACCAAATTAAAATCATCCCCGATGCCTTAAGCGCGGCTCCTACTCGTTGCGGTCGACCGTTACAACGTCATGTCGATTCACATGGCTAAAACACTTTTAATCTCGGACACGCACCCCCCCCCCCCACCCCAACACACCCCCCCCTTCTTCACCCCCCGCTCTCACTCGCTCACTCTTGCTCACTCTTGCTCACTCGACACTCTGCATAATAAAGGACTTTTTTTCATGCATTACATTATGAAAAGCGCACATTTAGATAGCGGCCTATTATAGCCGGCAAAGGGAATAAAAGCCCTAATACATTATTCTCAACCGTGGGATAAGGAGCTTAAAGAATGAAAAAAGAATCAGACAACAACTACTTTGTTACTCATGCTCGTAGCTTTTCTTCGCGCTCTCTCTCTCTCTCTCTCTCTCTCTCTCTCTCTCTCTCTCTATTTAAACGAAAGCTCCGCGCAACAGTCGGGAGAGCCTTTCCCTTTCTTCTACTATATACTTGGTAATAAGTAATTCGAAATGGTGCCACTCGCGTCTTAGTTGTCCGGCCCTGTCTAGACGCCCTTTTGGGGTCTGGCGAGGTCCGCCATTCCAGGCAACTTTTCGCAATTTTTCGAGACCAGACTCGTCTGATCCCTTGGCGGGCCGTTAGGAAGATGCCGGTGAGGACGGCGAGGGGGTTAGTGGGGTGTTGGAGGTTCTTAATCGTGGGCCGAATGACGGCCGAGTCCGCGTCGGATACCAGAGGTATCGGTAGACGGCGATCGGGCAACGACATCCACGTCGAGCCCCCATCCCCAGCTCCTATCGTGGAAATGTATGTTTCCCCGCTTCCGTTATCTCGTTCTTACGCTGCAATTTCATTCCATTTTTTCTAGTCTACGCTCAAAGCGAGCGACGACGACGATGACCTTCGACGTTTCGTCGTCCTCGTTCACCTTCTCGTCCCCGTCCTCGTCCTCGTGTTGAGATCCGACGGAGTAGCGCCGGGCTTCCACACGCTCGTTCATCATCGCGCTCTCGTCCATTCTTTTTGGGCCGATGGGGCTCTAGCCCTCCTCCTCCTCCTCCTCCTCCTACTCCTCCTCCTCCTCCTCCCTCCTCCTCCTCCTCCTTCACCTCCTCCTCCTCCGCCACCTCTCCTATACCTCCTCGTTTGATTAATGCAATCATTATGCCGGCGCTTCTCCGAATTCGAGGGCCGTGCATAAATCCCGCGGGCGGGGGCGGGAGGACTGGGTAGATAGGTAGGTAATGATGCTGAAGATGGCGAGGAGTTGGGTGGTATTGGGAGGGTATCGGGGGGAGGGGGTTGAAGGTGATGTAGGGGAGAGCCGCGAGGACGGCCTTGGGAGGCGGCAGTCGATCGGCCGCGAAGGACCCCGTCGACTTTTCCCGCCGGCGTGGGTAGATTTTCGGGCGGCGGAGGACCGGCACTCCTCCTCGGGGGCAACGACGGCTGATTCCCGAGACCGTAGGTGGGGATAGCGTGGGAGGGGAAGGGCCGGGCGGTAAGGAATGGGAAGCGGTAAAATAATAAAATAAAATAAATAGAGGCGGACGATCGGAGCGGAGCTCGGCACGATGCGATAGCGCACGAAGGGGTCCCGCACATAATGATATACAAATAAAATATGCCGTGCTCTCGTCTCCGGTGGCGGAGGCACACTTATTTGCGTGAGTTTGCTCATCTGCCGGGACTCGTTTACGCGCGCGCGCACAAGCCGTCGCCACAAGAGTAACAACAATAGCAAGATATAATACCAATAATAACAATAAGGAAATAATAATGACGACGGTGCGGGTGGGTGGTACGGTAATGGGGGAGGATAGGGGTGGGTGAGAGGATCGGTTGTCGGTGACGGGTGGGGGTTGCGCGGGTGAAATTGGTTCGGGTGAGGGAGGGAGGGAGGTAGGGAGGCAAGGTTGGTAGAGGGATTGGATGGGTGGGTGGGTGGCAGCGAGTGCGGCTGGAGGGGATGGTGGAAGCGATAAGGAAAGCGTAGGTATGTATAAAGAGAGTATCGAGCGACGCGTATTTTCCATCCGTCAGCACGTCGTCTCGAATGCCGCTATACTTAAATATTAATACGCGGAGACGCGGGCGGGCGGACGGGCAGAGGCGCTCGCCCAAGAGCGAGAGCGAGAGCGAGAGCGAGAGCGAGAGCGAGAGCGAGAGCGAGTAAAGAATGTGTGGCGTATGCACTAGCGAGAGACCAAAGTGGTAAAGCTTGGCTCGGTTGTTGTCGAGGGGCTGTTGGTTCGTTCGCTGCTCGTTCGGGGCCAGCTGTACGCCCGAGACTCGACTTTGGATAATATATAAATGGCTATAGGCCATAAATTTCAATAAAATAACACGAGTGTATGGGTGGCGCGGGCGGGCGCCGCGCCGTAGTGGGAGCAAGATGAAGTTAAATGGCGTCGGAGGCGGTGGAGGCGGTGGAGGCGGTGGAGGCGGTGGAGGCGGTGGAGGCGGCGGAGGCGGTGGCGGCGGAGGCGGTGGCAAGGGAGAACTGTCGACATGGACATGGCGACGGGGCAGAGGAGAGAGGAACCGTAAGGAGTTGCAGGGCGAGGAGTGGAGAGCAGAGTAGAGCGGAGCTGAACCGAGCCGAGCTGGGCAGAGCTGAGCAGAGCTGAGCAAAGCCGAGCAGCCGAGCAGAGTGGAGCGGAGCGGTGCAGAGCCGAGCCGAGCCGAGTGCTGCCGGAGAGTTGCTTCGACACGATTCATATACGTTCATTACGAATGCATGCGAGCATGTTAGATTGTACGTTAGTGCCTTGTAATAAAATATTGTAATGCTGGCCTACTTTTGCAGGCGCAATGTGCACTCGGCATAATATTCCCCGAGGCATTCTTATGATCCCCCCCCCCCCCCCCCCCCCCCCCCCCCCCTCGCCCCATCGCCGAGCCCCCTTTATTTATTTCGCGGACCGTGCAGCAGAATGGCGAGCCGCGGCCGACGAAAGTGAGCGAGAGAGGCGGGAGCGGCGATAGAGGCACGAGGACGCGACCCCCTGCGATTTAGTCGGAGGCCCTCGGCCGATCGGCCGACCGGCCGGAACGTCGCCTCGCCTAGTCTCGCTGCCGTGCTACGATCCTCGGAGATTCCTGACTCGCCCGTGATCGCCTAGTCAGTCCGCCCTTTGGCGCTCTTTGCTTTCACTACGCGTGACCGATGTCCAAGGAGCCGACGAAGAAGCTGCGGGGATTTCTCGGGCTTGGGACGCGCGTTCGATGATCGGTGACGCCCGGTGCTTCAGCTCATCTCTCACCGACAAATTTCCTCCTCGCGATAAACGCAATAGCGGACACTTGATTCGCTCGCGTAATCCTCGCTCGCGCGACTGCTTATTCAACGCCAAACGCTCATTGAGAAGGACGTCGGAGCGCAGCCATTCTTAAGCGACACAGCCATTTCATAATTAAATAAACTCTTGTCCGCATTATAAAATTCCAAGCTAGAGAGAAAGTAACGAAACCCTGAATTATACCGGCTATTTTATTCCAAATTAACTAGCGAATTATATTGCTCAAATGAATGTATATATATATATATATATATATATATATATATATATATATGTCCTCCGACCTTTATATATATATATATATATATATATATATATATATATATGTGCGCGCGCGCGTGAGTGAGTGCGTGCGTGTGTGCGTGAGTGCGTGAGTGAGTGCGTGCGTGCGCGTGTGTGTATAGCTGCGCGCGCGTGTACACACAAACAAATTCATATGTATATATAAATATTTCGCTAATATTTCATTTGGCCATAAATAATCATGTCCTGTTTTAGAAATATAATAAATGGCTATAAAAAATTAATTTATTTCATTTTATATAATATTTGTTCGAAGCGCAGCTCGAAAATCTACTCCGAGCAAATGCACGCCTACAATATTTATGTATTAATATTATATATTACCAGAGTCTATGTCGGATCCTGGGCTGTAATTATAAATTATATATTAAAAATTTTTGTAAAAATGCCTTTCATTAAAATTTAAAAAATACAACTTTAGGCCAAATATCCGCCACAAATAATTAAAAAAATATATATTTTTTTTTTATTTATTTATTTATTTATTTATATATTTATTATGTTTATCCCCCAGCAATTGGATGAAATTTAATAACGCTGGAAATTATACGATAAAACTTATTTATATATAATTCAGAGGTATTAATAATTTAATTTACGATACACACAAAAATTCTCTACACGAATTAAATTATTATATTCAATCTTTTATACATCCGACTATGCATTGGGAATTGAATTTTCAAAAATTTACCTTAAGTTTATAATTTGTTTTGTTTTTAACAACTTGTTTTGCTTTTAATAATACGTTCTCTGCGCCCATTATCGGCATTATAGTTTCAATTACCGACAATTTCAATTGCGTATCGTCTCTTTGAAATTTCTAAATATTATATGGTGTATCAGCATCAGCATGCGCTGAACTTTGTAATTAAACAATCAAGAAAACTTAGCATTGTATACTAAAACCTATTTATAATCCAGTCTTACGAAAAGACTTGCAGAAAAGGAAATATTTCAGGATTTTCTTTGAAAATTATAGAAGTAATATTCATTTAAACTTTAATATGTACTTACAACATAAATTTATGTAATTTCACATTTAAACCTCTGCAACACTACAACCTCTCCGACTGTGTGCTGCAAATTATTATTACACGCAGCATTCGAACGATACGAAATTTAGTTGAATTGTTTTATAATTATTTCTCAAATCAATTTTAATTGTTCGCAAGGATAGAATTTTAAATTACAGTTACACTTATAATGAAATGAAAATTGAGTTAACGATGAGTTTGCCGTGTATGTGACAAGTATGATTACTAATTAGGCAAATGTTCTTTCATTCCTGGCATACACGAAGTCTTATAATTCCATACATTTTTAATTATTTTATTCAAAATGAAATATTAATAAATTAAAAGGTGAAAATCGAGCATAAGAAGTGTTGTACAATAAAAAATAGATGGCAAATATTAAATTAAAACTGATTATTCATTTATCGTTTAAAGTCTTGTTGCCACATGCACGAAGCATATACATAATTCTTATTTAATTTTCCATCATTTCTTAAGCTTTCGGTTAATTTCAATGATAAAGAAAAAATGGAAGAAAAAGAAAATGGTAAAATGAGAAAAAAAAAAAGAAAAAGAAAAAGAAAAAAAAAAAAAAAAGATGAAGAAGAAAAAATGAGAAAAGGAATGAAAAAATAAAAATAATGAATAAATAACTAAGCAAATAAATAATCAAATAAAGGGGACAAGAAAATTAGAATATTCAAAGCTGAAGCCTCTCAATGTAATGTTCCTTTCCTTTAAGTATCGAGAAAATGAAAAATATTGAAGGAATGTAAAAAAAAAAAAAACAAGAGATGAATTAGTTAAAATCAAATATTTTACAAGTGACCATTAAATGTTGAAACATTATTTAAAAACTATTTTTCACTAGCAAAGACAGTGATTAATAGGGATTAACAAGTCACTAATACAGAAGAGGAACATTATATAAACTCAAGGTTTTCTTTTCTTTTCATTTCTTTTTTAATTTTTTTATTTTTTATTATTTTTTTTTTTGTATCTTTGTTTTTGTTTTGTTTTGTTTTTTTTTATTTTTGTTTTTTTTTTTTTGTTTTCATTTAAATATATGCTTTTTATAGATCGTAAGCAAATATTATTATCTCTAATCATAATTGATTTGAAAATCAATAAAATAAATTAAAATAATGAGTTATTGTCGTTAAAGGAAAATTTTTTTTTTTTTCAACGAATCAATATGAGATATAGAAAATGTGCAGAAAGCTTGAGTCTGTATATGTAAATTTATAATTATTTACTTATTTTAATGGGACTCAAATTTTAAGTATTTGACACTCGGTAAGTTTTACTACATGAAATCATAGATGCGAACGAAAAATGTACAAAACTGATAGAGTTTCGTTGACCTCAAGTCTTTCTAACTCTTTTTTTTTTTGTCATGAGAAACAGTAAATTCACCTCGAACTTGACACCTATTGTAAGTGTTGTAACGGGGATTTGCTTTTTATCTATGATCTGAACGATAGATTTTTATGACAAATGGCTGCATATTCATTTAGTGTAATCATTTAATCAAATTATTCGGATTCCTCTTCCTATTATTCGTTAATTAATATACACTGTAAGATTCATAATATAGGATATTATTTTGCAATCCTTAGTTTGTGGAAAGTCCAGAAACATTAATTTTTCGAATGAAATTACCCGAAATAGGTATTAAAAGTCTCTCAGTTAATAATTAATTATTGTTTGCTTTTATAACTATTGGGCGCTTCAAAACTTATTTATGATTAATTATCATTATGCTTAATACTATTGTCATTATTATCATTATGACTGCTACTGCTACTACTACTACTACTACTACTACTACTACTACTACTACTACTACTACTACTACTACTACTACTACTACTACTACTACTACTACTACTACTACTACTACTACTACTACTACTACTACTACTACTACTACTACTACTACTACTACTACTACTACTACTACTACTACTACTACTACTACTACTACTACTACTACTACTACTACTACTACTACTACTACTACTACTACTACTACTACTACTACTACTACTACTACTACTACTACTACTACTACTACTACTACTACTACTACTACTACTACTACTACTACTACTACTACTACTACTACTACTACTACTACTACTACTACTACTACTACTACTACTACTACTACTACTACTACTACTACTACTACTACTACTACTACTACTACTACTACTACTACTACTACTACTACTACTACTACTACTACTACTACTACTACTACTACTACTACTACTACTACTACTACTACTACTACTACTACTACTACTACCACTACTACTACTATTACTACGTAAATAATAATATTGTAAATAATTGAAAGAAAAAAAAAAAGAAAAAATAAAATTTACCTCTTATAGTTCTGTCACTATTGCACTTATAAGAACTAATATACAATGTAGTATCATTAATTGTTAGCTCTATTAGTCTAATGACTTATCCATTACTTACAATTCGAACAATTTATAATTTTAAATTTAATATTAACGTAAGATTATTTTTTTAAATTAAAAAAAAAAAAAAAAATTCCCATTACTTTATAAATAATGTCGTTAAGATTTTCATTCTTATTTAAGAAATGTCTTAAATTAGCATAATTTAATGTATTTCTACCGATTGTACAAATGAAATATTACATTACATCTTTTTTTTATAAGTTCAAGAGATCGATTTCTTGGAAAGGAATTCTATTGTACTTTATTGTTGATTACTCTTATAACGATCTCAAATTCTATAATGACTGCTTTCATTCTTTTATACTTTCTGTTTGAAAGGCAAGGCAGAGCTCTTTGAGCATTCTATAAAAGATGAAATTAAAATGATTTATAATTTTAGTAAAATGTTTTATTCCGAATTTTCATTTTTTCTTCAATATTCTCAGAAGCATATTTACATCGAGCATTAGATAAATAATGCAGCTATACTTTTTTCTAAAACATTATTTAAGGCGATGATGACTTATTAAATTTCACGGTTCGTTTCTTCTTATTATTATTAACTCGATTAAACAAATTATAGAGGGGAATTCAAAGATAATTAATAATATATCTGTGATCAAAGCGCGATAGTTATTTCTTATCAATTATAAAAAAAAAAAAAAAAAAAAAAAAAAAATTATTAATGCAAGGGTGGTAAAATGTGGATATGGGAAAGCTTAAATTATTATTTCGAGAGTTTAATCATCCTTGACTAAAAATATAATTTAAAGATGTTTCTTCTCATACAAGTTTTGATGAAGGAAAATGAGATCACTGAATTTTTCAAGTCGACGTAAATTATTTGGATTAATAATTCTGTCTGTATGATAATTTAATATATTAATATGTAAAATCGCTTTGAATAAATGTAATAATTTAAATAAATATCAGATTAATTCAGAAATGACAAAGTTCTATCAAATTCCATTACAGCGTGACGAAAAAGTATGGTCCAATCTAAAGTTCCAAGTGGCCTTTCCACTTTTGAATTTCCAATACTTATTCAAATGTGAGGCTTCATGTTTAAAAAATTTTTTATAAACTTTCTTGGTAATTTTACTTGGAAAAGAACCGGCGTTATCGAGTCTACATAATATTTTTGGCTGAGCTCGTTGAGCTCGTTTCACCAGCTTATAACACATAGAAAGTGCTTGGCAATAGCAATTACTTCGTAAATAATTAGATATGCCGATCGCGCTATCGTTATCTGAATATCGACGTTTCACTATTTGCGCACGACCCTGACTTTATAGCAATTGAAAATTCGTTTCCCCATTAATTTTATACCACTCAAAATTGAAAAGTTATAATGCTGGATGAGATGAGGGGTAGGGTGTGTGTGTGTGTGTGTGTGTGTGTGTGTGTGTGTGTGT